>NW_026578010.1:600000-1142786 GCF_029603195.1 Condylostylus longicornis
GATGACAGATGACAGATGACAGATGACAGATGACAGATGACAGATGACAGATGACAGATGACAGATGACAGATGAGAGATGACAGATGTCTGATGACAGATGACAGATGACAGATGGCAGATGACAACATGACAGTTGACAGACGACAGATGCTAATTGACAGATGACAGATGACAGATGACAGATGACAGATGACAAATGATAGATGACAGGTGACAGATGACAGACGACAGATGACAGATGACAGATGACAGATGACAGATGACAGATGACAGATGACAGATGACAGATGACAGATGACAGATGACAGATGACAGATGACAGATGACAGATGACAGATGACAGATGACAGATGACAGATGACAGATGACAAATGACAGATGACAGATGACAGGTGGCAGATGACAGATGACAGATGGCAGATTAAACATGACACATGGCAGATGACATATGACAGATGACAGATGACAGATGACAGATGACAGATGACAGATGACAGATGACAGATGGCAGATGACAGATGACAGATGACAGATGACAGATGACAGATGACAGATGACAGATGACAGATGACAGATGACAGATGACAGATGACAGATGACAGATGACAGATAACAGATGACAGATGACAATTGACAGATGACAGATGACAGATGACAGATGACAGATGACAGATGACAGATGACAGATGACAGATGACAGATGACAGATGACAGATGACAGATGACAGATGACAGATGACAGATGACAGATGACAGATGACAGATGACAGATGACAGATGACAGATGACAGATGACACATGACACATGGCAGATGACAGATGACTGATGACAGATGACGGATGACAGATGACAGATGACAAATGACGGTTGAAAGACGACAGACGACAGATGACAATTGACAGATGACAGATGACAGATGACAGATGACAGATGACAGATGACAGATGACAGATGACAGATGACAGATGACAGATGACAGATGACAGATGACAGATGACAGATGACAGATGACAGATGACAGATGACAGATGACAGATGACAGATGACAGATGACAGATGACAGATGACAGATGACAGATGACAGATGACAGATGACAGATGACAGATGACAGATGACATATGACATATGACAGAAGACAGATGACAGATGACAGATGACAGATGACAGATGACAGATGACAGATGACAGATGACAGATGACAGATGACAGATGACAGATGACAGATGACAGATAACAGATGACAGATGACAATAGACAGATGACAGATGACAGGTGACAGATGACAGATGACAGATGACAGATGACAGATGACAGATGACAGATGACAGATGACATATGACATATGACAGAAGACAGATGACAGATGACAGATGACACATGACAGATGACAGATGACAGATGACAGATGACTGATGACAGATGACAGATGACAGGTGACAGATGACAGATGACAGATGACAGATGACAGATGACAGATGACAGATGACAGATGACAAATGACACATGACACATGGCAGATGACAGATGACTGATGACAGATGACGGATGACAGATGACAGGTGACAGATGACAGATGACAGATGACAGATGACAGATGACAGATGACAGATGACAGATGACAGATGACAGATGACAGATGACAGATGACAGATGACAGATGACAGATGACAGATGACAGATGACAGATGACAGATGACAGATGACAGATGACAGATGACAGATGACAGATGACAGATGACAGATGACAGATGACAGATGACAGATGACATATGACATATGACAGAAGACAGATGACAGATGACAGATGACAGATGACAGATGACAGATGACAGATGACAGATGACAGATGACAGATGACAGATGACAGATGACAGATGACAGATGACAGATGACAGATGACAGATGACAGATGACAGATGACTGATGACAGATGACAGATGACAGATGACAGATGACAGATGACAGATGACAGATAACAGATGACAGATGACAATTGACACATGGCAGATGACAGATGACTGATGACAGATGACGGATGACAGATGACAGATGACAGATGACAGATGACAGATGACAGATGACAGATGACAGATGACAGATGACAGATGACAGATGACAGATGACAGATGACAGATGACAGATGACAGATGACAGATGACAGATGACAGATGACAGATGACAGATGACAGATGACAGATGACATATGACATATGACAGAAGACAGATGACAGATGACAGATGACAGATGACAGATGACAGATGACAGATGACAGATGACAGATGACAGATGACAGATGACAGATGACAGATGACAGATGACAGATGACAGATGACAGATGACAGATGACAGATGACAGATGACATATGACATATGACAGAAGACAGATGACAGATGACAGATGACAGATGACAGATGACAGATGACAGATGACAGATGACAGATGACAGATGACAGATGACAGATGACAGATGACAGATGACAGATGACAGATGACAGATGACAGATGACAGATGACAGATGACTGATGACAGATGACAGATGACAGATGACAGATGACAGATGACAGATAACAGATGACAGATGACAATTGACAGATGACAGATGACAGGTGACAGATGGCAGATGACAGATGACAGATGACAAATGACAGATGACAGATAACAGATGACAGATGACAGATGACAATTGACAGATGACAGATGACAGGTGACAGATGACAGATGACAGATGACAGATGACAGATGACAGATGACAGATGACAGATGACAGATGACAGATGACAAATGACACATGACACATGGCAGATGACAGATGACTGATGACAGATGACGGATGACAGATGACAGATGACAGATGACAGATGACAGATGACAGATGACAGATGACAGATGACAGATGACAGATGACAGATGACAGATGACAGATGACAGATGACAGATGACACATGACAGATGACAGATGACATGTGACAGAAGACAGATGACAGATGACAGATGACAGATGACGGACGACAGATGTCTGATGACAGATGACAGATGACACATGGCAGATGACAGATGACACATGGCAGATGACAGATGACAGATGACAGATGACAGATGACAGATGACAGATGACAGATGACAGATGACAGATGACAGATGACAGATGACAGATGACAGATGACAGATGACAGATGACAGATGACAGATGACAGATGACAGATGACAGATGACAGATGACAGATGACAGATGACAGATGACAGATGACAGATGACAGATGACATATGACATATGACAGAAGACAGATGACAGATGACAGATGACAGATGATAGATGACAGATGACAGATGACAGATGACAGATGACAGATGACAGATGACAGATGACAGATGACAGATGGCAGATGACAGATGACAGATGACAGATGACAGATGACAGATGACAGATGACAGATGACAGATGACATATGACATATGACAGAAGACAGATGACAGATGACAGATGACAGATGACAGATGACAGATGACAGATGACAGATGACAGATGACAGATGACAGATGACAGATGACAGACGACAGATGACAGATGACATATGACAGATGACAGATGACAGGTGACAGATGACAGATGACAGATGACAGATGACAGATGACAGATGACAGAAGACAGATGACAGTTGACAGATGACAGATGACAGATGACAGATGATAGATGACAGATGACAGATGACAGATGACAGATGGTAGATGACAGATGACAGATGACAGATGACAGATGACAGGTGGCAGATGACAGACGACAGATGACAAATGATAGATGACAGATGACAGATGACAGATGATAAATGACAGATGAGAGACGAAAGACGACAGATGACAGATGACAGATAACAGATGACAGATGACAGTTGACAGATGATAGAGGACAGGTGACAGGTGACATATGATAGGTCACAGATGACAGATGACAGATGACAGATGACAGATGACAGGTGACAGGTGACATATGATAGGTCACAAATGACAGATGACAGATGACAGATGACAGATGACAGATGACAGATGACAGATGACAGATGACAGATGACAGATAACAGATGACAGATGACAGATGACAGATGACAGATGACAGATGACAGGTGACAGATGACAGATGACAGATGACAGATGACAGATGACAGATGACAGATGACAGATGACAGATGACAGATGACAGATGACAGATGACACATGACACATGGCATATGACAGATTACTGATGACAGATGACGGATGACAGATGACAGATGACAGATGACAGATGACAGATGACAGATGACAGATGACAGATGACAGATGACAGATGACAGATGACAGATGACAGATGACAGATGACAGATGAATGATGACAGATGACAGATGACAGATGACAGATGACAGATGACAGATGACAGATGACAGATGACAGATGACAGATGACAGATGACAGATGACAGATGACAGATGACAGATGACAGATGACAGATGAAAGATGACAGATGACAGATGACAGATGACAGATGACAGATGACAGATGACAGATGACAGATGACAGATGACAGATGACAGATGACAGATGACAGATGACAGATGACAGATGACAGATGACAGATGACAGATGACAGATGACAGAAGACAGATGACAGTTGACAGATGACAGATGACAGATGACAGATGATAGATGACAGATGACAGATGACGGATGATAGATGACAGATGACAGATGACAGATGACAGATGACAGATGACAGGTGGCAGATGACAGATGACAGATGACAAATGATAGATGACAGATGACAGATGATAGATGACAGATGAGAGACGAAAGACGACAGATGACAGATGACAGATAACAGATGACAGATGACAGTTGACAGATGATAGAGGACAGGTGACAGGTGACATATGATAGGTCACAGATGACAGATGACAGATGACAGATGACAGGTGACAGGTGACATATGATAGGTCACAAATGACAGATGACAGATGACAGATGACAGATGACAGATGACAGATGACAGATGACAGATGACAGATGACAGATGACAGATGACAGATAACAGATGACAGATGACAGATGACAGATGACAGATGACAGATGACAGATGACAGATGACAGATGACAGAAGACGGATGACAGATGACAGATGACAGACGACAGATGACAGATGACAAATGACAGAGGATAGTTGACAGATGACAGATGACAGATGACAAAAGACACATGGCAGATGACTGATGACAGATGACAGATAACAGATGACAGACGACAGATGACAGATGACAGATGACAGATGACAGATGACAGATGACAGATGACAGATGACAGATGGCAGATGGCAGATGACAGATGACAGATGACAGATGACAGATGACAGATGACAGATGACAGATGACAGATGACAGATGACAGATGACAGATGACAGATGACAGATGACAGATGACAGATGACAGATGACAGATGACAGATGACAAATGACAGATGACAGATGACAGATGACAGATGACGGATGACAGATGACAGATGACAGATGACGTATGACAGATGACAGATGATAGATGACAGATGACAGATGACAGATGACAGATGACAGATGACAGATGACAGATGACAGATGACAGATGAATGATGACAGATGACAGATGACAGTTGACAGATGACAGATGACAGATGACAGATGACAGATGACAGATGACAGATGACAGATGACAGATGACAGATGACAGATGACAGATGACAGATGACAGATGACAGATGACAGATGACAGATGACAGATGACAGATGACAGATGACAGATGACAGATGACAGATGACAGGTGGCAGATGACATATGATATATGACAGAAGACAGATGATACATGACAGATGACAGATGACAGATGTCTGATGACAGATGACAGATGACAGATGACAGATGACAGATGACAGATGACAGACGACAGATGACAGATGACAATTGACAGATGACATATGACAGATGACAGATGACATATGACATATGACATATGACAGAAGACAGATGACAGATGACAGATGACAGATGACAGATGACAGATGACAGATGACAGATGACAGATGACAGATGACAGATGACAGATGACAGATGACAGATGACAGATGACAGGTGACAGATGACAGATGACAGATGACAGATGACAGATGACAGATGACAGATGACAGATGACAGATGACAGATGACAGATGACAGATGACAGATGACGGATGACAGATGACAGATGCCAGATGACAGATGACAGATGACAGATGATAGATGACAGATGACAGATGACAGATGACAGATGACAGATGACAGATGACAGATGACAGATGACAGATGACAGATGACAGATGACATATGATATATGACAGAAGACAGATGACAGATGACAGATGACAGATGACAGATGACAGATGACAGATGACAGATGACGGATGACAGATGACAGATGACAGATGACGGATGACAGATGACAGATGACAGATGACAGATGACAGATGACAGATGACAGATGACAGATGACAGATGACAGATGACAGATGAATGATGACAGATGACAGATGACAGATGACAGATGACAGATGACAGATGACAGATGACAGATGACAGATGACAGATGACAGATGACAGATGACAGATGACAGATGACGGATGACAGATGACAGATGACAGATGACGGATGACAGATGACAGATGACAGATGACAGATGACAGATGACAGATGACGGATGACAGATGACAGACGACGGATGACAGATGACAGATGACAGATGACAGATGACAGATGACAGATGACAGATGACAGATGACAGATGACAGATGACAGATGACAGATGACAGATGAATGATGACAAATGACAGATGACAGATGACAGATGACAGATGACAGATGACAGATGACAGATGACAGATGACAGATGACAGATGACAGATGACAGATGACAGATGACAGATGACAGATGACAGATGACAGATGACAGATGACAGGTGGCAGATGACATATGATATATGACAGAAGACAGATGATACATGACAGATGACAGATGACAGATGTCTGATGACAGATGACAGATGACAGATGACAGATGACAGATGACAGATGACAGACGACAGATGACAATTGACAGATGACAGATGACAGATGACATATGACATATGACATATGACAGAAGACAGATGACAGATGACAGATGACAGATGACAGATGACAGATGACAGATGACAGATGACAGATGACAGATGACAGATGACAGATGACAGATGACAGATGACAGATGACAGATGACAGATGACAGATGACAGATGACAGATGACAGATGACAGATGACAGATGACAGATGACAGATGACAGATGACAGATGACAGATGACAGATGACAGATGACAGATGACAGATGACAGATGACAGATGACAGATGACAGATGACAGATGACAGATGACAGATGACAGATGACAGATGACAGATGACAGATGACAGATGACAGATGACATATGACAGATGACAGATGACAGATGACAGATGACAGGTGGCAGATGACATATGATATATGACAGAAGACAGAAGACAGATGATACATGACAGATGACAGATGACAGATGTCTGATGACAGATGACAGATGACAGATGACAGATGACAGATGACAGATGACAGATGACAGATGACAGATGACAGATGACAGATGACAGATGACAGATGACAGATGACAGATGACAGGTGACAGATGACAGATGACAGATGACAGATGACAGATGACAGATGACAGATGACAGATGACAGATGACAGATGACAGATGACAGATGACAGATGACAGATGACAGATGACAAATGACAGATGACAGATGACAGATGACAGATGACAGATGACAGATGACAGATGACAGATGACAGATGACAGATGACAGATGACAGATGACAGATGACAGATGACAGATGACAGATGACAGATGACAGATGACAGATGACAGATCACAGGTGGCAGATGACATATGATATATGACAGAAGACAGATGATACATGACAGATGACAGATGACAGATGACAGATGACAGATGACAGATGACAGATGACAGATGACAGATGACAGATGACAGATGACAGATGACAGGTGACAGGTGACAGATGACAGATGACAGATGACAGATGACAGATGACAGATGACAGATGACAGATGACAGATGAATGATGACAGATGACAGATGACAGATGACAGATGACAGATGACAGATGACAGATGACAGATGACAGATGACAGATGACAGATGACAGATGACAGATGACAGATGACAGATGACAGATGACAGATGACAGATGACAGATGACAGATGACAGATGACAGATGACAGATGACAGATGACAGATGACAGATGACAGATGACAGATGACAGATGACAGATGACAGATGACAGATGACAGATGACAGATGACAGATGACAGATGACAGATGACAGATGACAGATGACAGATGACAGGTGGCAGATGACATATGATATATGACAGAAGACAGATGATACATGACAGATGACAGATGACAGATGTCTGATGACAGATGACAGATGACAGATGACAGATGACAGATGACAGATGACAGATGACAGATGACAGATGACAGATGACAGATGACAGGTGACAGATGACAGATGACAGATGACAGATGACAGATGACAGATGACAGATGACAGATGACAGATGACAGATGACAGATGACAGATGACAGATGACAGATGACAGATGACAGATGACAGATGACAGATGACAGATGACAGATGACAGATGACAGATGACAGATGACAGATGACAGATGACAGATGACAGATGACAGATGACAGATGACGGATGACAGATGACAGATGACAGATGACAGATGACAGATGACAGATGACAGATGACAGATGACAGATGACAGATGACAGATGACAGATGACAGATGACAGATGAATGATGACAGATGACAGATGACAGATGACAGATGACAGATGACAGATGACAGATGACAGATGACAGATGACAGATGACAGATGACAGATGACAGATGACAGATGACAGATGACAGATGACAGATGACAGATGGCAGATGACAGAAGACAGATGACAGTTGACAGATGACAGATGACAGATGACAGATGATAGATGACAGATGACAGATGATAGATGACAGATGACAGATGACAGATGACAGATGACAGATGACAGATGACAGATGACAGGTGGCAGATGACAGATGACAGATGACAAATGATAGATGACAGATGACAGATGATAGATGACAGATGAGAGACGAAAGAGGACAGATGACAGATGACAGATAACAGATGACAGATGACAGTTGACAGATGATAGAGGACAGGTGACAGGTGACATATGATAGGTCACAAATGACAGATGACAGATGTCAGATGACAGATGACAGATGACAGATGACAGATGACAGATGACAGATGACAGATGACAGATGACAGATAACAGATGACAGATGACAGATGACAGATGACAGATGACAGATGACAGATGACAGATGACAGATGACAGATGACAGAAGACGGATGACAGATGACAGATGACAGAAGACAGATGACAGACGACAAATGACAGAGGATAGTTGACAGATGACAGATGACAGATGACAAAAGACACATGGCAGATGACTGATGACAGATGACAGATAACAGATGACAGACGACAGATGACAGATGACAGATGACAGATGACAGATGACAGATGACAGATGACAGATGACAGGTGACAGATGACAGATGACAGATGACAGATGACAGATGACAGATGACAGATGACAGATGACAGATGACAGATGACAGATGACAGATGACAGATGACAGATGACAGATGACAGATGACAGATGACAGATGACAGATGACAGATGACAGATGACAGATGACAGATGACAGATGACAGATGACAGATGACAGATGACAGATGACAGATGACAGATGACAGATGACAGATGACAGATGACAGATGACAGGTGGCAGATGACATATGATATATGACAGAAGACAGATGATACATGACAGATGACAGATGACAGATGTCTGATGACAGATGACAGATGACAGATGACAGATGACAGATGACAGATGACAGATGACAGATGACAGATGACAGATGACAGATGACAGGTGACAGATGACAGATGACAGATGACAGATGACAGATGACAGATGACAGATGACAGATGACAGATGACAGATGACAGATGACAGATGACAGATGACAGATGACAGATGACAGATGACAGATGACAGATGACAGATGACAGATGACAGATGACAGATGACAGATGACAGATGACAGATGACGGATGACAGATGACAGATGACAGATGACAGATGACAGATGACAGATGACAGATGACAGATGACAGATGACAGATGACAGATGAATGATGACAGATGACAGATGACAGATGACAGATGACAGATGACAGATGACAGATGACAGATGACAGATGACAGATGACAGATGACAGATGACAGATGACAGATGACAGATGACAGATGACAGATGACAGATGACAGATGACAGATGACAGATGACAGATGACAGATGGCAGATGACAGAAGACAGATGACAGTTGACAGATGTCTGATGACAGATGACAGATGACAGATGACAGATGACAGATGACAGATGACAGATGACAGATGACAGATGACAGATGACAGATGACAGATGACAGGTGACAGATGACAGATGACAGATGACAGATGACAGATGACAGATGACAGATGACAGATGACAGATGACAGATGACAGATGACAGATGACAGATGACAGATGACAGATGACAGATGACAGATGACAGATGACAGATGACAGATGACAGATGACAAATGACAGATGACAGATGACAGATGACAGATGACAGATGACAGATGACAGATGACAGATGACAGATGACAGATGACAGATGACAGATGACAGATGACAGATGACAGATGACAGATGACAGATGACAGATGACAGATGACAGATGACAGATGACAGATGACAGATGACAGGTGGCAGATGACATATGATATATGACAGAAGACAGATGATACATGACAGATGACAGATGACAGATATCTGGTGACAGATGACAGATGACAGATGACAGATGACAGATGACAGATGACAGATGACAGATGACAGGTGACAGGTGACAGATGACAGATGACAGATGACAGATGACAGATGACAGATGACAGATGACAGATGACAGATGACAGATGAATGATGACAGATGACAGATGACAGATGACAGATGACAGATGACAGATGACAGATGACAGATGACAGATGACAGATGACAGATGACAGATGACAGATGACAGATGACAGATGACAGATGACAGATGACAGATGACAGATGACAGATGACAGATGACAGATGACAGATGACAGATGACAGATGACAGATGACAGATGACAGATGACAGATGACAGGTGGCAGATGACATATGATATATGACAGAAGACAGATGATACATGACAGATGACAGATGACAGATGTCTGATGACAGATGACAGATGACAGATGACAGATGACAGATGACAGATGACAGATGACAGATGACAGATGACAGATGACAGGTGACAGATGACAGATGACAGATGACAGATGACAGATGACAGATGACAGATGACAGATGACAGATGACAGATGACAGATGACAGATGACAGATGACAGATGACAGATGACAGATGACAGATGACAGATGACAGATGACAGATGACAGATGACAGATGACAGATGACAGATGACAGATGACGGATGACAGATGACAGATGACAGATGACAGATGACAGATGACAGATGACAGATGACAGATGACAGATGACAGATGAATGATGACAGATGACAGATGACAGATGACAGATGACAGATGACAGATGACAGATGACAGATGACAGATGACAGATGACAGATGACAGATGACAGATGACAGATGACAGATGACAGATGACAGATGACAGATGACAGATGACAGATGACAGATGACAGATGACAGATGGCAGATGACAGAAGACAGATGACAGTTGACAGATGACAGATGACAGATGACAGATGATAGATGACAGATGACAGATGATAGATGACAGATGACAGATGACAGATGACAGATGACAGATGACAGATGACAGATGACAGATGACAGGTGGCAGATGACAGATGACAGATGACAAATGATAGATGACAGATGACAGATGATAGATGACAGATGAGAGACGAAAGACGACAGATGACAGATGACAGATAACAGATGACAGATGACAGTTGACAGATGATAGAGGACAGGTGACAGGTGACATATGATAGGTCACAGATGACAGATGACAGATGACAGATGACAGGTGACAGGTGACATATGATAGGTCACAAATGACAGATGACAGATGTCAGATGACAGATGACAGATGACAGATGACAGATGACAGATGACAGATAACAGATGACAGATGACAGATGACAGATGACAGATGACAGATGACAGATGACAGATGACAGATGACAGATGACAGAAGACGGATGACAGATGACAGATGACAGAAGACAGATGACAGACGACAAATGACAGAGGATAGTTGACAGATGACAGATGACAGATGACAAAAGACACATGGCAGATGACTGATGACAGATGACAGATAACAGATGACAGACGACAGATGACAGATGACAGATGACAGATGACAGGTGACAGATGACAGATGACAGGTGACAGATGACAGATGACAGATGACAGATGACAGATGACAGATGACAGATGACAGATGACAGATGACAGATGACAGATGACAGATGACAGATGACAGATGACAGATGACAGATGACAGATGACAGATGACAGATGACAGATGACAGATGACAGATGACAGATGACAGATGACAGATGACAGATGACAGATGACAGATGACAGATGACAGATGACAGATGACAGATGACAGATGACAGATGACAGATGACAGATGACAGATGACAGATGACAGATGACAGATGACAGATGACAGATGACAGATGACAGATGACAGATGACAGATGACAGATGACAGATGACAGATGACAGATGACAGATGACGGATGACAGATGACAGATGACAGATGACAGATGACAGATGACAGATGACGGATGACAGATGACAGATGACAGATGACAGATGACAGATGACAGATGACAGATGACAGATGACAGATGACAGATGACAGATGACAGATGACAGATGACAGAAGACAGATGACAGTTGACAGATGACAGATGACAGATGACAGATGACAGATGACAGATGATAGATGACAGATGACAGATGACAGATGACAGATGACAGATGACAGATGACAGATGACAGATGACAGATGACACATGACAGATGACAGATGACAGATGACAGATGACAGATGACAGATGACAGATGACAGATGACAGATGACAGATGACAGATGACAGATGACAGATGACAGATGACAAATGACAGATGACAGATGACAGATGACAGATGACATATGACAGATGACAGATGACAGATGACAGATGACAGATGACAGATGACAGATGACAGATGACAGATGACAGATGACAGATGACAGATGACAGATGACAGATGACAGATGACAGATGACAGATGACAGATGACAGATGACAGATGACAGATGACAGATGACAGATGACAGATGACAGATGACAGATGACAGATGACAGATGACAGATGACAGATGACAGATGACAGATGACAGATGACAGATGACAGATGACGGATGACAGATGACAGATGACAGATGACAGATGACAGATGATATATGACAGATGACAGTTGACCGATGACAGATGACAGATGACAAATGACAGATGACAGATGATAGATGACAGATGACAGATGACAGATGACAGATGACAGATGACAGATGACAGATGACAGATGACAGATGACGGATGACAAATGACAGAGGATAGTTGACAGATGACAGATGACAGATGACAAAAGACACATGGCAGATGACTGATGACAGATGACAGATAACAGATGACAGACGACAGATGACAGACGACAGATGACAGATGACAGATGACAGATGACAGGTGACAGATGACAGATGACAGATGACAGATGACAGATGACAGATGACAGATGACAGATGACAGATGACAGATGACAGATGACAGATGACAGATGACAGATGACAGATGACAGATGACAGATGACAGATGACAGATGACAGATGACAGATGACATATGACAGATGACAGATGACAGATGACAGATGACAGATGACAGATGACAGGTGGCAGATGACATATGATATATGACAGAAGACAGATGATACATGACAGATGACAGATGACAGATGTCTGATGACAGATGACAGATGACAGATGACAGATGACAGATGACAGATGACAGATGACAGATGACAGATGACAGATGACAGATGACAGATGACAGATGACAGATGACAGATGACAGACGACAGATGACAGATGACAGATGACAGATGACAGATGACAGATGACAGATGACAGATGACAAATGACAGATGACAGATGACAGATGACAGATGACAGATGACAGATGACAGATGACAGATGACAGATGACAGATGACAGATGACAGATGACAGATGACAGATGACAGATGACAGATGACAGATGACAGATGACAGATGACAGATGACAGATGACAGATGACAGGTGGCAGATGACATATGATATATGACAGAAGACAGATGATACATGACAGATGACAGATGACAGATGTCTGGTGACAGATAACAGATGACAGATGACAGATGACAGATGACAGATGACAGATGACAGATGACAGATGACAGATGACAGATGACAGATGACAGGTGACAGGTGACAGATGACAGATGACAGATGACAGATGACAGATGACAGATGACAGATGACAGATGACAGATGAATGATGACAGATGACAGATGACAGATGACAGATGACAGATGACAGATGACAGATGACAGATGACAGATGACAGATGACAGATGACAGATGACAGATGACAGATGACAGATGACAGATGACAGATGACAGATGACAGATGACAGATGACAGATGACAGATGACAGGTGGCAGATGACATATGATATATGACAGAAGACAGATGATACATGACAGATGACAGATGACAGATGTCTGATGACAGATGACAGATGACAGATGACAGATGACAGATGACAGATGACAGATGACAGATGACAGATGACAGATGACAGATGACAGATGACAGATGACAGATGACAGATGACAGATGACAGATGACAGATGACAGATGACAGATGACAGATGACAGATGACAGATGACAGATGACAGATGACAGATGACAGATGACAGATGACAGATGACAGATGACAGATGACAGATGACAGATGACAGATGACAGATGACAGATGACAGATGACAGATGACAGATGACAGATGACAGATGACAGATGACAGATGACAGATGACAGATGACAGATGACAGATGACAGATGACGGATGACAGATGACAGATGACAGATGACAGATGACAGATGAATGATGACAGATGACAGATGACAGATGACAGATGACAGATGACAGATGACAGATGACAGATGACAGATGACAGATGACAGATGACAGATGACAGATGACAGATGACAGATGACAGATGACAGATGACAGATGACAGATGACAGATGACAGATGACAGATGACAGATGGCAGATGACAGAAGACAGATGACAGTTGACAGATGACAGATGACAGATGACAGATGATAGATGACAGATGACAGATGATAGATGACAGATGACAGATGACAGATGACAGATGACAGATGACAGATGACAGATGACAGATGACAGGTGGCAGATGACAGATGACAGATGACAAATGATAGATGACAGATGACAGATGATAGATGACAGATGAGAGACGAAAGACGACAGATGACAGATGACAGATAACAGATGACAGATGACAGTTGACAGATGATAGAGGACAGGTGACAGGTGACATATGATAGGTCACAGATGACAGATGACAGATGACAGATGACAGGTGACAGGTGACATATGATAGGTCACAAATGACAGATGACAGATGTCAGATGACAGATGACAGATGACAGATGACAGATGACAGATGACAGATAACAGATGACAGATGACAGATGACAGATGACAGATGACAGATGACAGATGACAGATGACAGATGACAGATGACAGAAGACGGATGACAGATGACAGATGACAGAAGACAGATGACAGACGACAAATGACAGAGGATAGTTGACAGATGACAGATGACAGATGACAAAAGACACATGGCAGATGACTGATGACAGATGACAGATAACAGATGACAGACGACAGATGACAGATGACAGATGACAGATGACAGGTGACAGATGACAGATGACAGGTGACAGATGACAGATGACAGATGACAGATGACAGATGACAGATGACAGATGACAGATGACAGATGACAGATGACAGATGACAGATGACAGATGACAGATGACAGATGACAGATGACAGATGACAGATGACAGATGACAGATGACAGATGACAGATGACAGATGACAGATGACAGATGACAGATGACAGATGACAGATGACAGATGACAGATGACAGATGACAGATGACAGATGACAGATGACAGATGACAGATGACAGATGACAGATGACAGATGACAGATGACAGATGACAGATGACAGATGACAGATGACAGATGACAGATGACAGATGACAGATGACAGATGACAGATGACAGATGACGGATGACAGATGACAGATGACAGATGACAGATGACAGATGACAGATGACGGATGACAGATGACAGATGACAGATGACAGATGACAGATGACAGATGACAGATGACAGATGACAGATGACAGATGACAGATGACAGATGACAGATGACAGAAGACAGATGACAGTTGACAGATGACAGATGACAGATGACAGATGACAGATGACAGATGATAGATGACAGATGACAGATGACAGATGACAGATGACAGATGACAGATGACAGATGACAGATGACAGATGACACATGACAGATGACAGATGACAGATGACAGATGACAGATGACAGATGACAGATGACAGATGACAGATGACAGATGACAGATGACAGATGACAGATGACAGATGACAAATGACAGATGACAGATGACAGATGACAGATGACATATGACAGATGACAGATGACAGATGACAGATGACAGATGACAGATGACAGATGACAGATGACAGATGACAGATGACAGATGACAGATGACAGATGACAGATGACAGATGACAGATGACAGATGACAGATGACAGATGACAGATGACAGATGACAGATGACAGATGACAGATGACAGATGACAGATGACAGATGACAGATGACAGATGACAGATGACAGATGACAGATGACAGATGACAGATGACAGATGACGGATGACAGATGACAGATGACAGATGACAGATGACAGATGATATATGACAGATGACAGTTGACCGATGACAGATGACAGATGACAAATGACAGATGACAGATGATAGATGACAGATGACAGATGACAGATGACAGATGACAGATGACAGATGACAGATGACAGATGACAGATGACGGATGACAAATGACAGAGGATAGTTGACAGATGACAGATGACAGATGACAAAAGACACATGGCAGATGACTGATGACAGATGACAGATAACAGATGACAGACGACAGATGACAGACGACAGATGACAGATGACAGATGACAGATGACAGGTGACAGATGACAGATGACAGATGACAGATGACAGATGACAGATGACAGATGACAGATGACAGATGACAGATGACAGATGACAGATGACAGATGACAGATGACAGATGACAGATGACAGATGACAGATGACAGATGACAGATGACAGATGACATATGACAGATGACAGATGACAGATGACAGATGACAGATGACAGATGACAGGTGGCAGATGACATATGATATATGACAGAAGACAGATGATACATGACAGATGACAGATGACAGATGTCTGATGACAGATGACAGATGACAGATGACAGATGACAGATGACAGATGACAGATGACAGATGACAGATGACAGATGACAGATGACAGATGACAGATGACAGATGACAGATGACAGACGACAGATGACAGATGACAGATGACAGATGACAGATGACAGATGACAGATGACAGATGACAAATGACAGATGACAGATGACAGATGACAGATGACAGATGACAGATGACAGATGACAGATGACAGATGACAGATGACAGATGACAGATGACAGATGACAGATGACAGATGACAGATGACAGATGACAGATGACAGATGACAGATGACAGATGACAGATGACAGATGACAGGTGGCAGATGACATATGATATATGACAGAAGACAGATGATACATGACAGATGACAGATGACAGATGTCTGGTGACAGATAACAGATGACAGATGACAGATGACAGATGACAGATGACAGATGACAGATGACAGATGACAGATGACAGATGACAGATGACAGGTGACAGGTGACAGATGACAGATGACAGATGACAGATGACAGATGACAGATGACAGATGACAGATGACAGATGAATGATGACAGATGACAGATGACAGATGACAGATGACAGATGACAGATGACAGATGACAGATGACAGATGACAGATGACAGATGACAGATGACAGATGACAGATGACAGATGACAGATGACAGATGACAGATGACAGATGACAGATGACAGATGACAGATGACAGGTGGCAGATGACATATGATATATGACAGAAGACAGATGATACATGACAGATGACAGATGACAGATGTCTGATGACAGATGACAGATGACAGATGACAGATGACAGATGACAGATGACAGATGACAGATGACAGATGACAGATGACAGATGACAGATGACAGATGACAGATGACAGATGACAGATGACAGATGACAGATGACAGATGACAGATGACAGATGACAGATGACAGATGACAGATGACAGATGACAGATGACAGATGACAGATGACAGATGACAGATGACAGATGACAGATGACAGATGACAGATGACAGATGACAGATGACAGATGACAGATGACAGATGACAGATGACAGATGACAGATGACAGATGACAGATGACAGATGACAGATGACAGATGACAGATGACGGATGACAGATGACAGATGACAGATGACAGATGACAGATGACAGATGACAGATGACAGATGACAGATGACAGATGAATGATGACAGATGACAGATGACAGATGACAGATGACAGATGACAGATGACAGATGACAGATGACAGATGACAGATGACAGATGACAGATGACAGATGACAGATGACAGATGACAGATGACAGATGACAGATGACAGATGACAGATGACAGATGACAGATGACAGATGACAGAAGACAGATGACAGTTGACAGATGACAGATGACAGATGACATATGATAGATGACAGATGACAGATGATAGATGACAGATGACAGATGACAGATGACAGATGACAGATGACAGATGACAGATGACAGGTGGCAGATGACAGATGACAGATGACAAATGATAGATGACAGATGACAGATGATAGATGACAGATGAGAGACGAAAGACGACAGATGTCAGATAACAGATAACAGATGACAGATGACAGTTGACAGATGATAGAGGACAGGTGACAGGTGACATATGATAGGTCACAGATGACAGATGACAGATGACAGATGACAGGTGACAGGTGACATATGATAGGTCACAAATGACAGATGACAGATGTCAGATGACAGATGACAGATGACAGATGACAGATGACAGATGACAGATGACAGATGACAGATGACAGATAACAGATGACAGATGACAGATGACAGATGACAGATGACAGATGACAGATGACAGATGACAGATGACAGATGACAGATGACAGAAGACGGATGACAGATGACAGATGACAGAAGACAGATGACAGAAGACAAATGACAGAGGATAGTTGACAGATGACAGATGACAGATGACAAAAGACACATGGCAGATGACTGATGACAGATGACAGATAACAGATGACAGACGACAGATGACAGATGACAGATGACAGATGACAGATGACAGATGACAGATGACAGATGACAGATGACAGATGACAGATGACAGATGACAGATGACAGATGACAGATGACAGATGACAGATGACAGATGACAGATGACAGATGACAGATGACAGATGACAGATGACAGATGACAGATGACAGATGACAGATGACAGATGACAGATGACAGATGACAGATGACAGATGACAGATGACAGATGACAGATGACAGATGACAGATGACAGATGACAGATGACAGATGACAGATGACAGATGACAGATGACAGATGACAGATGACAGATGACAGATGACAGATGACAGATGACAGATGACAGATGACAGATGACAGATGACGGATGACAGATGACAGATGACAGATGACAGATGACAGATGACAGATGACAGATGACAGATGACAGATGACAGATGACAGATGACAGATGACAGATGACAAATGACAGATGACAGATGACAGATGACAGATGACATATGACAGATGACAGATGACAGATGACAGATGACAGATGACAGATGACAGATGACAGATGACAGATGACAGATGACAGATGACAGATGACAGATGACAGATGACAGATGACAGATGACAGATGACAGATGACAGATGACAGATGACAGATGACAGATGACAGATGACAGATGACAGATGACAGATGACAGATGACAGATGACAGATGACAGATGACAGATGACAGATGACAGATGACAGATGACAGATGACGGATGACAGATGACAGATGACAGATGACAGATGATATATGACAGATGACAGTTGACCGATGACAGATGACAGATGACAAATGACAGATGACAGATGATAGATGACAGATGACATATGACAGATGACAGATGACAGATGACAGATGACAGATGACAGATGACAGATGACGGATGACAAATGACAGAGGATAGTTGACAGATGACAGATGACAGATGACAAAAGACACATGGCAGATGACTGATGACAGATGACAGATAACAGATGACAGACGACAGATGACAGATGACAGATGACAGATGACAGATGACAGATGACAGATGACAGATGACAGATGACAGATGACAGATGACAGATGACAGATGACAGATGACAGATGACAGATGACAGATGACAGATGACAGATGACAGATGACAGATGACAGATGACAGATGACAGATGACAGATGACAGATGACAGATGACAGATGACAGATGACAGATGACAGATGACAGATGACAGATGACAGATGACAGATGACAGATGACACATGACAGATGACAGATGACAGATGACAGATGACAGATGACAGATGACAGATGACAGATGACAAATGACAGATGACCGATGACAGATGACAGATGACGGATGACAAATGACAGAGGATAGTTGACAGATGACAGATGACAGATGACAAAAGACACATGGCAGATGACTGATGACAGATGACAGATAACAGATGACAGACGACAGATGACAGATGACAGATGACAGATGACAGATGACAGATGACAGGTGACAGATGACAGATGACAGATGACAGATGACAGATGACAGATGACAGATGACAGATGACAGATGACAGATGACAGATGACAGATGACAGATGACAGATGACAGACGACAGATGACAGATGACAGATGACAGATGATAGATGACAGATGACAGATGACAGATGACAGATGACAGATGACAGATGACAGATGACAGATGACAGATGACAGATGACAGATGACAGATGACAGATGACAGATGACAGATGACAGATGACGGATGACAAATGACAGAGGATAGTTGACAGATGACAGATGACAGATGACAAAAGACACATGGCAGATGACTGATGACAGATGACAGATAACAGATGACAGACGACAGATGACAGATGACAGATGACAGATGACAGATGACAGATGACAGGTGACAGATGACAGATGACAGATGACAGATGACAGATGACAGATGACAGATGACAGATGACAGATGACAGATGACAGATGACAGATGACAGATGACGGATGACAGATGACAGATGACAGATGACAGATGACAGATGACAGATGACAGATGACAGATGACAGATGACAGATGACAGATGACAGATGACAGAAGACAGATGACAGTTGACTGATGACAGATGACAGATGACAGATGACAGATGATAGATGACAGATGACAGATGATAGATGACAGATGACAGATGACAGATGACAGATGACAGATGACAGATGACAGATGACAGATGAAAGGTGGCAGATGACAGATGACAGATGACAGATGACAGGTGGCAGATGACAGATGGCAGATTAAACATGACACATGGCAGATGACATATGACAGATGACAGATGACAGATGACAGATGACAGATGACAGATGACAGATGACAGATGACAGATGACAGATGACAGATGACAGATGACAGATGACAAACGACAGATGACAATTGACAGATGACAGATGACAGATGACAGATGACAGATGACAGATGACAGATGACAGATGACACATGACAGATGACAGGTGGCAGATGACAGATGGCAGATTAAACATGACACATGGCAGATGACATATGACAGATGACAGATGACGGATGGCAAATGACAGAGGATAGTTGACAGATGACAGATGACAGATGACAAAAGACACATGGCAGATGACTGATGACAGATGACAGATAACAGATGACAGACGACAGATGACAGATGACAGATGACAGATGACAGGTGACAGATGACAGATGACAGATGACAGGTGGCAGATGACAGATGACAGATGACAGATGGCAGGTGGCAGATGACAGATGGCAGATTAAACATGACACATGGCAGATGACATATGACAGATGACAGATGACGGATGACAAATGACAGAGGATAGTTGACAGATGACAGATGACAAAAGACACATGGTAGATGACTGATGACAGATGACAGATAAAAGATGACAGACGACAGATGACAGATGACAGATGACAGATGACAGATGACAGATGACAGGTGGCAGATGACAGATGGCAGATTAAACATGACACATGGCAGATGACAGATGACAGATGACAGATGACGGATGACAAATGACAGAGGATAGTTGACAGATGACAGATGACAGATGACAGATGACAGATGACAGAAGACAGATGACAGTTGACTGATGACAGATGACAGATGACAGATGACAGATGACAGATGATAGATGACAGATGACAGATGACAGATGACAGATGACAGATGACAGATGACAGATGACAGATGACAGATGACAGATGACAGATGACAGGTGGCAGATGACAGATGACAGATGACAGGTGGCAGATGACAGATGGCAGATTAAACATGACACATGGCAGATGACATATGACAGATGACAGATGACAGATGACAGATGACAGATGACAGATGACAGATGACAGATGACAGATGACAGATGACAGATGACAGATGACAGACCACAGATGACAATTGACAGATGACAGATGACAGATGACAGATGACAGATGACAGATGACACATGACACATGGCAGATGACAGATCACTGATGACAGATGACGGATGACAGATGACAGATGACAAATGACGGTTGACAGACGACAGATGACAATTGACAGATGACAGATGACAGATGACAGATGACAGATGACAGATGACATATGACAGATGACAGATGACAGATGACAGATGACAGATGACAGATGACAGATGACAGATGACAGATGACAGATGACAGATGACAGATGACATATGACGTATGACAGATGACAGATGACAGATGACAGATGAGAGATGACAGATGACAGATGACAGATGACAGGTGGCAGATGACATATGATATATGACAGAAGACAGATGATACATGACAGATGACAGATGACAGATGTCTGATGACATATGACAGATGACAGATGACAGATGACAGATGACAGATGACAGATGACAGATGACAGATGACAGATGACAGACGACAGACGACAGATGACAATTGACAGATGACAGATGACAGATGACATATGACATATGACAGAAGACAGATGACAGATGACAGATGACAGATGTCTGATGACAGATGACAGATGACAGATGACATATGACATATGACAGAAGACAGATGACAGATGACAGATGGCAGATTAAACATGACACATGGCAGATGACATATGACAGATGACAGATGACAGATGACAGGTGACAGATGACAGATGGCAGATGACAGATGACAGATGACAGATGACAGATGACAGATGACAGATGACAGATGACAGATGACAGATGACAGATGACAGATGACAGCTGACAGATGACAGATGACAGATGACATATGACATATGACAGAAGACAGATGACAGATTAAAGAGATGACAGATGACAGATGTCTGATGACAGATGACAGATGACAGATGACATATGACATATGACAGAAGACAGATGACAGATGACAGATGGCAGATTAAACATGACACATGGCAGATGACATATGACAGATGACAGATGACAGATGACAGGTGACAGATGACAGATGGCAGATGACAGATGACAGATGACAGATGACAGATGACAGATGACAGATGACAGATGACAGATGACAGATGACAGATGACAGATGACAGCTGACAGATGACAGATGACAGATGACATATGACATATGACAGAAGACAGATGACAGATGACAGATGACAGATGACAGATGTCTGATGACAGATGACAGATGACAGATGACAGATGACAGATGACAGATGACAGATGACAGATGACAGACGACAGATGACAATTGACAGATGACAGATGACATATGACATATGACAGAAGACAGATGACAGATGACAGATGACAGATGACAGATGTCTGATGACAGATGACAGATGACAGATGACAGATGACAGATGACAGATGACAGATGACAGATGACAGATGACAGATGACAGATGACAGATGACAGATGACAGATGACAGTTGACAGATGACAGATGACAAATGACAGATGACATATGACATATGACAGATGACAGATGACAGATGACAGATGACAGATGGCAGATGATAGACGAAGGGTGACATACGACAGATGACAGATAACAGATGACAGATGACAGATGACAAATGACAGATGACAGATAACAGATGGCAGATTAAACATGACACATGGCAGATGACATATGACAGATGACAGATGACAGATGACAGTTGACAAATGACAGATGACAGATGACAGACGACAGATGACAATTGGCAGATGACAGATGACAGATGACAGATGACAAATGACAGATGACAGATGACAGATGACAGATGACAAATGACAGATGACAGATGACAGATGACAGATGTCTGATGACAGATGACAGATGACAGATGACAGATGACAGATGACAGATGACATATGACATATGACAGATGACAGATGACAGACGACCGATGACAATTGACAGATGACAGATGACAGATGACATATGACATATGACAGATGACAGATGACAGATGACAGATGACAGATGACATATGACAGGTGGCAGATGACATATGACATATGACAGAAGACAGATGACACATGACAGATGACAGATGACAGATGTCTGATGACAGATGACAGATGACAGATGACAGATGACAGATGACAGATGACAGATGACAGATGACAGATGACAGATGACAGATGACACATGACAGATGACAGATGACACATGTCTGATGACAGATGACAGATGACAGATGACAGATGACAGATGACAGATGACAGATGACAGATGACAGATGACAGATGACAGACGACAGATGACAATTGACAGATGACAGATGACAGATGACAGATGACATATGACAGAAGACAGATGAAAGATAACAGATGGCAGATTAAACATGACACATGGCAGATGACATATGACAGATGACAGATGACAGATGACAGTTGACAAATGACAGATGACAGATGACAGACGACAGATGACAATTGGCAGATTACAGATGACAGATGACAGATGATAGATGACAGATGACAAATGACAGATGACAGCTGACAAATGACAGATGACAGATGACAGATGACAGATGTCTGATGACAGATGACAGATGACAGATGACAGATGACAGATGACAAATGACAGATGACAGATGACAGATGACAGATGACAGATGACAGATGACACATGACAGATGACAGATGACAGATGACAGATGACAGATGACAGATGACAGATGACAGATGACAGATGACAGATGACAGATGACAGATGATAGACGAAGGGTGACATACGACAGATGACAGATAACAGATGACAGATGACAGATGACAAATGACAGATGACAGATAACAGATGATAGACGACAGGTGTCATATGACAGATGACAGATAACAGATGAATGATGACAGATGACAGATGACAGATGAGAGATGACAGATGACAGATGACAGATGACAGATGACAGATGACAGATGACAGATGACAGATGACAGATGACAGATGACAGGTGACAGATGACAGATAACAGATGACAGATGACAGATGACAGATGACAGATAACAGATGACAGATGACAGGTGACAGAAGACGGATGACAGATGACAGATGACAGACGACAGATGACAGATGACAGATGACACATGACAGATGACAGATGACAGATGTCTGATGACAGATGACAGATGACAGATGACAGATAACAGATAACAGATGACAGATGACAGATGACAGATGACAGATGACAGACGACAGATGACAATTGACAGATGACAGATGACAGATGACAGATGACAGATGACATATGACATATGACAGAAGACAGATGACAGATGACAGATGGCAGATTTAACATGACACATGGCAGATGACATATGAGAGATGACAGATGACAGATGACAGATGACAGATGACACATGACAGTTGACAAATAACAGATGACAGATGACAGATGACAGACGACAGATGACAATTGGCAGATGACAGATGACAGATGACAGATGACAGATGACAGATGACAGATGACAGATGACAAATGACAGATGACAGATGACAGATGACAGATGACAGATGTCTGATGACAGATTAAACATGACACATGGCAGATGACATATGACAGATGACAGATGACAGATGACAGATGACAGATGACAGATGACAGATGACAGATGACAGATGACAGATGACAGATGACAGATGACAGATGACAGATGACAGATGACAGACGACAGATGACAATTGACAGATGACAGATGACAGATGACAGATGACAGATGACAGATGACAGATGACAGATGACAGATGACAGATGACACATGACAGATGACAGGTGGCAGATGACAGATGGCAGATTAAACATGACACATGGCAGATGACATATGACAGATGACAGATGACGGATGACAAGTGACAGAGGATAGTTGACAGATGACAGATGACAGATGACAAAAGACACATGGCAGATGACTGATGACAGATGACAGATAACAGATGACAGACGACAGATGACAGATGACAGATGACAGATGACAGATGACAGGTGACAGATGACAGATGACAGATGACAGGTGGCAGATGACAGATGACAGATGACAGATGACAGGTGGCAGATGACAGATGGCAGATTAAACATGACACATGGCAGATGACATATGACAGATGACAGATGACGGATGACAAATGACAGAGGATAGTTGACAGATGACAGATGACAGATGACAAAAGACACATGGCAGATGACTGATGACAGATGACAGATAACAGATGACAGACGACAGATGACAGATGACAGATGACAGATGACAGATGACAGATGACAGATGACAGGTGGCAGATGACAGATGGCAGATTAAACATGACACATGGCAGATGACAGATGACAGATGACAGATGACGGATGACAAATGACAGAGGATAGTTGACAGATGACAGATGACAGATGACAAAAGACACATGGCAGATGACTGATGACAGATGACAGATAACAGATGACAGACGACAGATGACAGATGACAGATGACAGATGACAGATGACAGATGACAGGTGACAGATGACAGATGACAGATGACAGATGACAGATGACAGATGACAGATGACAGATGACAGATGACAGATGACAGATGACAGATGACAGATGACAGATGACAGATGACAGATGACAGATGACAGATGACAGATGACAGATGACAGATGACAGATGACAGATGACAGATGACAGATGACAGATGACAGATGACAGATGACAGATGACAGATGACAGATGACAGATGACACATGACAGATGACAGATGACAGATGACAGATGACAGATGACAGATGACAGATGACAGATGACAGATGACGGATGACGGATGACAGATGACAGATGACGGATGACAGATGACAGATGACAGATGACAGATGACAGATGACAGATGACAGATGACAGATGACAGAAGACAGATGAAAGTTGACTGATGACAGATGACAGATGACAGATGACAGATGATAGATGACAGATGACAGATGACAGATGACAGATGACAGATGACAGATGACAGATGTCAGATGACAGATGACAGATGACAGATGACAGGTGGCAGATGACAGATGACAGATGACAGGTGGCAGATGACAGATGGCAGATTAAACATGACACATGGCAGATGACATATGACAGATGACAGATGACAGATGACAGATGACAGATGACAGATGACAGATGACAGATGACAGATGACAGATGACAGATGACAGATGACAGACGACAGATGACAATTGACAGATGACAGATGACAGATGACAGATGACAGATGACAGATGACAGATGACAGATGACACATGACACATGGCAGATGACAGATGACAGATGACAGATGACAGATGACAGATGACAAATGACGGTTGACAGACGACAGATGACAATTGACAGATGACAAATGACAGATGACAGATGACAGATGACAGATGACAGATGACAGATGACAGATGACAGATGACAGATGACAGATGACAGATGACAGATGACAGATGACAGATGACAGATGACATATGACGTATGACAGATGACAGATGACAGATGAGAGATGACAGATGACAGATGACAGATGACAGATGACAGGTGGCAGATGACATATGATATATGACAGAAGACAGATGATACATGACAGATGACAGATGACAGATGTCTGATGACATATGACAGATGACAGATGACAGATGACAGATGACAGATGACAGATGACAGATGACAGATGACAGATGACAGACGACAGACGACAGATGACAATTGACAGATGACAGATGACAGATGACATATGACATATGACAGAAGACAGATGACAGATGACAGATGACAGATGTCTGATGACAGATGACAGATGACAGATGACATATGACATATGACAGAAGACAGATGACAGATGACAGATGGCAGATTAAACATGACACATGGCAGATGACATATGACAGATGACAGATGACAGATGACAGGTGACAGATGACAGATGGCAGATGACAGATGGCAGATGACAGATGACAGATGACAGATGACAGATGACAGATGACAGATGACAGATGACAGATGACAGATGACAGATGACAGCTGACAGATGACAGATGACAGACGACAGATGACAATTGACAGATGACAGATGACAGATGACATATGACATATGACAGAAGACAGATGACAGATGACAGATGACAGATGACAGATGTCTGATGACAGATGACAGATGACAGATGACAGATGACAGATGACAGATGACAGATGACAGATGACAGATGACAGATGACAGATGACAGATGACAGATGACAGATGACAGACGACAGATGACAATTGACAGATGACAGATGACAGATGACAGATGACATATGACATATGACAGATGACAGATGACAGATGACAGATGACAGATGACAGACGACAGATGACAATTGACAGATGACAGATGACATATGACATATGACAGATGACAGATGACAGATGACAGATGACAGATGACATATGACAGGTGGCAGATGACATATGACATATGACAGAAGACAGATGACACATGACAGATGACAGATGACAGATGTCTGATGACAGATGACAGATGACAGATGACAGATGACAGATGACAGATGACAGATGACAGATGACAGATGACAGATGACAGATGACAGACGACAGATGACAATTGACAGATGACAGATGACAGATGACAGATGACAGATGACAGATGACATATGACATATGACAGAAGACAGATGACAGATAACAGATGGCAGATTAAACATGACACATGGCAGATGACATATGACAGATGACAGATGACAGATGACAGTTGACAAATGACAGATGACAGATGACAGACGACAGATGACAATTGGCAGATGACAGATGACAGATGACAGATGACAGATGACAGATGACAAATGACAGATGACAGATGACAGATGACAGATGACAGATGACAGATGACAGATGTCTGATGACAGATGACAGATGACAGATGACAGATGACAGATGACAGATGACAGATGACATATGACAGATGACAGATGACAGATGACAGATGACAGATGACAGATGACAGATGACAGATGACAGATGACAGATGACAGATGACATATGACAGATGACAGATGACAGATGACAGATGACAGATGACAGATGATAGACGAAGGGTGACATACGACAGATGACAGATAACAGATGACAGATGACAGATGACAAATGACAGATGACAGATAACAGATGATAGACGACAGGTGTCATATGACAGATGACAGATAACAGATGAATGATGACAGATGACAGATGACAGATGAGAAATGACAGATGACAGATGACAGATGACAGATGACAGATGACAGATGACAGATGACAGATGACAGATGACAGATGACAGATGACAGATGACAGATGACAGATGACAGATGACAGATAACAGATGACAGATGACAGATGACAGATGACAGATGACAGATGACAGATGACAGACGACAGATGACAATTGACAGATGGCAGATGACAGATGACATATGACATATGACAGAAGACAGATGACAGATAACAGATGGCAGATTAAACATGACACATGGCAGATGACATATGACAGATGACAGATGACAGATGACAGTTGACAAATGACAGATGACAGATGACAGACGACAGATGACAATTGGCAGATGACAGATGACAGATGACAGATGACAGATGACAGATGACAAATGACAGATGACAGATGACAGATGACAGATGACAGATGACAGACGACAGATGACAATTGACAGATGGCAGATGACAGATGACAGATGACAGATGACATATGACATATGACAGAAGACAGATGACAGATAACAGATGGCAGATTAAACATGACACATGGCAGATGACATATGACAGATGACAGATGACAGATGACAGTTGACAAATGACAGATGACAGATGACAGACGACAGATGACAATTGGCAGATGACAGATGACAGATGACAGATGACAGATGACAGATGACAGACGACAGATGACAATTGACAGATGGCAGATGACAGATGACAGATGACAGATGACATATGACATATGACAGAAGACAGATGACAGATAACAGATGGCAGATTAAACATGACACATGGCAGATGACATATGACAGATGACAGATGACAGATGACAGTTGACAAATGACAGATGACAGACGACAGATGACAATTGGCAGATGACAGATGACAGATGACAGATGACAGATGACAGATGACAGATGACAAATGACAGATGACAGATGACAGATGACAGATGACAGATGACAGACGACAGATGACAATTGACAGATGGCAGATGACAGATGACAGATGACAGATGACATATGACATATGACAGAAGACAGATGACAGATAACAGATGGCAGATTAAACATGACACATGGCAGATGACATATGACAGATGACAGATGACAGATGACAGTTGACAAATGACAGATGACAGATGACAGACGACAGATGACAATTGGCAGATGACAGATGACAGATGACAGATGACAGATGACAGATGACAGATGACAAATGACAGATGACAGATGACAGATGACAGATGACAGATGACAGATGACAGATGACAGATGTCTGATGACAGATGACAGATGACAGATGACAGATGACAGATGACAGATGACAAATGACAGATGACAGATGACAGATGACAGATGACAGATGACAGATGACAGATGACAGATGACAGATGACAGATGACAGATGACAGATGACAGATGACAGATGACAGATGACAGATGACAGATGACAGATGACAGATGATAGACGAAGGGTGACATACGACAGATGACAGATAACAGATGACAGATGACAGATGACAAATGACAGATGACAGATAACAGATGATAGACGACAGGTGTCATATGACAGATGACAGATAACAGATGAATGATGACAGATGACAGATGACAGATGAGAAATGACAGATGACAGATGACAGATGACAGACGACAGATGACAGATGACAGATGACAGATGACAGATGACAGATGACAGATGACAGATAACAGATGACAGATGACAGATGACAGATGACAGATGACAGATAACAGATGACAGATGACAGGTGACAGAAGACGGATGACAGATGACAGATGACAGACGACAGATGACAGATGACAGATGACACATGACAGATGACAGATGACAGATGTCTGATGACAGATGACAGATGACAGATGACAGATGACAGATAACAGATGACAGATGACAGATGACAGATGACAGATGACAGATGACAGATGACAGACGACAGATGACAATTGACAGATGACAGATGACAGATGACAGATGACAGATGACATATGACATATGACAGAAGACAGATGACAGATGACAGATGGCAGATTTAACATGACACATGGCAGATGACATGTGACAGATGACAGATGACAGATGACAGATGACAGATGACATTTGACAAATGACAGATGACAGATGACAGATGACAGACGACAGATGACAATTGGCAGATGACAGATGACAGATGACAGATGACAGATGACAGATGACAGATGACAAATGACAGATGACAGATGACAGATGACGGATGACAGATGACAGATGACAGATGACAGATGACAGATGACAGATGACAGATGACAGATGACAGATGACAGATGACAGATGACAGATGACAGATGACAGATGACAGATGACAGATGACAGATGACAGATGACAGATGACAGATGACAGATGACAGATGACAGATGACAGATGACAGATGACAGATGACAGATGACAGATGACTGATGACAGATGACAGATGACAGATGACAGATGACAGATGACATATGACAGATGACAGATGATAGACGACAGATGACAATTGGCAGATGACAGATGACAGATGACAGATGACAGATGACAAATGACAGATGACAGATGACAGATGACAGATGACAGATGACAGATGACAGATGACAGATGACAGATGACAGATGACAGATGACAGATGACTGATGACAGATGACAGATGACAGATGACAGATGACAGATGACAGATGACAGATGACAGATGACCGATGACAAATGACAGACGACAGATGACAGATGACAGATGACAGATGACAGATGACAGATGACAGATGATAGACGACAGGTGACATACGACAAATGACAGATAACAGATGACAGATGACAGATGACAAATGACAGATGACAGATAACAGATGATAGACGACAGGTGTCATATGACAGATGACAGATAACAGATGAATGATGACAGATGACAGATGACAGATGATAGGTGACAGATGACAGATGACAGATGACAGATGACAGATGACAGATGACAGATGACAGATGACAGATGACAGATGACAGATGACAGATAACAGATGACAGATGACACATGACAGATGACAGATGACAGATGACAGGTGACAGATGACAGAAGACGGATGACAGATGACAGATGACAGACGACAAATGACATATGACAAATGACAGAGGATAGTTGACAAATGACAGATGACAGATGACAGATGACAGATGACAGATGACAGATGACAGATGACAGATGACAGATGACAGATGACAGATGACAGATGACCGATGACAGATGACAGATGACAGATGACAGATGACAGATGACAGATGACAGATGACAGATGACAGATGACAGATGACAGATGACAGATGACAGATGACAGATGACAGATGACAGATGACAGATGACAGATGACAGATGACAGATGACAGATGACAGATGACAGATGACAGATGACAGATGACAGATGACAGATGACAGATGACAGATGACAGATGACAGATGACAGATGACAGATGACAGATGACAGATGACAGATGACAGATGACAGATGACAGATGACAGATGACAGATGACAGATGACAGATGACAGATGACAGATGACAGATGACAGATGACAGATGACAGATGACAGATGACAGATGACAGATGACAGATGACAGATGACAGATGACAGATGACAGATGACAGATGACAGATGACAGATGACAGATGACAGATGACAGATGACAGATGACAGATGACAGATGACAGATGACAGATGACAGATGACGGATGACGGATGACAGATGACAGATGACAGATGACAGATGACGGATGACAGATGACAGATGACAGATGACAGATGACGGATGACAGATGACAGATGACAGATGATAGATGATAGATGACAGATGACAGATGACAGATGACAGAAGACAGATGACAGTTGACAGATGACAGATGACAGATGACAGATGACAGATGATAGATGACAGATGACAGATGACAGATGACAGATGACAGATGACAGATGACAGATGACAGATGACAGATGACAGATGACAGATGACAGATGACAGATGACAGATGACACATGACAAATGACAGATGACAGATGACAGATGACAGATAACAGATGACAGGTGGCAGATGACAGATGACAGATGTGCAGATGGCAGATTAAACATGACACATGGCAGATGACATATGACAGATGACAGATGACAGATGACAGATGACAGATGACAGATGACAGATGACAGATGCCAGATGACAGATGACAGATGACAGATGACAGACGACAGATGACAATTGACAGATGACAGATGACACATGACACATGGCAGATGACAGATGACTGATGACAGATGACGGATGACAGATGACAAATGACGGTTGACAGACGACAGACGACAATTGACAGATGACAGATGACAGATGACAGATGACAGATGACAGATGACAGATGACAGATGACAGATGACAGATGACAGATGACAGATGACAGATGACAGATGACAAAAGACAGATGACAGTTGACAGATGACAGATGACAGATGACAGATGACAGATGACAGATGACGGATGACAGATGACAGATGACAGATGACGGATGACAGATGACAGATGATAGATGACAGATGACAGATGACAGATGACAGATGACAGATGACAGATGACAGAAGACAGATGACAGTTGACAGATGACAGATGACAGATGACAGATGACAGATGATAGATGACAGATGACAGATGACAGATGACAGATGACAGATGACAGATGACAGATGACAGATGACAGATGACAGATGACAGATGACAGATAACAGATGACAGGTGGCAGATGACAGATGACAGATGTGCAGATGGCAGATTAAACATGACACATGGCAGATGACATATGACAGATGACAGATGACAGATGACAGATGACAGATGACAGATGACAGATGACAGATGACAAATGACAGATGACAGATGACAGATGACAGACGACAAATGACGGTTGACAGATGACAGATGACAGACGACAGATGACAATTGACAGATGACAGATGACAGATGACACATGACACATGGCAGATGACAGATGACTGATGACAGATGACGGATGACAGATGACAAATGACGGTTGACAGACGACAGACGACAATTGACAGATGACAGATGACAGATGACAGATGACAGATGACAGATGACAGATGACAGATGACAGATGACAGATGACAGATGACAGATGACAGATGACAGATGACAGATGACAGATGACAGATGACAGATGACAGATGACAGATGACAGATGACAGATGACAGATGACAGATGACAGATGACAGATGACAGATGACAGATGACGGATGACAGATGACAGATGACAGATGACGGATGACAGATGACAGATGACAGATGACGGATGACAGATGACAGATGACAGATGACAGATGACAGATGACAGATGACAGATGACAGATGACAGATGACAGATAACAGATGACAGAAGACAGATGACAGTTGACAGATGACAGATGAAAGATGACAGATGACAGATGACAGATGACAGATGACAGATGACAGATGACAGATGACAGATGACAGATGACAGATGACAGAAGTCAGATGACAGTTGACGGATGACAGATGACAGATGACAGATGTCAGATGACAGATGATAGATGACAGATGACAGATGACAGATGACAGGTGACAGATGACAGATGACAGATGACACATGACAGATGACGGATGACAGATGACAGATGACAGATGACAGATGACAGATGACAGATAACAGATGACAGGTGGCAGATGACAGATGACAGATGACAGATGGCAGATTAAACATGACACATGGCAGATGACATATGACAGATGACAGATGACAGATGACAGATGACAGATGACAGATGACAGATGACAGATGACAGATGACAGATGACAGATGACAGATGACAGATGACAGATGACAGATGACAGATGACAGATGACAGATGACAGATGACAAATGACAAATGACAGATGACAGATGACAGATGACAGATGACAGATGTCTGATGACAGATGACAGATGACAGATGACAAATGACAGATGACAGATGACAGATGACAGATGACAGATGACAGATGACAGATAACAGATGACAGATGACAGATGACAGATGACAGATGACAGATGACAGATGACAGATGACAGATGACAGATGACAGATGACAGATGACAGATGACAGATGACAGATGACAGATGACAGATGACAGATGACAGCTGACAGATGACAGATGACAGATGACAGATGACAAATGACAGATGACTGATGACAGATGACAGATGACAGATGACAGATGACAGATGACAGATGACAGATGACCGATGACAAATGACAGACGACAGATGACAGATGACAGATGACAGATGACAGATGACAGATGACAGATGACAGATGACAGATGACAGATGACAGATGATAGACGACAGGTGACATACGACAGATGACAGATAACAGATGACAGATGACAAATGACAGATGACAGATAACAGATGATAGACGACAGGTGTCATATGACAGATGACAGATAACAGATGAATGATGACAGATGACAGATGACAGATGACAGATGACAGATGACAGATGACAGATGACAGATGACAGATGACAGATGACAGATGACAGATGACAGATGACAGATGAGAGATGACAGATGTCTGATGACAGATGACAGATGACAGATGGCAGATGACAACATGACAGTTGACAGACGACAGATGCTAATTGACAGATGACAGATGACAGATGACAGATGACAGATGACAGATGACAGATGACAGATGACAGATGACAGATGACAGATGACAGATGACAGATGACAGATGACAAATGATAGATGACAGGTGACAGATGACAGACGACAGATGACAGATGACAGATGACAGATGACAGATGACAGATGACAGATGACAGATGACAGATGACAGATGACAGATGACAGATGACAGATGACAGATGACAGATGACAGATGACAGATGACAGATGACAGATGACAAATGACAGATGACAGATGACAGGTGGCAGATGACAGATGACAGATGGCAGATTAAACATGACACATGGCAGATGACATATGACAGATGACAGATGACAGATGACAGATGACAGATGACAGATGACAGATGACAGATGACAGATGACAGATGACAGATGACAGATGACAGATGACAGATGACAGATGACAGATGACAGATGACAGGTGACAGATGACAGATGACAGATGACAGATGACAGATGACAGATGACAGATGACAGATGGCAGATAACAGATGACAGATGACAATTGACAGATGACAGATGACAGATGACAGATGAAAGATGACAGATGACAGATGACAGATGACAGATGACAGATGACAGATGACAGATGACAGATGACAGATGACAGATGACAGATGACAGATGACAGATGACAGTTGACAGATGACAGATGACAGATGACACATGACACATGGCAGACGACAGATGACTGATGACAGATGACGGATGACAGATGACAGATGACAAATGACGGTTGACAGACGACAGACGACAGATGACAATTGACAGATGACAGATGACAGATCACAGATGACAGATGACAGATGACAGATGACAGATGACAGATGACAGATGACAGATGACAGATGACAGATGACAGATGACAGATGACAGATGACAGATGACAGATGACAGATGACAGATGACAGATGACAGATGACAGATGACAGATGACAGATGACAGATGACAGATGACAGATGACAGATGACAGATGACAGATGACAGATGACAGATGACATATGACATATGACAGAAGACAGATGACAGATGACAGATGACAGATGACAGATGACAGATGACAGATGACAGATGACAGATGACAGATGACAGATGACAGATGACAGATAACAGATGACAGATGACAATTGACAGATGACAGATGACAGATGACAGATGACAGATGACAGATGACAGATGACAGATGACAGATGACAGATGACAGATGACAGATGACAGATGACATATGACATATGACAGAAGACAGATGACAGATGACAGATGACAGATGACAGATGACAGATGACAGATGACAGATGACAGATGACAGATGACAGATGACAGATGACAGATGACAGATGACAGATGACAAATGACAGATGACAGATGACAGATGACAGATGACAGACGACAAATGACGGTTGACAGATGACAGATGACAGATGACAGACGACAGATGACAATTGACAGATGACAGATGACAGATGACACATGACACATGGCAGATGACAGATGACTGATGACAGATGACGGATGACAGATGACAAATGACGGTTGACAGACGACAGACGACAATTGACAGATGACAGATGACAGATGACAGATGACAGATGACAGATGACAGATGACAGATGACAGATGACAGATGACAGATGACAGATGACAGATGACAGATGACAGATGACAGATGACAGATGACAGATGACAGATGACAGATGACAGATGACAGATGACAGATGACAGATGACAGATGACGGATGACAGATGACAGATGACAGATGACGGATGACAGATGACAGATGACAGATGACGGATGACAGATGACAGATGACAGATGACAGATGACAGATGACAGATGACAGATGACAGATGACAGATGACAGATAACAGATGACAGAAGACAGATGACAGTTGACAGATGACAGATGAAAGATGACAGATGACAGATGACAGATGACAGATGACAGAAGGCAGATGACAGATGACAGATGACAGATGACAGATGACAGATGACAGAAGACAGATGACAGTTGACGGATGACAGATGACAGATGACAGATGACAGATGACAGATGATAGATGACAGATGACAGATGACAGATGACAGGTGACAGATGACAGATGACAGATGACACATGACAGATGACGGATGACAGATGACAGATGACAGATGACAGATGACAGATGACAGATAACAGATGACAGGTGGCAGATGACAGATGACAGATGACAGATGGCAGATTAAACATGACACATGGCAGATGACATATGACAGATGACAGATGACAGATGACAGATGACAGATGACAGATGACAGATGACAGATGACAGATGACAGATGACAGATGACAGATGACAGATGACAGATGACAGATGACAGATGACAGATGACAGATGACAAATGACAAATGACAGATGACAGATGACAGATGACAGATGACAGATGTCTGATGACAGATGACAGATGACAGATGACAAATGACAGATGACAGATGACAGATGACAGATGACAGATGACAGATGACAGATAACAGATGACAGATGACAGATGACAGATGACAGATGACAGATGACAGATGACAGATGACAGATGACAGATGACAGATGACAGATGACAGATGACAGATGACAGATGACAGATGACAGATGACAGATGACAGCTGACAGATGACAGATGACAGATGACAGATGACAAATGACAGATGACTGATGACAGATGACAGATGACAGATGACAGATGACAGATGACAGATGACAGATGACCGATGACAAATGACAGACGACAGATGACAGATGACAGATGACAGATGACAGATGACAGATGACAGATGACAGATGACAGATGACAGATGATAGACGACAGGTGACATACGACAGATGACAGATAACAGATGACAGATGACAAATGACAGATGACAGATAACAGATGATAGACGACAGGTGTCATATGACAGATGACAGATAACAGATGAATGATGACAGATGACAGATGACAGATGACAGATGACAGATGACAGATGACAGATGACAGATGACAGATGACAGATGACAGATGACAGATGACAGATGACAGATGACAGATGAGAGATGACAGATGTCTGATGACAGATGACAGATGACAGATGGCAGATGACAACATGACAGTTGACAGACGACAGATGCTAATTGACAGATGACAGATGACAGATGACAGATGACAGATGACAGATGACAGATGACAGATGACAGATGACAGATGACAGATGACAGATGACAGATGACAAATGATAGATGACAGGTGACAGATGACAGACGACAGATGACAGATGACAGATGACAGATGACAGATGACAGATGACAGATGACAGATGACAGATGACAGATGACAGATGACAGATGACAGATGACAGATGACAGATGACAGATGACAGATGACAGATGACAGATGACAGATGACAAATGACAGATGACAGATGACAGGTGGCAGATGACAGATGACAGATGGCAGATTAAACATGACACATGGCAGATGACATATGACAGATGACAGATGACAGATGACAGATGACAGATGACAGATGACAGATGACAGATGACAGATGACAGATGACAGATGACAGATGACAGATGACAGATGACAGATGACAGATGACAGGTGACAGATGACAGATGACAGATGACAGATGACAGATGACAGATGACAGATGACAGATGACAGATGACAGATGACATATGACATATGACAGAAGACAGATGACAGATGACAGATGACAGATGACAGATGACAGATGACAGATGACAGATGACAGATGACAGATGACAGATGACAGATGACAGATGACAGATGACAGGTGACAGATGACAGATGACAGATGACAGATGACAGATGACAGATGACAGATGACAGATGACAAATGACACATGACACATGGCAGATGACAGATGACTGATGACAGATGACGGATGACAGATGACAGATGACAGATGACAGATGACAGATGACAGATGACAGATGACAGATGACAGATGACAGGTGACAGATGACAGATGACAGATGACAGATGACAGATGACAGATGACAGATAACAGATGACAGATGACAATTGACAGATGACAGATGACAGATGACAGATGACAGATGACAGATGACAGATGACAGATGACAGATGACAGATGACAGATGACAGATGACAGATGACATATGACATATGACAGAAGACAGATGACAGATGACAGATGACAGATGACAGATGACAGATGACAGATGACAGATGACAGATGACAGATGACGGATGACAGATGACACATGACAGATGACAGATGACAGATGACAGATGACAGATGACATATGACATATGACAGAAGACAGATGACAGATGACAGATGACAGATGACAGATGACAGATGACAGATGACAGATGACAGATGACAGATGACAGATGACAGATGACAGATGACAGATGACAGATAACAGATGACAGATGACAATTGACAGATGACAGATGACAGGTGACAGATGGCAGATGACAGATGACAGATGACAAATGACAGATGACAGATAACAGATGACAGATGACAATTGACAGATGACAGATGACAGGTGACAGATGACAGATGACAGATGACAGATGACAGATGAGAGATGACAGATGACAGATGACAGATGACAAATGACACATGACACATGGCAGATGACAGATGACTGATGACAGATGACAGATGACAGATGACAGATGACAGATGACAGATGACAGATGACAGATGACAGATGACAGATGACAGATGACAGATGACAGATGACACATGACAGATGACAGATGACATATGACAGAAGACAGATGACAGATGACAGATGACAGATGACAGACGACAGATGTCTGATGACAGATGACAGATGACACATGGCAGATGACAGATGACACATGGCAGATGACAGATGACAGATGACAGATGACAGATGACAGATGACAGATGACAGATGACAGATGACAGATGACAGATGATAGATGACAGATGACAGATGACAGATGACAGATGACAGATGACAGATGACAGATGACAGATGACAGATGACAGATGACAGATGACAGATGACAGATGACATATGACATATGACAGAAGACAGATGACAGATGACAGATGACAGATGACAGATGACAGATGACAGATGACAGATGACAGATGACAGATGACAGATGACAGATGACAGATGACAGATGGCAGATGACAGATGACAGATGACAGATGACAGATGACAGATGACAGATGACATATGACATATGACAGAAGACAGATGACAGATGACAGATGACAGATGAGAGATGACAGATGACAGATGACAGATGACAGATGACAGATGACAGATGACAGATGACAGATAACAGATGACAGATGACAATTGACAGATGACAGATGACAGATGACAGATGACAGATGACAGATGATAGATGATAGATGACAGATGACAGATGACAGATGACAGATGACAGATGACAGATGACAGATGACAGATGACACATGACACATGGCAGATGACAGATGACAGATGACAGACGACAGATGACAGATGACAGATGACAGATGACAGATGACAGATGACAGATGACAGATGACAGATGACAGATGACAGATGACAGATGACATATGACATATGACATATGACAGAAGACAGATGACAGATGACAGATGACAGATGACAGATGACAGATGACAGATGACAGATGACAGATGACAGATGACAGATGACAGATGACAGATGACAGATGACAGATGACAGATGACAGATGACAGATGACAGATGACAGATGACAGATGACAGATAACAGATGACAGATGACAATTGACAGATGACAGATGACAGATGACAGATGACAGATGACATATGACATATGACAGAAGACAGATGACAAATGACGGTTGACAGACGACAGACGACAGATGACAATTGACAGATGACAGATGACAGATGACAGATGACAGATGACAGATGACAGATGACAGATGACAGATGACAGATGACAGATGACAGATGACAGATGACAGATAACAGATGACAGATGACAGATGACAGATGACAGATGACAGATGACAGATGACAGATGACAGATGACAGATGACAGATGACAGATGACAGATGACAGATGACAGATGACAGATGACAGATGACAGATGACAGATGACAGATGACAGATGACAGATGACAGATGACAGATGACAGATGCCAGATGACAGATGACAGATGACAGATGACAGATAACAGATGACAGATGACAGATGACAATTGACAGATGACAGATGACAGATGACTGATGACAGATGACATATGACATATGACAGAAGACAGATGACAAATGACGGTTGACAGACGACAGACGACAGATGACAATTGACAGATGACAGATGACAGATGACAGATGACAGATGACAGATGACAGATGACAGATGACAGATGACAGATGACAGATGACAGATGACAGATGACAGATGACAGATGACAGATGACAGATGACAGATGACAGATGACAGATGACAGATGACAGATGACAGATGACAGATGACATATGACATATGACAGAAGACAGATGACAAATGACGGTTGACAGACGAGAGACGACAGATGACAATTGACAGATGACAGATGGCAGATGACAGATGACAGATGACAGATGACAGATGACAGATGACAGATGACAGATGACAGATGACAGATGACAGATGACAGATGACAGATGACAGATGACAGATGACAGATGACAGACGACAGATGACACATGACACATGGCATATGACAGATGACTGATGACAGATGACGGATGACAGATGACAGATGACAGATGACAGATGACAGATGACAGATGACAGATGACAGATGACAGATGACAGATGACAGATGACAGATGACAGAAGACAGATGACAGTTGACAGATGACAGATGACAGATGACAGATGACAGATAATAAATGACAGATGACAGATGACAGATGACAGATGACAGATGACAGATGACAGATGACAGATGACAGATGACAGATGACAGATGACATATGACAGATGACATATGACATATGACAGAAGATAGATGACAGATGACAGATGTCTGATGACAGATGACAGATGACACATGGCAGATGACAGATGACAACATTACAGTTGACAGATGACAGATGACAGATGACAGATGACAGATGACAGATGACAGATGACAGATGACACATGACACATGGCATATGACAGATGACTGATGACAGATGACGGATGACAGATGACAGATGACAGATGACAGATGACAGATGACAGATGACAGATGACAGATGACAGATGACAGATGACAGATGACAGATGACAGATGACAGATGACAGATGACAGATGACAGATGACAGATGACAGATGACAGATGACAGATGACAGATGACAGATGACAGATGACAGATGACAGATGACAGATGACAGATGACAGATGACAGATGACAGATGACAGATGACATATGACATATGACAGAAGACAGATGACAGATGACAGATGACAGATGACAGATGTCTGATGACAGATGACAGATGACACATGGCAGATGACAGATGACAACATGACAGTTGACAGATGACAGATGACAAATGACAGATGACAGATGACAGATGACAGATGACAGATGACAGATGACAGATGACAGATGACAGATGACAGATGACAGATGACACATGACACATGGCATATGACAGATGACTGATGACAGATGACGGATGACAGATGACAGATGACAGATGACAGATGACAGATGACAGATGACAGATGACAGATGACAGATGACAGATGACAGATGACAGATGACAGATAACAGATGACAGATGACAGATGACAGATGACAGATGACAGATGACAGATGACAGATGACAGATGACAGATGACAGATGACAGATGACAGATGACAGATGACAGATGACAGATGACAGATGACAGATGACAGATGACAGATGACAGATGACAGATGACAGATGACAGATGACAGATGACAGATGACAGATGACAGATGAGAGATGACAGATGACAGATGACAGATGACAGATGACAGATGACAGATGACAGATGACAGATGACAGATGACAGATGACAGATGACAGATGACAGATGACAGATGACAGAAGACAGATGACAGTTGACAGATGACAGATGACAGATGACAGATGACAGATGACAGATGACAGACGACAGATGACAATTGACAGATGACAGATGACAGATGACAGATGACAGATGACAGATGACAGATGACAGATGACAGATGGCATATGACAGAAGACAGATGACAGATGACAGATGGCAGATTAAACATGACACATGGCAGATGACATATGACAGATGACAGATGACAGATGACAGATGACAGATGACAGTTGACAAATGACAGATGACAGATGACAGACGACAGATGACAATTGGCAGATGACAGATGACAGATGACAGATGACAGATGACAAATGACAGATGACAGATGACAGATGACAGATGACAGATGACAGATGTCTGATGACAGATGACACATGACAGATGACAGATGACAGATGACAGATGACAGATGACAGATGACAGATGACAGATGACAGATGACAGATGACAGATGACAGATGACAGATGACAGATGACAGATGACAGATGACAGATGACAGATGACAGATGACAGATGACAGATGACAGATGACAGATGACAGATGACAGATGACAGATGACAGATGACTGATGACTGATGACAGATGACAGATGACAGATGACAGATGACAGATGACCGATGACAAATGACAGACGACAGATGACAGATGACAGATGACAGATGACAGATGACAGATGATAGACGACAGGTGACATACGACAGATGACAGCTAACAGATGACAGATGACGGATGACAAATGACAGATGACAGATAACAGATGATAGACGACAGGTGTCATATGACAGATGACAGATAACAGATGAATGATGACAGATGACAGATGACAGGTGACAGATGACAGATGACAGATGACAGATGACAGATGACAGATGACAGATGACAGATGACAGATGACAGATGACAGATGACAGATGACAGATGACAGATGACAGATGACAGATAACAGATGACAGATGACAGATGACAGATGACAGATGACATATGACAGGTGACAGATGACAGAAGACAGAAGACGGATGACAGATGACAGATGACAGGCGACAGATGACAAATGACAAATGACAGAGGATAGTTGACCGATGACAGATGACAGATGACAAATGACACATGGCAGATGACTGATGACAGATGACAGACGACAGATGACAAATGACAGATGTCAGATGACAGATGACAGATGACAGATGACAGGTGACAGATGACAGATGACAGATGACAGATGACAGATGACAGATGACAGATGACAGATGACAGATGACAGATGACAGATGACAGATGACAGATGACAGATGACAGATGACAGATGACAGATGACGGATGACAGATGACAGATGACAGATGACAGATGACAGATGACAGATGACAGATGACAGATGACAGATGACAGATGACAGATGACAGATGACAGATGACAGATAACAGATGACAGATGACAGATGACAGATAACAGATGACAGATGACAGATGACAGATGACAGATGACAGATGACAGATGACAGATGACAGATGACAGATGACAGATGACAGATGACAGATGACAGATGACAGATGACAGATGACAGATGACAGATGTCTGATGACAGATGACACATGGCAGATGACAGATGACAACATGACAGTTGACAGATGACAGATGACAGATGACAGATGACAGATGACAGATGACAGATGACAGATGACAGATGACAGATGACAGATGACAGATGACAGATGACAGATGACAGATGACACATGACACATGGCATATGACAGATGACTGATGACAGATGACGGATGACAGATGACAGATGACAGATGACAGATGACAGATGACAGATGACAGATGACAGATGACAGATGACAGATGACAGATGACAGATGACAGATGACAGATAACAGATGACAGATGACAGATGACAGATGACAGATGACAGATGACAGATGACAGATGACAGATGACAGATGACAGATGACAGATGACAGATGACAGATGACAGATGACAGATGACAGATGACAGATGACAGATGACAGATGACAGATGACAGATGACAGATGACAGATGACAGATGACAGATGACAGATGAGAGATGACAGATGACAGATGACAGATGACAGATGACAGATGACAGATGACAGATGACAGATGACAGATGACAGATGACAGATGACAGATGACAGATGACAGATGACAGATGACAGAAGACAGATGACAGTTGACAGATGACAGATGACAGATGACAGATGACAGATGACAGATGACAGATGACAGATGACAGACGACAGATGACAATTGACAGATGACAGATGACAGATGACAGATGACAGATGACAGATGACAGATGACATATGACAGAAGACAGATGACAGATGACAGATGGCAGATTAAACATGACACATGGCAGATGGCATATGACAGATGACAGATGACAGATGACAGATGACAGATGACAGTTGACAAATGACAGATGACAGATGACAGACGTCAGATGACAATTGGCAGATGACAGATGACAGATGACAGATGACAGATGACAAATGACAGATGACAGATGACAGATGACAGATGACAGATGACAGATGTCTGATGACAGATGACAGATGACAGATGACAGATGACAGATGACAGATGACAGATGACAGATGACAGATGACAGATGACAGATGACAGATGACAGATGACAGATGACAGATGACAGATGACAGATGACAGATGACAGATGACAGATGACAGATGACAGATGACAGATGACAGATGACAGATGACAGATGACAGATGACAGATGACAGATGACTGATGACTGATGACAGATGACAGATGACAGATGACAGATGACAGATGACCGATGACAAATGACAGATGACAGATGACAGATGACAGATGACAGATGACAGATGATAGACGACAGGTGACATACGACAGATGACAGCTAACAGATGACAGATGACAGATGACAAATGACAGATGACAGATAACAGATGACAGATGACAGATGACAGATGACAGATGACAGATGACAGATGACAGGTGACAGATGACAGAAGAGAGAAGACGGATGACAGATGACAGATGACAGGCGACAGATGACAAATGACAAATGACAGAGGATAGTTGACAGATGACAGATGACAGATGACAGATGACAGATGACAGATGACAGATGACAGATAACAGATGACAGATGACAGATGACAGATGACAGATGACAGATGACAGATGACAGGTGACAGATGACAGATGACAGATGACAGATGACAGGTGACAGATGACAGAAGAGAGAAGACGGATGACAGATGACAGATGACAGGCGACAGATGACAAATGACAAATGACAGAGGATAGTTGACAGATGACAGATGACAGATGACAGATGACAGATGACAGATGACAGATGACAGATGACAGATGACAGATGACAGATGACAGATGACAGATGACAGATGACAGATAACAGATGACAGATGACAGATGACAGATGACAGATGACAGATGACAGATGACAGGTGACAGATGACAGAAGAGAGAAGACGGATGACAGATGACAGATGACAGGCGACAGATGACAAATGACAAATGACAGAGGATAGTTGACAGATGACAGATGACAGATGACAAATGACACATGGCAGATGACTGATGACAGATAACAGATGACACACGACAGATGACAGATGACAGATGTCAGATGACAGATGACAGATGACAGATGACAGATGACAGGTGACAGATGACAGATGACAGATGACAGATGACAGATGACAGATGACAGATGACAGATGACAGATGACAGATGACAGATGACAGATGACAGATGACAGATGACAGATGACAGATGACAGATGACAGATGACAGATGACAGATGACAGATGACAGATGACAGATGACAGATGACAGATGACAGATGACAGATGACAGACGACAGATGACAGATGACAGATGACAGATGACAGATGACAGATGACAGATGACAGATGACAGATGACAGATGACAGATGACAGATGACAGATGACAGATGACAGATGACAGATGACAGATGACAGATGACAGATGACAGATGACAGATGACAGATGACAGATGACAGATGACAGATGACAGATGACAGATGACAGATGACAGATGACAGATGACAGATGACAGATGACAGATGACAGATGACAGATGACAGATGACAGATGACAGATGACAGATGACAGATGACAGATGACAGATGACAGATGACAGATGACAGATGACAGATGACGGATGACGGATGACAGATGACAGATGACAGATGACGGATGACAGATGACAGATGACAGATGACAGATGACGGATGACAGATGACAGATGACAGATGATAGATGACAGATGACAGATGACAGATGACAGAAGACAGATGACAGTTGACAGATGACAGATGACAGATGACAGATGACAGATGATAGATGACAGATGACAGATGACAGATGACAGATGACAGATGACAGATGACAGATGACAGATGACAGATGACAGATGACAGATGACAGATGACAGATGACAGATGACAGATGACAGATGACAGATGACAGATGACAGATAACAGATGACAGGTGGCAGATGACAGATGACAGATGACAGATGACAGATGACAGACGACAGATGACAATTGACAGATGACAGATGACAGATGACACATGACACATGGCAGATGACAGATGACTGATGACAGATGACGGATGACAGATGACAAATGACGGTTGACAGACGACAGACGACAATTGACAGATGACAGATGACAGATGACAGATGACAGATAACAGATGACAGATGACAGATGACAGATGACAGATGACAGATGACAGATGACAGATGACAGATGACAGATGACAGATGACAGATGACAGATGACAGATGACAGATGACAGATGACAGATGACAGATGACAGATGACAGATGACAGATGACAGACGACAGATGACAGATGACAGATGACAGGTGGCAGATGACAGATGACAGATGACAGATGACAGATGACAGATGACAGATGACAGATGACAGATGACAGATGACAGATGACAGATGACAGATGACAGATGACAGACGACAGATGACAATTGACAGATGACAGATGACAGATGACACATGACACATGGCAGATGACAGATGACTGATGACAGATGACGGATGACAGATGACAAATGACGGTTGACAGACGACAGACGACAATTGACAGATGACAGATGACAGATGACAGATGACAGATGACAGATGACAGATGACAGATGACAGATGACAGATGACAGATGACAGATGACAGATGACAGATGACAGATGACAGATGACAGATGACAGATGACAGATGACAGATGACAGATGACAGATGACAGATGACAGATGACAGATGACAGATGACAGATGACAGATGACAGGTGGCAGATGACAGATGACAGATGACAGATGGCAGATTAAACATGACACATGGCAGATGACATATGACAGATGACAGATGACAGATGACAGATGACAGATAACAGATGACAGATGACAGATGACAGATGACAGATGACAGATGACAGATGACAGATGACAGATGACAGACGACAGATGACAATTGACAGATGACAGATGACAGATGACACATGACACATGGCAGATGACAGATGACTGATGACAGATGACGGATGACAGATGACAAATGACGGTTGACAGACGACAGACGACAATTGACAGATGACAGATGACAGATGACAGATGACAGATGACAGATGACAGATGACAGATGACAGATGACAGATGACAGATGACAGATGACAGATGACAGATGACAGATGACAGATGACAGATGACAGATGACAGATGACAGATGACAGATGACAGATGACAGATGACAGATGACAGATGACAGATGACAGATGACAGATGACAGATGACAGGTGGCAGATGACAGATGACAGGTGACAGATGGCAGATTAAACATGACACATGGCAGATGACATATGACAGATGACAGATGACAGATGACAGATGACAGATGACAGATGACAGATGACAGATGACAGATGACAGATGACAGATGACAGATGACAGATGACAGATGACAGATGACAGATGACAGATGACAGATGACAGATGACAGGTGGCAGATGACAGATGACAGGTGACAGATGGCAGATTAAACATGACACATGGCAGATGACATATGACAGATGACAGATGACAGATGACAGATGACAGATGACAGATGACAGATGACAGATGACAGATGACAGATGACAGATGACAGATGACAGGTGGCAGATGACAGATGACAGGTGACAGATGGCAGATTAAACATGACACATGGCAGATGACATATGACAGATGACAGATGACAGATGACAGATGACAGATGACAGATGACAGATGACAGATGACAGATGACACATGGCAGATGACATATGACAGATGACAAATGACGGTTGACAGACGACAGACGACAGATAACAATTGACAGATGACAGATGACAGATGACAGATGACAGATGACAGATGACAGATGACAGATGACAGATGACAGATGACAGATGACAGATGACAGATGACAGATGACAGATGACAGATGACAGATGACAGATGACAGATGACAGATGACAGATGACAGATGACAGATGACAGGTGGCAGATGACAGATGACAGGTGACAGATGGCAGATTAAACATGACACATGGCAGATGACATATGACAGATGACAGATGACAGATGACAGATGACAGATGACAGATGACAGATGACAGATGACAGATGACAGATGACAGATGACAGATGACAGATGACAGATGACAGATGACAGATGACAGATGACAGATGACAGACGACAGATGACACATGACACATGGCATATGACAGATGACTGATGACAGATGACGGATGACAGATGATAGATGACAGATGACAGATGACAGATGACAGATGACAGATGACAGATGACAGATGACAGATGACAGAAGACAGATGACAGTTGACAGATGACAGATGACAGATGACAGATGACAGATAATAAATGACAGATGACAGATGACAGATGACAGATGACAGATGACAGATGACAGATGACAGATGACAGATGACAGATGACAGATGACAGATGACAGATGACAGATGACATATGACAGATGACAGATGACATATGACATATGACAGAAGATAGATGACAGATGACAGATGTCTGATGACAGATGACAGATGACACATGGCAGATGACAGATGACAACATGACAGTTGACAGATGACAGATGACAGATGACAGATGACAGATGACAGATGACAGATGACAGATGACACATGACAAATGGCATATGACAGATGACTGATGACAGATGACGGATGACAGATGACAGATGACAGATGACAGATGACAGATGACAGATGACAGATGACAGATGACAGATGACAGATGACAGATGACAGATGACAGATGACAGATGACAGATGACAGATGACAGATGACAGATGACAGATGACAGATGACAGATGACAGATAACAGATGACATGAGAACAGATGACAGATGACAGATGACAGATGACAGATGACAGATGACAGATGAGAGATGACAGATGACAGATGACAGATGACAGATGACAGATGACAGATGACAGATGACAGATGACAGATGACAGATGACAGATGACAGATGACAGATGACATATGACATATGACAGAAGACAGATGACAGATGACAGATGACAGATGTCAGATGTCTGATGACAGATGACAGATGACACATGGCAGATGACAGATGACAACATGACAGTTGACAGATGACAGATGACAGATGACAGATGACAGATGACAGATGACAGATGACAGATGACAGATGACAGATGACAGATGACAGATGACAGATGACAGATGACAGATGACAGATGACACATGACACATGGCATATGACAGATGACTGATGACAGATGACGGATGACAGATGACAGATGACAGATGACAGATGACAGATGACAGATGACAGATGACAGATGACAGATGACAGATGACAGATGACAGATGACAGATGACAGATAACAGATGACAGATGACAGATGACAGATGACAGATGACAGATGACAGATGACAGATGACAGATGACAGATGACAGATGACAGATGACAGATGACAGATGACAGATGACAGATGACAGATGACAGATGACAGATGACAGATGACAGATGACAGATGACAGATGACAGATGACAGATGACAGATGACAGATGACAGATGACAGATGACAGATGACAGATGACAGATGACAGATGACAGATGACAGATGACAGATGACAGATGACAGATGACAGAAGACAGATGACAGTTGACAGATGACAGATGACAGATGACAGATGACAGATGACAGATGACAGATGACAGACGACAGATGACAATTGACAGATGACAGATGACAGATGACAGATGACAGATGACAGATGACAGATGACAGATGACAGATGACAGATGACATATGACAGAAGACAGATGACAGATGACAGATGGCAGATTAAACATGACACATGGCAGATGACATATGACAGATGACAGATGACAGATGACAGATGACAGATGACAGTTGACAAATGACAGATGACAGATGACAGATGACAGTTGACAATTGGCAGATGACAGATGACAGATGACAGATGACAGATGACAAATGACAGATGACAGATGACAGATGACAGATGACAGATGTCTGATGACAGATGACAGATGACAGATGACAGATGACAGATGACAGATGACAGATGACAGATGACAGATGACAGATGACAGATGACAGATGACAGATGACAGATGACAGATGACAGATGACAGATGACATATGACAGATGACAGATGACAGATGACAGATGACAGATGACAGATGACAGATGACAGATGACAGATGACAGATGACAGATGACTGATGACTGATGACAGATGACAGATGACAGATGACAGATGACCGATGACCGATGACAAATGACAGACGACAGATGACAGATGACAGATGACAGATGACAGATGACAGATGATAGACGACAGGTGACATACGACAGATGACAGATAACAGATGAATGATGACAGATGACAGATGACAGATGACAGATGACAGATGACAGATGACAGATGACAGATGACAGATGACAGATGACAGATGACAGATGACAGATGACAGATGACAGACGACAGATGACAATTGACAGATGACAGATGACAGATGACACATGACACATGGCAGATGACAGATGACTGATGACAGATGACGGATGACAGATGACAAATGACGGTTGACAGACGACAGACGACAATTGACAGATGACAGATGACAGATGACAGATGACAGATGACAGATGACAGATGACAGATGACAGATGACAGATGACAGATGACAGATGACAGATGACAGATGACAGATGACAGATGACAGATGACAGATGACAGATGACAGATGACAGATGACAGATGACAGATGACAGATGACAGATGACAGATGACAGATGACAGATGACAGATGACAGATGACAGATGACAGATGACAGGTGGCAGATGACAGATGACAGATGACAGATGGCAGATTAAACATGACACATGGCAGATGACATATGACAGATGACAGATGACAGATGACAGATGACAGATAACAGATGACAGATGACAGATGACAGATGACAGATGACAGATGACAGATGACAGATGACAGATGACAGACGACAGATGACAATTGACAGATGACAGATGACAGATGACACATGACACATGGCAGATGACAGATGACTGATGACAGATGACGGATGACAGATGACAAATGACGGTTGACAGACGACAGACGACAATTGACAGATGACAGATGACAGATGACAGATGACAGATGACAGATGACAGATGACAGATGACAGATGACAGATGACAGATGACAGATGACAGATGACACATGACAGATGACAGATGACAGATGACAGATGACAGATGACAGATGACAGATGACAGATGACAGATGACAGATGACAGATGACAGATGACAGATGACAGATGACAGGTGGCAGATGACAGATGACAGGTGACAGATGGCAGATTAAACATGACACATGGCAGATGACATATGACAGATGACAGATGACAGATGACAGATGACAGATGACAGATGACAGATGACAGATGACAGATGACAGATGACAGATGACAGATGACAGATGACAGATGACAGATGACAGATGACAGATGACAGATGACAGATGACAGATGACAGATGACAGGTGGCAGATGACAGATGACAGGTGACAGATGGCAGATTAAACATGACACATGGCAGATGACATATGACAGATGACAGATGACAGATGACAGATGACAGATGACAGATGACAGATGACAGATGACAGATGACAGATGACAGATGACAGATGACAGGTGGCAGATGACAGATGACAGGTGACAGATGGCAGATTAAACATGACACATGGCAGATGACATATGACAGATGACAGATGACAGATGACAGATGACAGATGACAGATGACAGATGACAGATGACACATGGCAGATGACATATGACAGATGACAAATGACGGTTGACAGACGACAGACGACAGATGACAATTGACAGATGACAGATGACAGATGACAGATGACAGATGACAGATGACAGATGACAGATGACAGATGACAGATGACAGATGACAGATGACAGATGACAGATGACAGATGACAGATGACAGATGACAGATGACAGATGACAGATGACAGATGACAGATGACAGGTGGCAGATGACAGATGACCGGTGACAGATGGCAGATTAAACATGACACATGGCAGATGACATATGACAGATGACAGATGACAGATGACAGATGACAGATGACAGATGACAGATGACAGATGACAGATGACAGATGACAGATGACAGATGACAGATGACAGATGACAGATGACACATGACAGATGACAGATGACAGACGACAGATGACACATGACACATGGCATATGACAGATGACTGATGACAGATGACGGATGACAGATGATAGATGACAGATGACAGATGACAGATGACAGATGACAGATGACAGATGACAGATGACAGATGACAGAAGACAGATGACAGTTGACAGATGACAGATGACAGATGACAGATGACAGATAATAAATGACAGATGACAGATGACAGATGACAGATGACAGATGACAGATGACAGATGACAGATGACAGATGACAGATGACAGATGACAGATGACAGATGACAGATGACAGATGACATATGACAGATGACAGATGACATATGACATATGACAGAAGATAGATGACAGATGACAGATGTCTGATGACAGATGACAGATGACACATGGCAGATGACAGATGACAACATGACAGTTGACAGATGACAGATGACAGATGACAGATGACAGATGACAGATGACAGATGACACATGACAAATGGCATATGACAGATGACTGATGACAGATGACGGATGACAGATGACAGATGACAGATGACAGATGACAGATGACAGATGACAGATGACAGATGACAGATGACAGATGACAGATGACAGATGACAGATGACAGATGACAGATGACAGATGACAGATGACAGATGACAGATGACAGATGACAGATGACAGATGACAGATAACAGATGACATGAGAACAGATGACAGATGACAGATGACAGATGACAGATGACAGATGAGAGATGACAGATGACAGATGACAGATGACAGATGACAGATGACAGATGACAGATGACAGATGACAGATGACAGATGACAGATGACAGATGACAGATGACAGATGACATATGACATATGACAGAAGACAGATGACAGATGACAGATGACAGATGTCAGATGTCTGATGACAGATGACACATGGCAGATGACAGATGACAACATGACAGTTGACAGATGACAGATGACAGATGACAGATGACAGATGACAGATGACAGATGACAGATGACAGATGACAGATGACAGATGACAGATGACAGATGACAGATGACAGATGACAGATGACAGATGACACATGACACATGGCATATGACAGATGACTGATGACAGATGACGGATGACAGATGACAGATGACAGATGACAGATGACAGATGACAGATGACAGATGACAGATGACAGATGACAGATGACAGATGACAGATGACAGATGACAGATGACAGATAACAGATGACAGATGACAGATGACAGATGACAGATGACAGATGACAGATGACAGATGACAGATGACAGATGACAGATGACAGATGACAGATGACAGATGACAGATGACAGATGACAGATGACAGATGACAGATGACAGATGACAGATGACAGATGACAGATGACAGATGACAGATGACAGATGACAGATGACAGATGACAGATGACAGATGACAGATGACAGATGACAGATGACAGATGACAGATGACAGATGACAGAAGACAGATGACAGTTGACAGATGACAGATGACAGATGACAGATGACAGATGACAGATGACAGATGACAGACGACAGATGACAATTGACAGATGACAGATGACAGATGACAGATGACAGATGACAGATGACAGATGACAGATGACAGATGACATATGACAGAAGACAGATGACAGATGACAGATGGCAGATTAAACATGACACATGGCAGATGACATATGACAGATGACAGATGACAGATGACAGATGACAGATGACAGTTGACAAATGACAGATGACAGATGACAGATGACAGTTGACAATTGGCAGATGACAGATGACAGATGACAGATGACAGATGACAAATGACAGATGACAGATGACAGATGACAGATGACAGATGTCTGATGACAGATGACAGATGACAGATGACAGATGACAGATGACAGATGACAGATGACAGATGACAGATGACAGATGACAGATGACAGATGACAGATGACAGATGACAGATGACAGATGACATATGACAGATGACAGATGACAGATGACAGATGACAGATGACAGATGACAGATGACAGATGACAGATGACAGATGACAGATGACTGATGACTGATGACAGATGACAGATGACAGATGACAGATGACCGATGACCGATGACAAATGACAGACGACAGATGACAGATGACAGATGACAGATGACAGATGATAGACGACAGGTGACATACGACAGATGACAGCTAACAGATGACAGATGACAGATGACAAATGACAGATGACAGATAACAGATGATAGACGACAGGTGTCATATGACAGATGACAGATAACAGATGAATGATGACAGATGACAGATGACAGATGACAGATGACAGATGACAGATGACAGATGACAGATGACAGATGACAGATGACAGATGACAGATGACAGATGACAGATGACAGATGACAGATGACAGATGACAGATGACAGATAACAGATGACAGATGACAGATGACAGATGACAGATGACAGATGACAGATGACAGATGACAGATGACAGGTGACAGATGACAGAAGACAGAAGACGGATGACAGATGGCAGATGACAGGCGACAGATGACAAATGACAAATAACAGAGGATAGTTGACAGATGACAGATGACAGATGACAAATGACACATGGCAGATGACTGATGACAGTTAACAGATGACAGACGACAGATGACAGATGTCAGATGACAGATGACAGATGACAGATGACAGATGACAGGTGACAGATGACAGATGACAGATGACAGATGACAGATGACAGATGACAGATGACAGATGACAGATGACAGATGACAGATGACAGATGACAGATGACATATGACAGATGACAGATGACAGATGACAGATGACAGATGACAGATGACAGATGACAGATGACAGATGACAGATGACAGATGACAGATGACAGATGACAGATGACAGATGACAGATGACAGATGACAGATGACAGATGACAGATGACAGATGACAGATGACAGATGACAGATGACAGATGACAGATGACAGATGACAGATGACAGATGACAGATGACAGATGACAGATGACAGATGACAGATGACAGATGACAGATGACAGATGACAGATGACAGATGACAGATGACAGATGACAGATGACAGATGACAGATGACAGATGACAGATGACAGATGACAGATGACAGATGACAGATGACAGATGACAGATGACGGATGACGGATGACAGATGACAGATGACAGATGACGGATGACAGATGACAGATGACAGATGACAGATGACGGATGACAGATGACAGATGACAGATGATAGATGACAGATGACAGATGACAGATGACAGAAGACAGATGACAGTTGACAGATGACAGATGACAGATGACAGATGACAGATGATAGATGACAGATGACAGATGACAGATGACAGATGACAGATGACAGATGACAGATGACAGATGACAGATGACAGATGACAGATGACAGATGACAGATAACAGATGACAGGTGGCAGATGACAGATGACAGATGTGCAGATGGCAGATTAAACATGACACATGGCAGATGACATATGACAGATGACAGATGACAGATGACAGATGACAGATGACAGATGACAGATGACAGATGACAGATGACAGATGACAGATGACAGATGACAGATGACAGATGACAGATGACTGATGACAGATGACAGATGACAGATGACAGATGACAGATGACAGATGACAGACGACAGATGACAATTGACAGATGACAGATGACAGATGACACATGACACATGGCAGATGACAGATGACTGATGACAGATGACGGATGACAGATGACAAATGACGGTTGGCAGACGACAGACGACAATTGACAGATGACAGATGACAGATGACAGATGACAGATGACAGATGACAGATGACAGATGACAGATGACAGATGACAGGTGACAGATGACAGATGACAGATGACAGAAGACAGATGACAGTTGACAGATGACAGATGACAGATGACAGATGACGGATCACAGATGACAGATGACGGATGACGGATGACAGATGACAGATGACAGATGATAGATGACAGATGACAGATGACAGATGACAGAAGACAGATGACAGTTGACAGATGACAGATGACAGATGACAGATGACAGATGATAGATGACAGATGACAGATGACAGATGACAGATGACAGATGACAGATGACAGATGACAGATGACAGATGACAGATGATAGATGACAGATGACAGATGACAGATGACAGATAACAGATGACAGGTGGCAGATGATAGATGACAGAAGTGCAGATGGCAGATTAAACATGACACATGGCAGATGACATATGACAGATGACAGATGACAGATGACAGATGACAGATGACAGATGACAGATGACAGATGACAGATGACAGATGACAGACGACAGATGACAATTGACAGATGACAGATGACAGATGACAGATGACAGATAACAGATGACAGAAGACAGATGACAGTTGACAGATGACAAATGACAGATGACAGATAACAGATGACAGATGACAGATGACAGATGACTGATGACGGATGACAGATGACAGATGACAGATGACGGATGACAGATGACAGATGACAGATGACAGATGACAGATGACAGATGACAGATGACAGATGACAGATGACAGATGACAGATGACAGATGACAGATGACATATGACAGATGACAGATGACAGAAGACAGATGACAGTTGACGGATGACAGATGACAGATGACAGATGACAGATGACAGATGATAGATGACAGATGACAGATGACAGATGACAGATGACAGACGACAGATGACAATTGACAGATGACAGATGACAGATGACACATGACACATGGCAGATGACAGATGACTGATGACAGATGACGGATGACAGATGACTAATGACGGTTGACAGACGACAGACGACAATTGACAGATGACAGATGACAGATGACAGATGACAGATGACAGATGACAGATGACAGATAACAGATGACAGGTGGCAGATGACAGATGACAGATGTGCAGATGGCAGATTAAACATGACACATGGCAGATGACATATGACAGATGACAGATGACAGATGACAGATGACAGATGACAGATGACAGATGACAGATGACAGATGACAGATGACAGATGACAGATGACAGATGACAGATGACAGATGACAGACGACAGATGACAATTGACAGATGACAGATGACAGATGACACATGACACATGGCAGATGACAGATGACTGATGACAGATGACGGATGACAGATGACTAATGACGGTTGACAGACGACAGACGACAATTGACAGATGACAGATGACAGATGACAGATGACAGATGACAGATGACAGATGACAGATAACAGATGACAGGTGGCAGATGACAGATGACAGATGTGCAGATGGCAGATTAAACATGACACATGGCAGATGACATATGACAGATGACAGATGACAGATGACAGATGACAGATGACAGATGACAGATGACAGATGACAGATGACAGATGACAGATGACAGATGACAGATGAGAGATGACAGATGACAGATGACAGATGACAGATGACAGATGACAGATGACAGACGACAGATGACAATTGACAGATGACAGATGACAGATGACACATGACACATGGCAGATGACAGATGACTGATGACAGATGACGGATGACAGATGACTAATGACGGTTGACAGACGACAGACGACAATTGACAGATGACAGATGACAGATGACAGATGACAGATGACAGATGACAGATGACAGATGACAGATAACAGATGACAGGTGGCAGATGACAGATGACAGATGTGCAGATGGCAGATTAAACATGACACATGGCAGATGACATATGACAGATGACAGATGACAGATGACAGATGACAGATGACGGATGACAAATGACAGATGACAGATGACGGATGACAGATGACAGATGACAGATGACAGATGACAGATGACAGATGACAGATGACAGATAACAGATGACAGAAGACAGATGACAGTTGACAGATGACAGATGACAGATGACAGATAACAGATGACAGATGACAGATGACAGATGTCGGATGACAGATGACAGATGACAGATGACGGATGACAGATGACAGATGACAGATGACAGATGACAGATGACAGATGACAGATGACAGATGACAGATGACAGATGACAGATGACAGATGACATATGACAGATGACAGATGACAGAAGACAGATGACAGTTGACGGATGACAGATGACAGATGACAGATGACAGATGACAGATGATAGATGACAGATGACAGATGACAGATGACAGATGACAGATGACAGATGACAGATGACAGATGACAGATGACAGATGACAGATGACAGATGACAGATGACAGATGACAGATAACAGATGACAGGTGGCAGATGACAGATGACAGATGACAGATGGCAGATTAAACATGACACATGGCAGATGACATATGACAGATGACAGATGACAGATGACAGATGACAGATGACAGATGACAGATGACAGATGACAGATGACAGATGACAGATGACAGATGACAGATGACAAATGACAGATGACAGATGACAGATGACAGATGACAGATGACAGATGTCTGATGACAGATGACAGATGACAAATGACAGATGACAGATGACAGATGACAGATGACAGATGACAGATGACAGATGACAGATGACAGATGACAGATGACAGATGACAGATGACAGATGACAGATGACAGATGACAGATGACAGATGACAGATGACAGATGACAGATGACAAATGACAGATGACTGATGACAGATGACAGATGACAGATGACAGATGACCGATGACAAATGACAGACGACAGATGACAGATGACAGATGACAGATGACAGATGACAGATGACAGATGATAGACGACAGGTGACATACGACAGATGACAGATAACAGATGACAGATGACAGATGACAAATGACAGATGACAGATAACAGATGATAGACGACAGGTGTCATATGACAGATGACAGATAACAGATGAATGATGACAGATGACAGATGACAGATGACAGATGACAGATGACAGATGACAGATGACAGATGACAGATGACAGATGACAGATGACAGATGACAGATGACAGATGAGAGATGACAGATGTCTGATGACAGATGACAGATGACAGATGACAGATGACAGATGACAGATGACAGATGACAGATGACAGATGACAAATGATAGATGACAGGTGACAGATGACAGACGACAGATGACAGATGACAGATGACAGATGACAGATGACAGATGACAGATGACAGATGACAGATGACAGATGACAGATGACAGATGACAAATGATAGATGACAGGTGACAGATGACAGACGACAGATGACAGATGACAGATGACAGATGACAGATGACAGATGACAGATGACAGATGACAGATGACAGATGACAGATGACAGATGACAGATGACAGATGACAGATGACAGATGACAGATGACAGATGACAGATGACAGATGACAGATGACAGATGACAGATGACAGATGACAGATGACAGATGACAGATGACAGATGACAGATGACAGATGACAGATGACAGATGACTGATGACAGATGACAGATGACAGATGACAAATGACAGATGACAGATGACAGGTGGCAGATGACAGATGACAGATGGCAGATTAAACATGACACATGGCAGATGACATATGACAGATGACAGATGACAGATGACAGATGACAGATGACAGATGACAGATGACAGATGACAGATGACAGATGACAGATGACAGATGACAGATGACAGGTGACAGATGACAGATGACAGATGACAGATGACAGATGACAGATGACAGATAACAGATGACAGATGACAATTGACAGATGACAGATGACAGATGACAGATGACAGATGACAGATGACAGATGACAGATGACAGATGACAGATGACAGATGACAGATGCCGGATGACAGATGACAGATGACAGATGACAGATGACAGATGACAGATGACAGATGACAGATGACAGATTACAGATGACAGATGACAGATGACAGATGACAGATGACACATGACACATGACACATGGCAGGTGACAGATGACTGATGACAGATGACGGATGACAGATGACAGATGACAAATGACGGTTGACAGACGACAGACGACAGATGACAATTGACAGATGACAGATGACAGATGACAGATGACAGATGACAGATGACAGATGACAGATGACAGATGACAGATGACAGATGACAGATGACAGATGACAGATGACAGATGACAGATGACAGATGACAGATGACAGATGACAGATGACAGATGACAGATGACAGATGACAGACGACAATTGACAGATGACAGATGACAGATGACAGATGACAGATGACAGATGACAGATGACAGATGACAGATGACAGATGACAGATGACAGATGACAGATGACAGATGACAGATGACAGATGACAGATGACAGATGACAGATGACAGATGACAGATGACAGATGACAGATGACAGATGACAGATGACAGATGACAGATGACAGATGACAGATGACAGATGACAGATGACAGATGACAGATGACAGATGACAGATGACAGATGACGGATGACAGATGACAGATGACGGATGACAGATGACAGATGACAGATGACAGATGACAGATGACAGATGACAGATAACAGATGACAGAAGACAGATGACAGTTGACAGATGACAGATGACAGATAACAGATGACAGATGACAGATGACAGATGACGGATGACAGATGACAGATGACGGATGACAGATGACAGATGACAGATGACAGATGACAGATGACAGATGACAGATGACAGATGACAGATGACAGATGACAGATGACAGAAGACAGATGACAGTTGACGGATGACAGATGACAGATGACAGATGACAGATGATAGATGACAGATGACAGATGACAGATGACAGATGACAGATGACAGATGACAGATGACAGATGACAGATGACAGATGACAGATGACAGATGACAGATGACAGATGACAGATGACAGATGACAGATGACAGATGACAGATAACAGATGACAGGTGGCAGATGACAGATGACAGATGACAGATGGCAGATTAAACATGACACATGGCAGATGACATATGACAGATGACAGATGACAGATGACAGATGACAGATGACAGATGACAGATGACAGATGACAGATGAAAGATGACAGATGACAGATGACAGATGACAGATGACAGATGACAGATGACAGGTGACAGATGACAGATGACAGATGACAGATGACAGATGACAGATGACAGATGACAGATGACAGATGACAGATGACAGATGACAAATGACACATGACACATGGCAGATGACTGATGACAGATGACGGATGACAGATGACAGATGACAGATGACAGATGACAGATGACAGATGACAGATGACAGATGACAGATGACAGATGACAGATGACAGATGACAGATGACAGATGACAGATGACAGATGACAGATGACAGATGACAGATGACAGATGACAGATGACAGATGACAGATGACAGATGACAGATATCAGATGACAGGTGGCAGATGACAGATGACAGATGACAGATGGCAGATTAAACATGACACATGGCAGATGACATATGACAGATGACAGATGACAAATGACAGATGACAGATGACAGATGACAGATGACAGATGACAGATGTCTGATGACAGATGACAGATGACAAATGACAGATGACAGATGACAGATGACAGATGACAGATGACAGATGACAGATGACAGATGACAGATGACAGATGACAGATGACAGATGACAGATGACAGATGACAGATGACAGATGACAGATGACAGATGACAGATGACAGATGACAGATGACAGATAACAGATGACAGGTGGCAGATGACAGATGACAGATGACAGATGGCAGATTAAACATGACACATGGCAGATGACATATGACAGATGACAGATGACAAATGACAGATGACAGATGACAGATGACAGATGACAGATGACAGATGTCTGATGACAGATGACAGATGACAAATGACAGATGACAGATGACAGATGACAGATGACAGATGACAGATGACAGATGACAGATGACAGATGACAGATGACAGATGACAGATGACAGATGACAGATGACAGATGACAGATGACAGATGACAGATGACAGATGACAGATGACAAATGACAGATGACTGATGACAGATGACAGATGACAGATGACAGATGACCGATGACAAATGACAGACGACAGATGACAGATGACAGATGACAGATGACTGATGACAGATGACAGATGACAGATGACAGATGACCGATGACAAATGACAGACGACAGATGACAGATGACAGATGACAGATGACAGATGACAGATGACAGATGATAGACGACAGGTGACATACGACCGATGACAGATAACAGATGACAGATGACAGATGACAAATGACAGATGACAGATAACAGATGATAGACGACAGGTGTCATATGACAGATGACAGATAACAGATGAATGATGACAGATGACAGATGACAGATGACAGATGACAGATGACAGATGACAGATGACAGATGACAGATGACAGATGACAGATGACAGATGACAGATGACAGATGAGAGATGACAGATGTCTGATGACAGATGACAGATGACAGATGACAGATGACAGATGACAGATGACAGATGACAGATGACAAATGATAGATGACAGGTGACAGATGACAGACGACAGATGACAGATGACAGATGACAGATGACAGATGACAGATGACAGATGACAGATGACAGATGACAGATGACAGATGACAGATGACAAATGATAGATGACAGGTGACAGATGACAGACGACAGATGACAGATGACAGATGACAGATGACAGATGACAGATGACAGATGACAGATGACAGATGACAGATGACAGATGACAGATGACAGATGACAGATGACAGATGTCTGATGACAGATGACAGATGACAAATGACAGATGACAGATGACAGATGACAGATGACAGATGACAGATGACAGATGACAGATGACAGATGACAGATGACAGATGACAGATGACAGATGACAGATGACAGATGACAGATGACAGATGACAGATGACAGATGACAGATGACAGATGACAGATGACAGATGACAGATGACAGATAACAGATGACAGGTGGCAGATGACAGATGACAGATGACAGATGGCAGATTAAACATGACACATGGCAGATGACATATGACAGATGACAGATGACAAATGACAGATGACAGATGACAGATGACAGATGACAGATGACAGATGTCTGATGACAGATGACAGATGACAAATGACAGATGACAGATGACAGATGACAGATGACAGATGACAGATGACAGATGACAGATGACAGATGACAGATGACAGATGACAGATGACAGATGACAGATGACAGATGACAGATGACAGATGACAGATGACAGATGACAGATGACAAATGACAGATGACTGATGACAGATGACAGATGACAGATGACAGATGACAGATGACAGATGACAGATGACAGATGACAGATGACAGATGACAGATGACAGATGACAGATGACAGATGACAGATGACAGATGACAGATGACAGATGACAGATGACAGATGACAGATGACAGATGACAGATGACAGATGACAGATGACTGATGACAGATGACAGATGACAGATGACAAATGACAGATGACAGATGACAGGTGGCAGATGACAGATGACAGATGGCAGATTAAACATGACACATGGCAGATGACATATGACAGATGACAGATGACAGATGACAGATGACAGATGACAGATGACAGATGACAGATGACAGATGACAGATGACAGATGACAGATGACAGATGACAGATGACAGGTGACAGATGACAGATGACAGATGACAGATGACAGATGACAGATGACAGATAACAGATGACAGATGACAATTGACAGATGACAGATGACAGATGACAGATGACAGATGACAGATGACAGATGACAGATGACAGATGACAGATGACAGATGACGGATGACAGATGACAGATGACAGATGACAGATGACAGATGACAGATGACAGATGACAGATGACAGATTACAGATGACAGATGACAGATGACAGATGACAGATGACAGATGACACATGACACATGACACATGGCAGGTGACAGATGACTGATGACAGATGACGGATGACAGATGACAGATGACAAATGACGGTTGACAGACGACAGACGTCAGATGACAATTGACAGATGACAGATGACAGATGACAGATGACAGATGACAGATGACAGATGACAGATGACAGATGACAGATGACAGATGACAGATGACAGATGACAGATGACAGATGACAGATGACAGACGACAATTGACAGATGACAGATGACAGATGACAGATGACAGATGACAGATGACAGATGACAGATGACAGATGACAGATGACAGATGACAGATGACAGATGACAGATGACAGATGACAGATGACAGATGACAGATGACAGATGACAGATGACAGATGACAGATGACAGATGACAGATGACAGATGACAGATGACAGATGACAGATGACAGATGACGGATGACAGATGACAGATGACGGATGACAGATGACAGATGACAGATGACAGATGACAGATGACAGATGACAGATGACAGATAACAGATGACAGAAGACAGATGACAGTTGACAGATGACAGATAACAGATGACAGATGACAGATGACAGATGACGGATGACAGATGACAGATGACGGATGACAGATAACAGATGACAGATGACAGATGACAGATGACAGATGACAGATGACAGATGACAGATGACAGATGACAGATGACAGATGACAGAAGACAGATGACAGTTGACGGATGACAGATGACAGATGACAGATGACAGATGATAGATGACAGATGACAGATGACAGATGACAGATGACAGATGACAGATGACAGATGACAGATGACAGATGACAGATGACAGATGACAGATGACAGATGACAGATGACAGATGACAGATGACAGATGACAGATGACAGATAACAGATGACAGGTGGCAGATGACAGATGACAGATGACAGATGGCAGATTAAACATGACACATGGCAGATGACATATGACAGATGACAGATGACAGATGACAGATGACAGATGACAGATGACAGATGACAGATGACAGATGACAGATGACAGATGACAGATGACAGATGACAGATGACAGATGACAGATGACAGGTGACAGATGACAGATGACAGATGACAGATGACAGATGACAGATGACAGATGACAGATGACAGATGACAGATGACAGATGACAAATGACACATGACACATGGCAGATGACTGATGACAGATGACGGATGACAGATGACAGATGACAGATGACAGATGACAGATGACAGATGACAGATGACAGATGACAGATGACAGATGACAGATGACAGATGACAGATGACAGATGACAGATGACAGACGACAATTGACAGATGACAGATGACAGATGACAGATGACAGATGACAGATGACAGATGACAGATGACAGATGACAGATGACAGATGACAGATGACAGATGACAGATGACAGATGACAGATGACAGATGACAGATGACAGATGACAGATGACAGATGACAGATGACAGATGACAGATGACAGATGACAGATGACAGATGACAGATGACAGATGACAGATGACAGATGACAGATGACAGATGACAGATGACAGATGACAGATGACAGATGACAGATGACAGATGACAGATGACAGACGACAATTGACAGATGACAGATGACAGATGACAGATGACAGATGACAGATGACAGATGACAGATGACAAATGACACATGACACATGGCAGATGACTGATGACAGATGACGGATGACAGATGACAGATGACAGATGACAGATGACAGATGACAGATGACAGATGACAGATGACAGATGACAGATGACAGATGACAGATGACAGATGACAGATGACAGATGACAGATGACAGATGACAGATGACAGATGACAAATGACACATGACACATGGCAGATGACAGATGACTGATGACAGATGACGGATGACAGATGACAGATGACAGATGACAGATGACAGATGACAGATGACAGATGACAGATGACAGATGACAGATGACAGATGACAGATGACAGATGACAGATGACAGATGACAGATGACAGATGACAGATGACAGACGACAATTGACAGATGACAGATGACAGATGACAGATGACAGATGACAGATGACAGATGACAGATGACAGATGACAGATGACAGATGACAGATGACAGATGACAGATGACAGATGACAGATGACAGATGACAGATGACAGATGACAGATGACAGATGACAGATGACAGATGACAGATGACAGATGACGGATGACAGATGACAGATGACGGATGACAGATGACAGATGACAGATGACAGATGACAGATGACAGATGACAGATGACAGATAACAGATGACAGAAGACAGATGACAGTTGACAGATGACAGATGACAGATGACAGATGACAGATGACAGAAGACAGATGACAGTTGACGGATGACAGATGACAGATGACAGATGACAGATGATAGATGACAGATGACAGATGACAGATGACAGATGACAGATGACAGATGACAGATGACAGATGACAGATGACAGATGACAGATGACAGATGACAGATGACAGATGACAGATGACAGATGACAGATGACAGATGACAGATGACAGATGACAGATAACAGATGACAGGTGGCAGATGACAGATGACAGATGACAGATGGCAGATTAAACATGACACATGGCAGATGACATATGACAGATGACAGATGACAGATGACAGATGACAGATGACAGATGACAGATGACAGATGACAGATGACAGATGACAGATGACAGATGACAGATGACAGATGACAGATGACAAATGACAGATGACAGATGACAGATGACAGATGACAGATGACAGATGTCTGATGACAGATGACAGATGACAAATGATAGATGACAGATGACAGATGACAGATGACAGATGACAGATGACAGATGACAGATGACAGATGACAGATGACAGATGACAGATGACAGATGACAGATGACAGATGACAGATGACAGATGACAGATGACAGATGACAGATGACAGATGACAGATGACAGATGACAGATGACAGATGACAGATGACAGATGACAGATGACAGATGACAGATGACAGATGACAAATGACAGATGACTGATGACAGATGACAGATGACAGATGACAGATGACAGATGACAGATGACAGATGACCGATGACAAATGACAGACGACAGATGACAGATGACAGATGACAGATGACAGATGACAGATGATAGACGACAGGTGACATACGACAGATGACAGATAAGAGATGACAGATGACAGATGACAAATGACAGATGACAGATAACAGATGATAGACGACAGGTGTCATATGACAGATGACAGATAACAGATGAATGATGACAGATGACAGATGACAGATGACAGATGACAGATGACAGATGACAGATGACAGATGACAGATGAGAGATGACAGATGACAGATGAGAGATGACAGATGTCTGATGACAGATGACAGATGGCAGATGACAACATGACAGTTGACAGACGACAGATGCTAATTGACAGATGACAGATGACAGATGACAGATGACAGATGACAGATGACAGATGACAGATGACAAATGATAGATGACAGGTGACAGATGACAGACGACAGATGACAGATGACAGATGACAGATGACAGATGACAGATGACAGATGACAGATGACAGATGACAGATGACAGATGACAGATGACAGATGACAGATGACAGATGACAGATGACAGATGACAGATGACAGATGACAGATGACAGATGACAGATGACAGATGACAGATGACAGATGACAGATGACAGATGACAGATGACAGATGACAAATGACAGATGACAGATGACAGGTGGCAGATGACAGATGACAGATGGCAGATTAAACATGACACATGGCAGATGACATATGACAGATGACAGATGACAGATGACAGATGACAGATGACAGATGACAGATGACAGATGACAGATGACAGATGACAGATGACAGGTGACAGATGACAGATGACAGATGACAGATGACAGATGACAGATGACAGATAACAGATGACAGATGACAGATGACAGATGACAGATGACAGATGACAGATGACAGATGACAGATGACAGATGACAGATGACAGATGACAGATGACAGATGACAGATGACAGATGACAGATGACAGATGACAGATTACAGATGACAGATGACAGATGACAGATGACAGATGACACATGACACATGGCAGATGACAGATGACTGATGACAGATGACGGATGACAGATGACAGATGACAAATGACGGTTGACAGACGACAGACGACAGATGACAATTGACAGATGACAGATGACAGATGACAGATGACAGATGACAGATGACAGATGACAGATGACAGATGACAGATGACAGATGACAGATGACAGATGACAGATGACAGATGACAGATGACAGATGACAGATGACAGATGACAGATGACAGATGACAGATGACAGATGACAGATGACAGATGACAGATGACAGATGACAGATGACAGATGACAGATGACAGATGACAGATGACAGATGACAGATGACAGATGACAGATGACAGATGACAGATGACAGATGACAGATGACAGATGACAGATGACAGATGACAGATGACAGATGACAGATGACAGATGACAGATGACAGATGACAGATGACAGATGACAGATGACAGATGACAGATGACAGATGACAGATGACAGATGACAGATGACAGATGACAGATGACAGATGACAGATGACAGATGACAGATGACAGATGACAGATGACAGATGACAGATGACACATGACAGATGACAGATGACATGTGACAGAAGACAGATGACAGATGACAGATGACAGATGACAGATGACAGATGACAGATGTCTGATGACAGATGACAGATGACACATGGCAGATGACAGATGACACATGGCAGATGACAGATGACAGATGACAGATGACAGATGACAGATGACAGATGACAGATGACAGATGACAGATGACAGATGACAGATGACAGATGACAGATGACAGATGACAGATGACAGATGACAGATGACAGATGACAGATGACAGATGACAGATGACATATGACATATGACAGAAGACAGATGACAGATGACAGATGACAGATGACAGATGACAGATGACAGATGACAGATGACAGATGACAGATGGCAGATGGCAGATGACAGATGACAGATGACAGATGACAGATGACAGATGACAGATGACAGATGACATATGACATATGACAGAAGACAGATGACAGATGACAGATGACAGATGACAGATGACAGATGACAGATGACAGATGACAGATGACAGATGACAGATGACAGATGACAGATGACAGATGACAGATGACAGATGACAGATGACAGATGACAGATGACAGATGACAGATGACAGATGACAGATGACAGATGACAGATGACAGATGACAGGTGGCAGATGACAGATGACAGATGACAGATGGCAGATTAAACATGACACATGGCAGATGACAAATGACAGATGACAGATGACAGATGACAGATGACAGATGACAGATGACAGATGACAGATGACAGATGACAGATGACAGATGACAGATGACAGATGACCGATGACAGATGACAGATGACAGATGACAGATGACAGATGACAGAAGACAGATGACAGATGACAGATGACAGATGACAGATGAGAGATGACAGATGTCTGATGACAGATGACAGATGGCAGATGACAGATGACAGATGACAGATGACAGATGACAGATGACAGATGACAGATGACAGATGACAGATGACAGATGACAGATGACAGATGACAGATGACAGATGACAGATGACAGATGACAGATGACAGATGACAGATGACAGATGACAGATGACAGATGACAGATGACAGATGACAGATGACAGATGACAGATGACAGATGACAGATGACAGATGACAAATGACAGATGACTGATGACAGATGACAGATGACAGATGACAGATGACAGATGACAGATGACAGATGACCGATGACAAATGACAGACGACAGATGACAGATGACAGATGACAGATGACAGATGACAGATGATAGACGACAGGTGACATACGACAGATGACAGATAAGAGATGACAGATGACAGATGACAAATGACAGATGACAGATAACAGATGATAGACGACAGGTGTCATATGACAGATGACAGATAACAGATGAATGATGACAGATGACAGATGACAGATGACAGATGACAGATGACAGATGACAGATGACAGAAGACAGATGACAGATGACAGATGACAGATGACAGATGAGAGATGACAGATGTCTGATGACAGATGACAGATGGCAGATGACAACATGACAGTTGACAGACGACAGATGCTAATTGACAGATGACAGATGACAGATGACAGATGACAGATGACAGATGACAGATGACAGATGACAGATGACAAATGATAGATGACAGGTGACAGATGACAGACGACAGATGACAGATGACAGATGACAGATGACAGATGACAGATGACAGATGACAGATGACAGATGACAGATGACAGATGACAGATGACAGATGACAGATGACAGATGACAGATGACAGATGACAGATGACAGATGACAGATGACAGATGACAGATGACAGATGACAGATGACAGATGACAGATGACAGATGACAGATGACAGATGACAAATGACAGATGACAGATGACAGGTGGCAGATGACAGATGACAGATGGCAGATTAAACATGACAGATGGCAGATGACATATGACAGATGACAGATGACAGATGACAGATGACAGATGACAGATGACAGATGACAGATGACAGATGACAGATGACAGGTGACAGATGACAGATGACAGATGACAGATGACAGATGACAGATGACAGATAACAGATGACAGATGACAGATGACAGATGACAGATGACAGATGACAGATGACAGATGACAGATGACAGATGACAGATGACAAATGATAGATGACAGATGACAGATGACAGATGACAGATGACAGATTACAGATGACAGATGACAGATGACAGATGACAGATGACACATGACACATGGCAGATGACAGATGACTGATGACAGATGACGGATGACAGATGACAGATGACAAATGACGGTTGACAGACGACAGACGACAGATGACAATTGACAGATGACAGATGACAGATGACAGATGACAGATGACAGATGACAGATGACAGATGACAGATGACAGATGACAGATGACAGATGACAGATGACAGATGACAGATGACAGATGACAGATGACAGATGACAGATGACAGATGACAGATGACAGATGACAGATGACAGATGACAGATGACAGATGACAGATGACAGATGACAGATGACAGATGACAGATGACAGATGACAGATGACAGATGACAGATGACAGATGACAGATGACAGATGACAGATGACAGATGACACATGACAGATGACAGATGACATGTGACAGAAGACAGATGACAGATGACAGATGACAGATGACAGACGACAGATGTCTGATGACAGATGACAGATGACACATGGCAGATGACAGATGACACATGGCAGATGACAGATGACAGATGACAGATGACAGATGACAGATGACAGATGACAGATGACAGATGACAGATGACAGATGACAGATGACAGATGACAGATGACAGATGACAGATGACAGATGACAGATGACAGATGACAGATGACAGATGACAGATGACATATGACATATGACAGAAGACAGATGACAGATGACAGATGACAGATGACAGATGACAGATGACAGATGACAGATGACAGATGACAGATGACAGATGGCAGATGGCAGATGACAGATGACAGATGACAGATGACAGATGACAGATGACAGATGACAGATGACATATGACATATGACAGAAGACAGATGACAGACGACAGATGACAGATGACAGATGACAGATGACAGATGACAGATGACAGATGACAGATGACAGATGACAGATGACAGATGACAGATGACAGATGACAGATGACAGATGACAGATGACAGATGACAGATGACAGATGACAGATGACAGATGACAGGTGGCAGATTAAACATGACACATGGCAGATGACAAATGACAGATGACAGATGACAGATGACAGATGACAGATGACAGATGACAGATGACAGATGACAGATGACAGATGACAGATGACAGATGACAGATGACAGATGACAGATGACAGATGACAGATGACAGATGACAGATGACAAATGACAGATGACTGATGACAGATGACAGATGACAGATGACAGATGACAGATGACAGATGACAGATGACAGATGACCGATGACAGATGACAGATGACAGATGACAGATGACAGATGACAGATGACAGATGACAGATGACAGATGACAGATGACAGATGACAGATGACAGATGACAGATGACAGATGACAGATGACAGATGACAGATGACAGATGACAGATGACAGATGACAGATGACAGATGACAGATGACAGATGACAGATGACAGATGACAGATGACAGATGACAGATGACAGATGACAGATGACAGATAACAGATGACAGATGACAATTGACAGATGACAGATGACAGATGACAGATGACAGATGACAGATGACAGATGACAGATGACAGATGACAGATGACAGATGACAGATGACAGATGACAAATGACAGATGACAGATGACAGATGACAGATGACAGATGTCTGATGACAGATGACAGATGACAAATGACAGATGACAGATGACAGATGACAGATGACAGAAGACAGATGACAGATGACAGATGACAGATGACAGATGACAGATGACAGATGACAGATGACAGATAACAGATGACAGATGACAGGTGACAGATGGCAGATGACAGGTGACAGATGGCAGATGACAGATGACAGATGACAAATGACAGATGACAGATAACAGATGACAGATGACAATTGACAGATGACAGATGACAGGTGACAGATGACAGATGACAGATGACAGATGACAGATGACAGATGACAGATGACAGATGACAGATGACAAATGACACATGACACATGGCAGATGACAGATGACTGATGACAGATGACGGATGACAGATGACAGATGACAGATGACAGATGACAGATGACAGATGACAGATGACAGATGACAGATGACAGATGACAGATGACAGATGACAGATGACACATGACAGATGACAGATGACATGTGACAGAAGACAGATGACAGATGACAGATGACAGATGACAGATGACAGACGACAGATGTCTGATGACAGATGACAGATGACACATAGCAGATGACAGATGACACATGGCAGATGACAGATGACAGATGACAGATGACAGATGACAGATGACAGATGACAGATGACAGATGACAGATGACAGATGACAGATGACAGATGACAGATGACAGATGACAGATGACAGATGACAGATGACAGATGACAGATGACAGATGACAGATGACAGATGACAGATGACAGATGACAGATGACAAATGACAGATGACAGATGACAGATGACAGATGACAGATGTCTGATGACAGATGACAGATGACAAATGACAGATGACAGATGACAGATGACAGATGACAGAAGACAGATGACAGATGACAGATGACAGATGACAGATGACAGATGACAGATGACAGATGACAGATAACAGATGACAGATGACAGGTGACAGATGGCAGATGACAGGTGACAGATGGCAGATGACAGATGACAGATGACAAATGACAGATGACAGATAACAGATGACAGATGACAATTGACAGATGACAGATGACAGGTGACAGATGACAGATGACAGATGACAGATGACAGATGACAGATGACAGATGACAGATGACAGATGACAAATGACACATGACACATGGCAGATGACAGATGACTGATGACAGATGACGGATGACAGATGACAGATGACAGATGACAGATGACAGATGACAGATGACAGATGACAGATGACAGATGACAGATGACAGATGACAGATGACAGATGACACATGACAGATGACAGATGACATGTGACAGAAGACAGATGACAGATGACAGATGACAGATGACAGATGACAGACGACAGATGTCTGATGACAGATGACAGATGACACATAGCAGATGACAGATGACACATGGCAGATGACAGATGACAGATGACAGATGACAGATGACAGATGACAGATGACAGATGACAGATGACAGATGACAGATGACAGATGACAGATGACAGATGACAGATGACAGATGACAGATGACAGATGACAGATGACAGATGACAGATGACAGATGACAGATGACAGATGACAGATGACAGATGACAGATGACAGATGACAGATGACAGATGACAGATGACAGATGACAGATGGCAGATGGCAGATGACAGATGACAGATGACAGATGACAGATGACAGATGACAGATGACAGATGACATATGACATATGACAGAAGACAGATGACAGATGACAGATGACAGATGACAGATGACAGATGACAGATGACAGATGACAGATGACAGATGACAGATGACAGATGACAGATGACAGATAACAGATGACAGATGACAATTGACAGATGACAGATGACAGATGACAGATGACAGATGATAGATGACAGATGACAGATGACAGATGACAGATGACAGATGACAGATGACACATGGCAGATGACAGATGACAGATGACAGATGACAGATGACAGATGACAGGTGACAGATGACAGATGACAGATGACAGATGACAGATGACAGATGACAGATGACAGATGACAGATGACAGATGACAGATGACAGATGACATATGACATATGACAGAAGACAGATGACAGATGACAGATGACAGATGACAGATGACAGATGACAGATGACAGATGACAGATGACAGATGACAGATGACAGATGACAGATGACAGATGACAGATGACAGATGACAGATGACAGATGACAGATGACAGATGACAGATGACAGATGACAGATGACAGATGACAGATGACAGATGACAGATGACAGATGACAGATGACAGATGACAGATGCCAGATGACAGATGACAGATGACAGATGACAGATGACAGATAACAGATGACAGATGACAATTGACAGATGACAGATGACAGATGACAGATGACAAATGACGGTTGACAGACGACAGACGACAGATGACAATTGACAGATGACAGATGACAGATGACAGATGACAGATGACAGATGACAGATGACAGATGACAGATGACAGATGACAGATGACAGATGACAGATGACAGATGACAGATGCCAGATGACAGATGACAGATGACAGATGACAGATGGCAGATTAAACATGACACATGGCAGATGACATATGACAGATGACAGATGACAGATGACAGATGACAGATGACAGATGACAGATGACAGATGACAGATGACAGATGACAGGTGACAGATGACAGATGACAGATGACAGATGACAGATGACAGATGACAGATAACAGATGACAGATGACAGATGACAGATGACAGATGACAGATGACAGATGACAGATGACAGATGACAGATGACAGATGACAAATGATAGATGACAGATGACAGATGACAGATGACAGATGACAGATTACAGATGACAGATGACAGATGACAGATGACAGATGACACATGACACATGGCAGATGACAGATGACTGATGACAGATGACGGATGACAGATGACAGATGACAAATGACGGTTGACAGACGACAGACGACAGATGACAATTGACAGATGACAGATGACAGATGACAGATGACAGATGACAGATGACAGATGACAGATGACAGATGACAGATGACAGATGACAGATGACAGATGACAGATGACAGATGACAGATGACAGATGACAGATGACAGATGACAGATGACAGATGACAGATGACAGATGACAGATGACAGATGACAGATGACAGATGACAGATGACAGATGACAGATGACAGATGACAGATGACAGATGACAGATGACAGATGACAGATGACAGATGACAGATGACAGATGACAGATGACACATGACAGATGACAGATGACATGTGACAGAAGACAGATGACAGATGACAGATGACAGATGACAGATGACAGACGACAGATGTCTGATGACAGATGACAGATGACACATGGCAGATGACAGATGACACATGGCAGATGACAGATGACAGATGACAGATGACAGATGACAGATGACAGATGACAGATGACAGATGACAGATGACAGATGACAGATGACAGATGACAGATGACAGATGACAGATGACAGATGACAGATGACAGATGACAGATGACAGATGACAGATGACATATGACATATGACAGAAGACAGATGACAGATGACAGATGACAGATGACAGATGACAGATGACAGATGACAGATGACAGATGACAGATGACAGATGGCAGATGGCAGATGACAGATGACAGATGACAGATGACAGATGACAGATGACAGATGACAGATGACATATGACATATGACAGAAGACAGATGACAGACGACAGATGACAGATGACAGATGACAGATGACAGATGACAGATGACAGATGACAGATGACAGATGACAGATGACAGATGACAGATGACAGATGACAGATGACAGATGACAGATGACAGATGACAGATGACAGATGACAGATGACAGATGACAGGTGGCAGATTAAACATGACACATGGCAGATGACAAATGACAGATGACAGATGACAGATGACAGATGACAGATGACAGATGACAGATGACAGATGACAGATGACAGATGACAGATGACAGATGACAGATGACAGATGACAGATGACAGATGACAGATGACAGATGACAGATGACAAATGACAGATGACTGATGACAGATGACAGATGACAGATGACAGATGACAGATGACAGATGACAGATGACAGATGACCGATGACAGATGACAGATGACAGATGACAGATGACAGATGACAGATGACAGATGACAGATGACAGATGACAGATGACAGATGACAGATGACAGATGACAGATGACAGATGACAGATGACAGATGATAGATGACAGATGACAGATGACAGATGACAGATGACAGATGACAGATGACAGATGACAGATGACAGATGACAGATGACAGATGACAGATGACAGATGACAGATGACAGATGACAGATAACAGATGACAGATGACAATTGACAGATGACAGATGACAGATGACAGATGACAGATGACAGATGACAGATGACAGATGACAGATGACAGATGACAGATGACAGATGACAGATGACAAATGACAGATGACAGATGACAGATGACAGATGACAGATGTCTGATGACAGATGACAGATGACAAATGACAGATGACAGATGACAGATGACAGATGACAGAAGACAGATGACAGATGACAGATGACAGATGACAGATGACAGATGACAGATGACAGATGACAGATAACAGATGACAGATGACAGGTGACAGATGGCAGATGACAGGTGACAGATGGCAGATGACAGATGACAGATGACAAATGACAGATGACAGATAACAGATGACAGATGACAATTGACAGATGACAGATGACAGGTGACAGATGACAGATGACAGATGACAGATGACAGATGACAGATGACAGATGACAGATGACAGATGACAAATGACACATGACACATGGCAGATGACAGATGACTGATGACAGATGACGGATGACAGATGACAGATGACAGATGACAGATGACAGATGACAGATGACAGATGACAGATGACAGATGACAGATGACAGATGACAGATGACAGATGACACATGACAGATGACAGATGACATGTGACAGAAGACAGATGACAGATGACAGATGACAGATGACAGATGACAGACGACAGATGTCTGATGACAGATGACAGATGACACATAGCAGATGACAGATAACACATGGCAGATGACAGATGACAGATGACAGATGACAGATGACAGATGACAGATGACAGATGACAGATGACAGATGACAGATGACAGATGACAGATGACAGATGACAGATGACAGATGACAGATGACAGATGACAGATGACAGATGACAGATGACATATGACATATGACAGAAGACAGATGACAGATGACAGATGACAGATGACAGATGACAGATGACAGATGACAGATGACAGATGGCAGATGGCAGATGACAGATGACAGATGACAGATGACAGATGACAGATGACAGATGACAGATGACATATGACATATGACAGAAGACAGATGACAGATGACAGATGACAGATGACAGATGACAGATGACAGATGACAGATGACAGATGACAGATGACAGATGACAGATGACAGATGACAGATAACAGATGACAGATGACAATTGACAGATGACAGATGACAGATGACAGATGACAGATGATAGATGACAGATGACAGATGACAGATGACAGATGACAGATGACAGATGACACATGGCAGATGACAGATGACAGATGACAGATGACAGATGACAGATGACAGGTGACAGATGACAGATGACAGATGACAGATGACAGATGACAGATGACAGATGACAGATGACAGATGACAGATGACAGATGACAGATGACATATGACATATGACAGAAGACAGATGACAGATGACAGATGACAGATGACAGATGACAGATGACAGATGACAGATGACAGATGACAGATGACAGATGACAGATGACAGATGACAGATGACAGATGACAGATGACAGATGACAGATGACAGATGACAGATGACAGATGACAGATGACAGATGACAGATGACAGATGACAGATGACAGATGACAGATGACAGATGACAGATGACAGATGCCAGATGACAGATGACAGATGACAGATGACAGATGACAGATAACAGATGACAGATGACAATTGACAGATGACAGATGACAGATGACAGATGACACATGACACATGGCAGATGACAGATGACAGATGACAGATGACAGATGACAGATGACAGATGACAGATGACAGATGACAGATGACAGATGACATATGACATATGACAGAAGACAGATGACAGATGACAGATGACAGATGACAGATGACAGATGACAGATGACAGATGACAGATGACAGATGACAGATGACAGATGACAGATGACAGATGACAGATGACAGATGACAGATGACAGATGACAGATGACAGATGACAGATGACAGATGACATATGACATATGACAGAAGACAGATGACAGATGACAGATGACACATGACAGATGACAGATGACAGATGACAGATGACAGATGACAGATGACAGATGACAGATGAAACATGACACATGGCAGATGACAGATGACTGATGACAGATGACGGATGACAGATGACAGATGACAAATGACGGTTGACAGACGACAGACGACAGATGACAATTGACAGATGACAGATGACAGATGACAGATGACAGATGACAGATGACAGATGACAGATGACAGATGACAGATGACAGATGACAGATGACAGATGACAGATGACAGATGACAGCTGACAGATGACAGACGACAGATGACAGATGACAGATGACAGATGACAGATGACAGATGACAGATGACAGATGACAGATGACAGATGACAGATGACAGATGACAGATGACAGATGACAGATGACAGATGACAGATGACAGATGACAGATGACAGATGACAAATGACAGATGACAGATGACAGATGACAGATGACAGATGTCTGATGACAGATGACAGATGACAAATGACAGATGACAGATGACAGATGACAGATGACAGATGACAGATGACAGGTGGCAGATTAAACATGACACATGGCAGATGACAAATGACAGATGACAGATGACAGATGACAGATGACAGATGACAGATGACAGATGACAGATGACAGATGACAGATGACAGATGACAGATGACAGATGACAGATGACAGATGACAGATGACAGATGACAGATGACAGATGACAAATGACAGATGACTGATGACAGATGACAGATGACAGATGACAGATGACAGATGACAGATGACAGATGACCGATGACAGATGACAGATGACAGATGACAGATGACAGATGACAGATGACAGATGACAGATGACAGATGACAGATGACAGATGACAGATGACAGATGACAGATGACAGATGACAGATGACAGATGACAGATGACAGATGACAGATGACAGATGACAGATGACAGATGACAGATGACAGATGACAGATGACAGATGACAGATGACAGATGACAGATGACAGATGACAGATGACAGATGACAGATAACAGATGACAGATGACAATTGACAGATGACAGATGACAGATGACAGATGACAGATGACAGATGACAGATGACAGATGACAGATGACAGATGACAGATGACAGATGACAGATGACAGATGACAAATGACAGATGACAGATGACAGATGACAGATGACAGATGTCTGATGACAGATGACAGATGACAAATGACAGATGACAGATGACAGATGACAGATGACAGAAGACAGATGACAGATGACAGATGACAGATGACAGATGACAGATGACAGATGACAGATGACAGATAACAGATGACAGATGACAGGTGACAGATGGCAGATGACAGGTGACAGATGGCAGATGACAGATGACAGATGACAAATGACAGATGACAGATAACAGATGACAGATGACAATAGACAGATGACAGATGACAGGTGACAGATGACAGATGACAGATGACAGATGACAGATGACAGATGACAGATGACAGATGACAGATGACAAATGACACATGACACATGGCAGATGACAGATGACTGATGACAGATGACGGATGACAGATGACAGATGACAGATGACAGATGACAGATGACAGATGACAGATGACAGATGACAGATGACAGATGACAGATGACAGATGACAGATGACACATGACAGATGACAGATGACATGTGACAGAAGACAGATGACAGATGACAGATGACAGATGACAGATGACAGACGACAGATGTCTGATGACAGATGACAGATGACACATAGCAGATGACAGATGACACATGGCAGATGACAGATGACAGATGACAGATGACAGATGACAGATGACAGATGACAGATGACAGATGACAGATGACAGATGACAGATGACAGATGACAGATGACAGATGACAGATGACAGATGACAGATGACAGATGACAGATGACAGATGACAGATGACAGATGACATATGACATATGACAGAAGACAGATGACAGATGACAGATGACAGATGACAGATGACAGATGACAGATGACAGATGACAGATGGCAGATGGCAGATGACAGATGACAGATGACAGATGACAGATGACAGATGACAGATGACAGATGACATATGACATATGACAGAAGACAGATGACAGATGACAGATGACAGATGACAGATGACAGATGACAGATGACAGATGACAGATGACAGATGACAGATGACAGATGACAGATGACAGATAACAGATGACAGATGACAATTGACAGATGACAGATGACAGATGACAGATGACAGATGATAGATGACAGATGACAGATGACAGATGACAGATGACAGATGACAGATGACACATGGCAGATGACAGATGACAGATGACAGATGACAGATGACAGATGACAGGTGACAGATGACAGATGACAGATGACAGATGACAGATGACAGATGACAGATGACAGATGACAGATGACAGATGACAGATGACATATGACATATGACAGAAGACAGATGACAGATGACAGATGACAGATGACAGATGACAGATGACAGATGACAGATGACAGATGACAGATGACAGATGACAGATGACAGATGACAGATGACAGATGACAGATGACAGATGACAGATGACAGATGACAGATGACAGATGACAGATGACAGATGACAGATGACAGATGACAGATGACAGATGACAGATGACAGATGACAGATGACAGATGCCAGATGACAGATGACAGATGACAGATGACAGATGACAGATAACAGATGACAGATGACAATTGACAGATGACAGATGACAGATGACAGATGACACATGACACATGGCAGATGACAGATGACAGATGACAGATGACAGATGACAGATGACAGATGACAGATGACAGATGACAGATGACAGATGACATATGACATATGACAGAAGACAGATGACAGATGACAGATGACAGATGACAGATGACAGATGACAGATGACAGATGACAGATGACAGATGACAGATGACAGATGACAGATGACAGATGACAGATGACAGATGACAGATGACAGATGACAGATGACAGATGACAGATGACAGATGACATATGACATATGACAGAAGACAGATGACAGATGACAGATGACACATGACAGATGACAGATGACAGATGACAGATGACAGATGACAGATGACAGATGAAACATGACACATGGCAGATGACAGATGACTGATGACAGATGACGGATGACAGATGACAGATGACAAATGACGGTTGACAGACGACAGACGACAGATGACAATTGACAGATGACAGATGACAGATGACAGATGACAGATGACAGATGACAGATGACAGATGACAGATGACAGATGACAGATGACAGATGACAGATGACAGATGACAGATGACAGATGACAGATGACAGACGACAGATGACAGATGACAGATGACAGATGACAGATGACAGATGACAGATGACAGATGACAGATGACAGATGACAGATGACAGATGACAGATGACAGATGACAGATGACAGATGACAGATGACAGATGACATATGACATATGACAGAAGACAGATGACAGATGACAGATGACAGATGACAGATGACAGATGACAGATGACAGATGACAGATGACAGATAACAGATGACAGATGACAATTGACAGATGACAGATGACAGGTGACAGATGACAGATGACAGATGACAGATGACAGATGACAGATGACAGATGACAGATGACAGATGACAGATGACATATGACATATGACAGAAGACAGATGACAGATGACAGATGACACATGACAGATGACAGATGACAGATGACAGATGACAGATGACAGATGACAGATGACAGGTGACAGATGACAGATGACAGATGACAGATGACAGATGACAGATGACAGATGACAGATGACAGATGACAGATGACAGATGACAGATGACAGATGACAGATGACAGATGACAGATGACAAATGACACATGACACATGGCAGATGACAGATGACTGATGACAGATGACGGATGACAGATGACAGATGACAGATGACAGATGACAGATGACAGATGACAGATGACAGATGACAGATGACAGATGACAGATGACAGATGACAGATGACAGATGACAGATGACAGATGACAGATGACATATGACATATGACAGAAGACAGATGACAGATGACAGATGACAGATGACAGATGACAGATGACAGATGACAGATGACAGATGACAGATGACAGATAACAGATGACAGATGACAGGTGACAGATGGCAGATGACAGGTGACAGATGGCAGATGACAGATGACAGATGACAAATGACAGATGACAGATAACAGATGACAGATGACAATTGACAGATGACAGATGACAGGTGACAGATGACAGATGACAGATGACAGATGACAGATGACAGATGACAGATGACAGATGACAGATGACAAATGACACATGACACATGGCAGATGACAGATGACTGATGACAGATGACGGATGACAGATGACAGATGACAGATGACAGATGACAGATGACAGATGACAGATGACAGATGACAGATGACAGATGACACATGACAGATGACAGATGACATGTGACAGAAGACAGATGACAGATGACAGATGACAGATGACAGATGACAGATGACAGATGACAGATGACAGATGACAGATGACAGATGACAGATGACAGATGACAGATGACAGATGACAGATGACAGATGACAGATGACAGATGACAGATGACAGATGACAGATGACAGATGACATATGACATATGACAGAAGACAGATGACAGATGACAGATGACAGATGACAGATGACAGATGACAGATGACAGATGACAGATGACAGATGACAGATGGCAGATGGCAGATGACAGATGACAGATGACAGATGACAGATGACAGATGACATATGACATATGACAGAAGACAGATGACAGAAGACAGATGACAGATGACAGATGACAGATGACAGATGACAGATGACAGATGACAGATGACAGATGACAGATGACAGATGACAGATGACAGATGACAGATAACAGATGACAGATGACAATTGACAGATGACAGATGACAGATGACAGATGACAGATGATAGATGACAGATGACAGATGACAGATGACAGATGACAGATGACAGATGACAGATGACAGATGACAGATGACAGATGACACATGACACATGGCAGATGACAGATGACAGATGACAGATGACAGATGACAGATGACAGATGACAGATGACAGATGACAGATGACAGATGACAGATGACAGATGACAGATGACAGATGACAGATGACAGATGACAGATGACAGATGACATATGACATATGACAGAAGACAGATGACAGATGACAGATGACAGATGACAGATGACAGATGACAGATGACAGATGACAGATGACGGATGACAGATGACAGATGACAGATGACAGATGACAGATGACAGATGACAGATGACAGATGACAGATGACAGATGACAGATGACAGATGACAGATGACAGATGACAGATGACAGATGACAGATGACAGATGACAGATGACAGATGACAGATGACAGATGACAGATGACAGATGACAGATGACAGATGACAGATGACAGATGCCAGATGACAGATGACAGATGACAGATGCCAGATGACAGATGACAGATGACAGATGACAGATAACAGATGACAGATGACAATTGACAGATGACAGATGACAGATGACAGATGACAGATGACAGATGACAGATGACAGATGACAGATGACAGATGACAAATGACAGATGACAGATGACAGATGTCTGATGACAGATGACAGATGACAAATGACAGATGACAGATGACAGATGACAGATGACAGATGACAGATGACAGATGACAGATGACAGATGACAGATGCCAGATGACAGATGACAGATGACAGATGACAGATGACAGATAACAGATGACAGATGACAATTGACAGATGACAGATGACAGATGACAGATGACAGATGACAGATGACAGATGACAGATGACAGATGACAGATGACAAATGACAGATGACAGATGACAGATGACAGATGTCTGATGACAGATGACAGATGACAAATGACAGATGACAGATGACAGATGACAGATGACAGATGACAGATGACAGATGACAGATGACAGATGACAGATGACAGATGACAGATGACAGATGACAGATGACAGATGACAGATGACAGATGACAGATGATAGATGACAGATGACAGATAACAGATGACAGATGACAGATGACAAATGACAGATGACTGATGACAGATGACAGATGACAGATGACAGATGACAGATGACAGATGACCGATGACAAATGACAGACGACAGATGACAGATGACAGATGACAGATGACAGATGACAGATGACAGATGACAGATGACAGATGACCGATGACAGATGATAGACGACAGGTGACATACGACAGATGACAGATAACAGATGACAGATGACAGATGACAAATGACAGATGACAGATAACAGATGATAGACGACAGGTGTCATATGACAGATGACAGATAACAGATGAATGATGACAGATGACAGATGACAGATGACAGATGACAGATGACAGATAACAGATGACAGATGACAGGTGACAGATGGCAGATGACAGGTGACAGATGGCAGATGACAGATGACAGATGACAAATGACAGATGACAGATAACAGATGACAGATGACAATTGACAGATGACAGATGACAGGTGACAGATGACAGATGACAAATGACAGATGACAGATAACAGATGACAGATGACAATTGACAGATGACAGATGACAGGTGACAGATGACAGATGACAGATGACAGGTGACAGATGACAGATGACAAATGACAGATAACAGATGACAGATGACAATTGACAGATGACAGATGACAGGTGACAGATGACAGATGACAGATGACAGATGACAGATGACAGATGACAGATGACAGATGACAGATGACAAATGACACATGACACATGGCAGATGACAGATGACTGATGACAGATGACGGATGACAGATGACAGATGACAGATGACAGATGACAGATGACAGATGACAGATGACAGATGACAGATGACAGATGGCAGATGACAGATGACAGATGACAAATGACAGATGACAGATAACAGATGACAGATGACAGGTGACAGATGGCAGATGACAGGTGACAGATGGCAGATGACAGATGACAGATGACAAATGACAGATGACAGATAACAGATGACAGATGACAATTGACAGATGACAGATGACAGGTGACAGATGACAGATGACAAATGACAGATGACAGATAACAGATGACAGATGACAATTGACAGATGACAGATGACAGGTGACAGATGACAGATGACAGATGACAGATGACAGATGACAGATGACAGATGACAGATGACAGATGACAAATGACACATGACACATGGCAGATGACAGATGACTGATGACAGATGACGGATGACAGATGACAGATGACGGATGACAGATGACAGATGACAGATGACAGATGACAGATGACAGATGACAGATGGCAGATGACAGATGACAGATGACAAATGACAGATGACAGATAACAGATGACAGATGACAATTGACAGATGACAGATGACAGGTGACAGATGACAGATGACAAATGACAGATGACAGATAACAGATGACAGATGACAATTGACAGATGACAGATGACAGGTGACAGATGACAGATGACAGATGACAGATGACAGATGACAGATGACAGATGACAGATGACAGATGACAAATGACACATGACACATGGCAGATGACAGATGACTGATGACAGATAACAGATGACAGATGACAGGTGACAGATGGCAGATGACAGGTGACAGATGGCAGATGACAGATGACAGATGACAAATGACAGATGACAGATAACAGATGACAGATGACAATTGACAGATGACAGATGACAGGTGACAGATGACAGATGACAAATGACAGATGACAGATAACAGATGACAGATGACAATTGACAGATGACAGATGACAGATGACAGATGACAGATGACAGATGACAGATGACAGATGACAGATGACAGATGACATATGACATATGACAGAAGACAGATGACAGATGACAGATGACAGATGACAGATGACAGATGACAGATGACAGATGACAGATGACAGATGACAGATGACAGATAACAGATGACAGATGACAGGTGACAGATGGCAGATGACAGGTGACAGATGGCAGATGACAGATGACAGATGACAAATGACAGATGACAGATAACAGATGACAGATGACAATTGACAGATGACAGATGACAGGTGACAGATGACAGATGACAGATGACAGATGACAGATGACAGATGACAGATGACAGATGACAGATGACAGATGACAAATGACACATGACACATGGCAGATGACAGATGACTGATGACAGATGACGGATGACAGATGACAGATGACAGATGACAGATGACAGATGACAGATGACAGATGACAGATGACAGATGACAGATGACACATGACAGATGACAGATGACATGTGACAGAAGACAGATGACAGATGACAGATGACAGATGACAGATGACAGATGACAGATGACAGATGACAGATGACAGATGACAGATGACAGATGACAGATGACAGATGACAGATGACAGATGACAGATGACAGATGACAGATGACAGATGACAGATGACAGATGACAGATGACATATGACATATGACAGAAGACAGATGACAGATGACAGATGACAGATGACAGATGACAGATGACAGATGACAGATGACAGATGACAGATGACAGATGGCAGATGGCAGATGACAGATGACAGATGACAGATGACAGATGACAGATGACATATGACATATGACAGAAGACAGATGACAGAAGACAGATGACAGATGACAGATGACAGATGACAGATGACAGATGACAGATGACAGATGACAGATGACAGATGACAGATGACAGATGACAGATGACAGATGACAGATAACAGATGACAGATGACAATTGACAGATGACAGATGACAGATGACAGATGACAGATGATAGATGACAGATGACAGATGACAGATGACAGATGACAGATGACAGATGACAGATGACAGATGACAGATGACAGATGACACATGACACATGGCAGATGACAGATGACAGATGACAGATGACAGATGACAGATGACAGATGACAGATGACAGATGACAGATGACAGATGACAGATGACAGATGACAGATGACAGATGACAGATGACAGATGACAGATGACAGATGACAGATGACAGATGACAGATGACATATGACATATGACAGAAGACAGATGACAGATGACAGATGACAGATGACAGATGACAGATGACAGATGACAGATGACAGATGACGGATGACAGATGACAGATGACAGATGACAGATGACAGATGACAGATGACAGATGACAGATGACAGATGACAGATGACAGATGACAGATGACAGATGACAGATGACAGATGACAGATGACAGATGACAGATGACAGATGACAGATGACAGATGACAGATGACAGATGACAGATAACAGATGACAGATGACAATTGACAGATGACAGATGACAGATGACAGATGACAGATGACAGATGACAGATGACAGATGACAGATGACAGATGACAAATGACAGATGACAGATGACAGATGTCTGATGACAGATGACAGATGACAAATGACAGATGACAGATGACAGATGACAGATGACAGATGACAGATGACAGATGACAGATGACAGATGACAGATGCCAGATGACAGATGACAGATGACAGATGACAGATGACAGATAACAGATGACAGATGACAATTGACAGATGACAGATGACAGATGACAGATGACAGATGACAGATGACAGATGACAGATGACAGATGACAGATGACAGATGACAGATGACAAATGACAGATGACAGATGACAGATGACAGATGACAGATGACAGATGACAGATGACAGATGATAGATGACAGATGACAGATAACAGATGACAGATGACAGATGACAGATGACAGATGACAGATGACAGATGACAGATGCCAGATGACAGATGACAGATGACAGATGACAGATGACAGATAACAGATGACAGATGTCTGATGACAGATGACAGATGACAAATGACAGATGACAGATGACAGATGACAGATGACAGATGACAGATGACAGATGACAGATGACAGATGACAGATGACAGATGACAGATGACAGATGACAGATGACAGATGACAGATGACAGATGACAGATGATAGATGACAGATGACAGATAACAGATGACAGATGACAGATGACAAATGACAGATGACTGATGACAGATGACAGATGACAGATGACAGATGACAGATGACCGATGACAAATGACAGACGACAGATGACAGATGACAGATGACAGATGACAGATGACAGATGACAGATGACAGATGACAGATGACCGATGACAGATGATAGACGACAGGTGACATACGACAGATGACAGATAACAGATGACAGATGACAGATGACAAATGACAGATGACAGATAACAGATGATAGACGACAGGTGTCATATGACAGATGACAGATAACAGATGAATGATGACAGATGACAGATGACAGATGACAGATGACAGATGACAGATGACAGATGACAGATGACAGATGACAGATGACAGATGACAGATGACAGATGACAGATGAGAGATGACAGATGTCTGATGACAGATGACAGATGACAGATGGCAGATGACAACATGACAGTTGACAGACGACAGATGCTAATTGACAGATGACAGATGACAGATGACAGATGACAGATGACAGATGACAGATGACAGATGACAAATGATAGATGACAGGTGACAGATGACAGACGACAGATGACAGATGACAGATGACAGATGACAGATGACAGATGACAGATGACAGATGACAGATGACAGATGACAGATGACAGATGACAGATGACAGATGACAGATGACAGATGACAGATGACAGATGACAGATGACAGATGACAGATGACAAATGACAGATGACAGGTGGCAGATGACAGATGACAGATAGCAGATTAAACATGACACATGGCAGATGACATATGACAGATGACAGATGACAGTTGACAGATGACAGATGACAGATGACAGATGACAGATGACAGATGACAGATGACAGATGACAGATGACAGGTGACAGATGACAGATGACAGATGACAGATGACAGATGACAGATGACAGATGACAGATGACAGATGACAGATAACAGATGACAGATGACAATTGACAGATGACAGATGACAGATGACAGATGACAGATGACAGATGACAGATGACAGATGACAGATGACAGATGACAGATGACAGATGACAGATGACAGATGACAGATGACAGATGACAGATGACAGATGACAGATGACAGATGACAGATGACAGATGACAGATGACAGATGACACATGACACATGGCAGATGACAGATGACTGATGACAGATGACGGATGACAGATGACAGATGACAAATGACGGTTGACAGACGACAGACGACAGATGACAATTGACAGATGACAGATGACAGATGACAGATGACAGATGACAGATGACAGATGACAGATGACAGATGACAGATGACAGATGACAGATGACAGATGACAGATGACAGATGACAGATGACAGATGACAGATGACAGATGACAGATGACAGATGACAGATGACAGATGACAGATGACAGATGACAGATGACAGATGACAGATGACAGATGACAGATGACAGATGACAGATGACAGATGACAGATGACATATGACATATGACAGAAGACAGATGACAGATGACAGATGACAGATGACAGATGACAGATGACATATGACAGATGACAGATGACAGATGACAGATGACAGATAACAGATGACAGATGACAATAGACAGATGACAGATGACAGGTGACAGATGACAGATGACAGATGACAGATGACAGATGACAGATGACAGATGACAGATGACATATGACATATGACAGAAGACAGATGACAGATGACAGATGACACATGACAGATGACAGATGACAGATGACAGATGACAGATGACTGATGACAGATGACAGATGACAGGTGACAGATGACAGATGACAGATGACAGATGACAGATGACAGATGACAGATGACAGATGACAGATGACAGATGACAGATGACAGATGACAGATGACAAATGACACATGACACATGGCAGATGACAGATGACTGATGACAGATGACGGATGACAGATGACAGATGACAGATGACAGATGACAGATGACAGATGACAGATGACAGATGACAGATGACAGATGACAGATGACAGATGACAGATGACAGATGACAGATGACATATGACATATGACAGAAGACAGATGACAGATGACAGATGACACATGACAGATGACAGATGACAGATGACAGATGACAGATGACAGATGACAGATGACAGGTGACAGATGACAGATGACAGATGACAGATGACAGATGACAGATGACAGATGACAGATGACAGATGACAGATGACAGATGACAGATGACAGATGACAGATGACAGATGACAGATGACAGATGACAAATGACACATGACACATGGCAGATGACAGATGACTGATGACAGGTGACGGATGACAGATGACAGATGACAGATGACAGATGACAGATGACAGATGACAGATGACAGATGACAGATGACAGATGACAGATGACAGATGACAGATGACAGATGACAGATGACATATGACATATGACAGAAGACAGATGACAGATGACAGATGACAGATGACAGATGACAGATGACAGATGACAGATGACAGATGACAGATGACAGATGACAGATGACAGATAACAGATGACAGATGACAGGTGACAGATGGCAGATGACAGGTGACAGATGGCAGATGACAGATGACAGATGACAAATGACAGATGACAGATAACAGATGACAGATGACAATTGACAGATGACAGATGACAGGTGACAGATGACAGATGACAGATGACAGATGACAGATGACAGATGACAGATGACAGATGACAGATGACAGATGACAAATGACAGATGACAGATGCCAGATGACAGATGACAGATGACAGATGCCAGATGACAGATGACAGATGACAGATGACAGATGACAGATGACAGATAACAGATGACAGATGACAATTGACAGATGACAGATGACAGATGACAGATGACAGATGACAGATGACAGATGACAGATGACAGATGACAGATGACAGATGACAGATGACAAATGACAGATGACAGATGACAGATGACAGATGTCTGATGACAGATGACAGATGACAGATGACAGATGACAGATGACAGATGACAGATGACATATGACATATGACAGAAGACAGATGACAGATGACAGATGACAGATGACAGATGACAGATGACAGATGACAGATGACAGATGACAGATGACAGATAACAGATGACAGATGACAGGTGACAGATGGCAGATGACAGATGACAGATGACAGATGACAGATGACAGATGACAATTGACAGATGACAGATGACAGATGACAGATGACAGATGATAGATGACAGATGACAGATGACAGATGACAGATGACAGATGACAGATGAAAGATGACAGATGACAGATGACAGATGACAGATGACAGATGACACATGGCAGATGACAGATGACAGATGACAGATGACAAATGACAGATGACAGATGCCAGATGACAGATGACAGATGACAGATGACAGATGACAGATGACAGATGACAGATGACAGATGACAGATGACAGATGACAGATGACAGATGACAGATGACAGATGACAGATGACAGATGACAAATGACACATGACACATGGCAGATGACAGATGACTGATGACAGATGACGGATGACAGATGACAGATGACAGATGACAGATGACAGATGACAGATGACAGATGACAGATGACAGATGACAGATGACAGATGACAGATGACAGATGACAGATGACAGATGACATATGACATATGACAGAAGACAGATGACAGATGACAGATGACAGATGACAGATGACAGATGACAGATGACAGATGACAGATGACAGATGACAGATGACAGATAACAGATGACAGATGACAGGTGACAGATGGCAGATGACAGGTGACAGATGACTGATGACAGATGACAGATGACAGGTGACAGATGACAGATGACAGATGACAGATGACAGATGACAGATGACAGATGACAGATGACAGATGACAGATGACAGATGACAGATGACAGATGACAGATGACAGATGACAGATGACAGATGACAGATGACAGATGACAATTGACAGATGACAGATGACAGATGACAGATGACAGATGATAGATGACAGATGACAGATGACAGATGACAGATGACAGATGACAGATGAAAGATGACAGATGACAGATGACAGATGACAGATGACACATGGCAGATGACAGATGACAGATGACAGATGACAGATGACAGATGACAGATGACAGATGACTGATGACAGATGACAGATGACAGATGACAGATGACAGATGACAGATGACAGATGACAGATGACAGATGACAGATGACAGATGACAGATGACAGATGACAGATGACATATGACATATGACAGAAGACAGATGACAGATGACAGATGACAGATGACAGATGACAGATGACAGATGACAGATGACAGATGACAGATGACAGATGACAGATGACAGATGACAGATGACAGATGACAGATGACAGATGACAGATGACAGATGACAGATGACAGATGACAGATGACAGATGACAGATGACAGATGACAGATGACAGATGACAGATGACAGATGACAGATGACAGATGACAGATGACAGATGACAGATGACAGATGACAGATGACAGATGACAGATGACAGATGACAGATGCCAGATGACAGATGACAGATGACAGATGCCAGATGACAGATGACAGATGACAGATGACAGATGACAGATGACAGATAACAGATGACAGATGACAATTGACAGATGACAGATGACAGATGACAGATGACAGATGACAGATGACAGATGACAGATGACAGATGACAGATGACAAATGACAGATGACAGATGACAGATGACAGATGTCTGATGACAGATGACAGATGACAAATGACAGATGACAGATGACAGATGACAGATGACAGATGACAGATGACAGATGACAGATGACAGATGACAGATGCCAGATGACAGATGACAGATGACAGATGACAGATGACAGATAACAGATGACAGATGACAATTGACAGATGACAGATGACAGATGACAGATGACAGATGACATATGACAGATGACAGATGACAGATGACAGATGACAGATGACAGATGACAGATGACAGATGACAGATGACAGATGACAGATGACAGATGACAGATGACAGATGACAAATGACAGATGACAGATGACAGATGACAGATGTCTGATGACAGATGACAGATGACAAATGACAGATGACAGATGACAGATGACAGATGACAGATGACAGATGACAGATGACAGATGACAGATGACAGATGACAGATGACAGATGACAGATGACAGATGACAGATGACAGATGACAGATGACAGATGACAGATGACAGATGACAGATGCCAGATGACAGATGACAGATGACAGATGACAGATGACAGATAACAGATGACAGATGACAATTGACAGATGACAGATGACAGATGACAGATGACAGATGACAGATGACAGATGACAGATGACAGATGACAGATGACAGATGACAGATGACAGATGACAAATGACAGATGACAGATGACAGATGACAGATGTCTGATGACAGATGACAGATGACAAATGACAGATGACAGATGACAGATGACAGATGACAGATGACAGATGACAGATGACAGATGACAGATGACAGATGACAGATGACAGATGACAGATGACAGATGACAGATGACAGATGACAGATGATAGATGACAGATGACAGATGACAGATGACAGATGACAGATGACAAATGACAGATGACCGATGACAAATGACAGATGACAGATGACAGATGACAGATGTCTGATGACAGATGACAGATGACAAATGACAGATGACAGATGACAGATGACAGATGACAGATGACAGATGACAGATGACAGATGACAGATGACAGATGACAGATGACAGATGACAGATGACAGATGACAGATGACAGATGACAGATGACAGATGACAGATGACAGATGACAGATGAGAGATGACAGATGTCTGATGACAGATGACAGATGACAGATGGCAGATGACAACATGACAGTGGACAGACGACAGATGCTAATTGACAGATGACAGATGACAGATGACAGATGACAGATGACAGATGACAGATGACAGATGACAAATGATAGATGACAGGTGACAGATGACAGACGACAGATGACAGATGACAGATGACAGATGACAGATGACAGATGACAGATGACAGATGACAGATGACAGATGACAGATGACAGATGACAGATGACAGATGACAGATGACAGATGACAGATGACAGATGACAGATGACAGATGACAGATGACAGATGACAGATGACAGATGACAGATGACAAATGACAGATGACAGATGACAGGTGGCAGATGACAGATGACAGATGGCAGATTAAACATGACACATGGCAGATGACATATGACAGATGACAGATGACAGATGACAGATGACAGATGACAGATGACAGATGACAGATGACAGATGACAGATGACAGATGACAGATGACAGGTGACAGATGACAGATGACAGATGACAGATGACAGATGACAGATGACAGATGACAGATGACAGATAACAGATGACAGATGACAATTGACAGATGACAGATGACAGATGACAGATGACAGATGACAGATGACAGATGACAGATGACAGATGACAGATGACAGATGACAGATGACAGATGACAGATGACAGATGACAGATGACAGATGACAGATGACAGATGACAGATGACAGATGACAGATGACAGATGACAGATGACAGATGACAGATGACAGATGACAGATGACACATGACACATGGCAGATGACAGATGACTGATGACAGATGACGGATGACAGATGACAGATGACAAATGACGGTTGACAGACGACAGACGACAGATGACAATTGACAGATGACAGATGACAGATGACAGATGACAGATGACAGATGACAGATGACAGATGACAGATGACAGATGACAGATGACAGATGACAGATGACAGATGACAGATGACAGATGACAGATGACAGATGACAGATGACAGATGACAGATGACAGATGACAGATGACAGATGACAGATGACAGATGACAGATGACAGATGACAGATGACAGATGACAGATGACAGATGACAGATGACAGATGACAGATGACAGATGACAGATGACAGATGACAGATGACATATGACATATGACAGAAGACAGATGACAGATGACAGATGACAGATGACAGATGACAGATGACAGATGACAGATGACAGATGACAGATGACAGATGACAGATAACAGATGACAGATGACAATAGACAGATGACAGATGACAGGTGACAGATGACAGATGACAGATGACAGATGACAGATGACAGATGACAGATGACAGATGACATATGACATATGACAGAAGACAGATGACAGATGACAGATGACACATGACAGATGACAGATGACAGATGACAGATGACAGATGACTGATGACAGATGACAGATGACAGGTGACAGATGACAGATGACAGATGACAGATGACAGATGACAGATGACAGATGACAGATGACAGATGACAGATGACAGATGACAGATGACAAATGACACATGACACATGGCAGATGACAGATGACTGATGACAGATGACGGATGACAGATGACAGATGACAGATGACAGATGACAGATGACAGATGACAGATGACAGATGACAGATGACAGATGACAGATGACAGATGACAGATGACATATGACATATGACAGAAGACAGATGACAGATGACAGATGACAGATGACAGATGACAGATGACAGATGACAGATGACAGATGACAGATGACAGATGACAAATGACACATGACACATGGCAGATGACAGATGACTGATGACAGATGACGGATGACAGATGACAGATGACAGATGACAGATGACAGATGACAGATGACAGATGACATATGACATATGACAGAAGACAGATGACAGATGACAGATGACAGATGACAGATGACAGATGACAGATGACAGATGACAGATGACAGATGACAGATGACAGATGACAGATGACAGATGACAGATGACAGATGACAGATAACAGATGACAGATGACAATTGACAGATGACAGATGACAGATGACAGATGATAGATGACAGATGACAGATGACAGATGACAGATGACAGATGACAGATGACGGATGACAGATGACAGATGACAGATGACAGATGACAGATGACAGATGACAGATGACAGATGACAGATGACAGATGACAGGTGACAGATGGCAGATGACAGATGACAGATGACAAATGACAGATGACAGATAACAGATGACAGATGACAGATGACAATTGACAGATGACAGATGACAGGTGACAGATGACAGATGACAGATGACAGATGACAGATGACAGATGACAGATGACAGATGACAGATGACAGATGACAAATGACACATGACACATGGCAGATGACAGATGACTGATGACAGATGACGGATGACAGATGACAGATGACAGATGACAGATGACAGATGACGGATGACAGATGACAGATGACAGATGACAGATGACAGATGACAGAAAACAGATGACAGATGACAGATGACAGATGACAGGTGACAGATGGCAGATGACAGATGACAGATGACAAATGACAGATGACAGATAACAGATGACAGATGACAGATGACAATTGACAGATGACAGATGACAGGTGACAGATGACAGATGACAGATGACAGATGACAGATGACAGATGACAGATGACAGATGACAGATGACAGATGACAGATGACAGATGACAGATGACAAATGACACATGACACATGGCAGATGACAGATGACTGATGACAGATGACGGATGACAGATGACAGATGACAGATGACAGATGACAGATGACAGATGACAGATGACAGATGACACATGACAGATGACAGATGACAGATGACAGATGACAGATGACAGATGACAGATGACAGATGACATGTGACAGAAGACAGATGACAGATGACAGATGACAGACGACAGATGTCTGATGACAGATGACAGATGACACATGGCAGATGACAGATGACACATGGCAGATGACAGATGACAGATGACAGATGACAGATGACAGATGACAGATGACAGATGACAGATGACAGATGACAGATGACAGATGACAGATGACAGATGACAGATGACAGATGACAGATGACAGATGACAGATGACAGATGACAGATGACAGATGACAGATGACAGATGACAGATGACAGATGACAGATGACAGATGACAGATGACAGATGACAGATGACAGATGACAGATGACATATGACATATGACAGAAGACAGATGACAGATGACAGATGACAGATGACAGATGACAGATGACAGATGACAGATGACAGATGACAGATGACAGATGACAGATGACAGATGACAGATGGCAGATGACAGATGACAGATGACAGATGACAGATGACAGATGACAGATGACAGATGACAGATGACATATGACATATGACAGAAGACAGATGACAGATGACAGATGACAGATGACAGATGACAGATGACAGATGACAGATGACAGATGACAGATGACAGATGACAGATGACAGATGACAGATAACAGATGACAGATGACAATTGACAGATGACAGATGACAGATGACAGATGATAAATGACAGATGACAGATGACAGATGACAGATGACAGATGACAGATGACAGATGACAGATGACACATGACACATGGCAGATGACAGATGACAGATGACAGATGACAGATGACAGATGACAGATGACAGATGACAGATGACAGATGACAGATGACAGATGACAGATGACAGATGACAGATGACAGATGACAGATGACACATGACAGATGACAGATGACAGATGACAGATGACAGATGACAGATGACAGATGACAGATGACAGATGACAGATGACAGATGACAGATGACAGATGACAGATGACAGATGACAGATGACAGATGACAGATGACAGATGACAATTGACAGATGACAGATGACAGATGACAGATGACATATGACATATGACAGAAGACAGATGACAAATGACGGTTGACAGACGACAGACGACAGATGACAATTGACAGATGACAGATGACAGATGACAGATGACAGATGACAGATGACAGATGACAGATGACAGATGACAGATGACAGATGACAGATGACAGATGACAGATGACAGATGACAGATGACAGATGACAGATGACAGATGACAGATGACAGATGACAGATGACAGATGACAGATGACAGATGACAGATGACAGATGACAGATGACAGATGACAGATGACAGATGACAGATGACAGATGACAGATGACAGATGACAGATGACAGATGACAGATGACAGATGACAGATGACAGATGACAGATGACAGATGACAGATGACAGATGACAGATGACAGATGACAGATGACAGATGACAGATGCCAGATGACAGATGACAGATGACAGATGACAGATGACAGATGACAGATGACAGATAACAGATGACAGATGACAGATGACAATTGACAGATGACAGATGACAGATGACTGATGACAGATGACATATGACATATGACAGAAGACAGATGACAAATGACGGTTGACAGACGACAGAAGACAGATGACAATTGACAGATGACAGATGACAGATGACAGATGACAGATGACAGATGACAGATGACAGATGACAGATGACAGATGACAGATGACAGATGACAGATGACAGATGACAGATGACAGATGACAGATGACAGATGACAGATGACAGATGACAAATGACAGATGACAGATGACAGATGACAGATGACAGATGACAGATGACAGATGACAGATGACAGATGACTGATGACAGATGACATATGACATATGACAGAAGACAGATGACAAATGACGGTTGACAGACGACAGACGACAGATGACAATTGACAGATGACAGATGACAGATGACAGATGACAGATGACAGATGACAGATGACAGATGACAGATGACAGATGACAGATGACAGATGACAGATGACAGATGACTGATGACAGATGACATATGACATATGACAGAAGACAGATGACAAATGACGGTTGACAGACGACAGACGACAGATGACAATTGACAGATGACAGATGACAGATGACAGATGACAGATGACAGATGACAGATGACAGATGACAGATGACAGATGACAGATGACAGATGACAGATGACAGATGACAGATGACAGATGACAGATGACAGATGACAGATGACAGATGACAGATGACAGATGACAGATGCCAGATGACAGATGACAGATGCCAGATGACAGATGACAGATGACAGATGACAGATGACAGATGACAGATAACAGATGACAGATGACAATTGACAGATGACAGATGACAGATGACTGATGACAGATGACATATGACATATGACAGAAGACAGATGACAAATGACGGTTGACAGACGACAGACGACAGATGACAATTGACTGATGACAGATGACAGATGACAGATGACAGATGACAGATGACAGATGACAGATGACAGATGACAGATGACAGATGACAGATGACAGATGACAGATGACAGATGACAGATGACAGATGACAGATGACAGATGACAGATGACATATGACATATGACAGAAGACAGATGACAAATGACGGTTGACAGACGACAGACGACAGATGACAATTGACAGATGACAGATGACAGATGACAGATGACAGATGACAGATGACAGATGACAGATGACAGATGACAGATGACAGATGACAGATGACAGATGACAGATGACAGATGACAGATGACAGATGACAGATGACAGATGACATATGACAGAAGACAGATGACAGATGACAGATGACAGATGACAGATGACAGATGACAGATGACAGATGACAGATGACAGATGACAGATGACAGATGACATATGACATATGACAGAAGACAGATGACAAATGACGGTTGACAGACGACAGACGACAGATGACAATTGACAGATGACAGATGACAGATGACAGATGACAGATGACAGATGACAGATGACAGATGACAGATGACAGATGACAGATGACAGATGACAGATGACAGATGACAGATGACAGATGACAGATGACAGATGACAGATGACACATGACAGATGACAGATGACAGATGACAGATGACAGATGACAGATGACAGATGACAGGTGGCAGATGACAGATGATAGGTGACAGATGGCAGATTAAACATGAAACAATACAGATGACATATGACAGATGACAGATGACAGATGACAGATGACAGATGACAGATGACAGATGACAGATGACAGATGACAGATGACAGATGACAGATGACAGATGACAGATGACAGATGACAGACGACAGATGACACATGACACATGACACATGGCATATGACAGATGACTGATGACAGATGACGGATGACAGATGACAGATGACAGATGACAGATGACAGATGACAGATGACAGATGACAGATGACAGATGACAGATGACAGATGACAGAAGACAGATGACAGTTGACAGATGACAGATGACAGATGACAGATAATAAACGACAGATGACAGATGACAGATGACAGATGACAGATGACAGATGACAGATGACAGATGACAGATGACAGATGACAGATGACATATGACAGATGACAGATGACATATGACATATGACAGAAGATAGATGACAGATGACAGATGTCTGATGACAGATGACAGATGACACATGGCAGATGACAGATGACAACATGACAGTTGACAGATGACAGATGACAGATGACAGATGACAGATGACAGATGACAGATGACAGATGACAGATGACAGATGACAGATGACAGATGACAGATGACAGATGACAGATGACACATGACACATGGCATATGACAGATGACTGATGACAGATGACGGATGACAGATGACAGATGACAGATGACAGATGACAGATGACAGATGACAGATGACAGATGACAGATGACAGATGACAGATGACAGATGACAGATGACAGATGACAGATGACAGATGACAGATGACAGATGACAGATGACAGATGACAGATGATAGATGACAGATGACAGATGACAGATGACAGATGAGAGATGACAGATGACAGATGACAGATGACAGATGACAGATGACAGATGACAGGTGACAGATGACAGATGACAGATGACAGATGACAGATGACAGATGACAGATGACAGATGACAGATGACAGATGACAGATGACAGATGACATATGACAGAAGACAGATGACAGATGACAGATGACAGATGTCTGATGACAGATGACAGATGACACATGGCAGATGACAGATGACAGATGACAACATGACAGTTGACAGATGACAGATGACAGATGACAGATGACAGATGACAGATGACAGATGACAGATGACAGATGACAGATGACAGATGACAGATGACAGATGACAGATGACAGATGACAGATGACAGATGACAGATGACACATGGCATATGACAGATGACTGATGACAGATGACGGATGACAGATGACAGATGACAGATGACAGATGACAGATGACAGATGACAGATGACAGATGACAGATGACAGATGACAGATGACAGATAACAGATGACAGATGACAGATGACAGATGACAGATGACAGATGACAGATGACAGATGACAGATGACAGATGACAGATGACAGATGACAGATGACAGATGACAGATGACAGATGACAGATGACAGATGACAGATGACAGATGACAGATGACAGATGACAGATGACAGATGACAGAAGACAGATGACAGAAGACAGATGACAGTTGACAGATGACAGATGACAGATGACAGATGACAGATGACAAATGACAGATGACTGATGACAGATGACAGATGACAGATGACAGATGACAGATGACCGATGACATTTGACAGACGACAGATGACAGATGACAGATGACAGATGACAGATGATAGACGACAGGTGACATACGACAGATGACAGATAACAGATGACAGATGACAGATGACAAATGACAGATGACAGATAACAGATGATAGACGACAGGTGTCATATGACAGATGACAGATAACAGATGAATGATGACAGATGACAGATGACAGATGACAGATGACAGATGACAGATGACAGATGACAGATGACAGATGACAGATGACAGATGACAGATGACAGATGACAGATGAGAGATGTCAGATGTCTGATGACAGATGACAGATGGCAGATGACAACATGACAGTTGACAGACGACAGATGCTAATTGACAGATGACAGATGACAGATGACAGATGACAGATGACAGATGACAGATGACAGATGACAGATGACAGATGACAAATGATAGATGACAGGTGACAGATGACAGACGACAGATGACAGATGACAGATGACAGATGACAGATGACAGATGACAGATGACAGATGACAGATGACAGATGACAGATGACAGATGACAGATGACAGATGACAGATGACAGATGACAGATGACAGATGACAGATGACAGATGACAAATGACAGATGACAGATGACAGGTGGCAGATGACAGATGACAGATGGCAGATTAAACATGACACATGGCAGATGACATATGACAGATGACAGATGACAGATGACAGATGACAGATGACAGATGACAGACGACAGATGACAGATGACAGATGACAGATGACAGATGACAGATGACAGGTGACAGATGACAGATGACAGATGACAGATGACAGATGACAGATGACAGATAACAGATGACAGATGACAATTGACAGATGACAGATGACAGATGACAGATGACAGATGACAGATGACAGATGACAGATGACAGATGACAGATGACAGATGACAGATGACAGATGACAGATGACAGATGACAGATGACAGATGACAGATGACAGATTACAGATGACAGATGACAGATGACAGATGACAGATGACAGATGACACATGACACATGGCAGATGACAGATGACTGATGACAGATGACGGATGACAGATGACAGATGACAAATGACGGTTGACAGACGACAGACGACAGATGACAATTGACAGATGACAGATGACAGATGACAGATGACAGATGACAGATGACAGATGACAGATGACAGATGACAGATGACAGATGACAGATGACAGATGACAGATGACAGATGACAGATGACAGATGACAGATGACAGATGACAGATGACAGATGACAGATGACAGATGACAGATGACAGATGACAGATGACAGATGACAGATGACAGATGACAGATGACAGATGACAGATGACATATGACATATGACAGAAGACAGATGACAGATGACAGATGACAGATGACAGATGACAGATGACAGATGACAGATGACAGATGACAGATGACAGATGACAGATGACAGATGACAGATAACAGATGACAGATGACAATTGACAGATGACAGATGACAGGTGACAGATGACAGAAGACAGATGACAGATGACAGATGACAGATGACAGATGACATATGACATATGACAGAAGACAGATGACAGATGACAGATGACACATGACAGATGACAGATGACAGATGACAGATGACAGATGACAGATGACAGATGACAGGTGACAGATGACAGATGACAGATGACAGATGACAGATGACAGATGACAGATGACAGATGACAGATGACAGATGACAGATGACAGATGACAGATGACAGATGACAGATGACAAATGACACATGACACATGGCAGAAGACAGATGACTGATGACAGATGACGGATGACAGATGACAGATGACAGATGACAGATGACAGATGACAGATGACAGATGACAGATGACAGATGACAGATGACAGATGACAGATGACAGATAACAGATGACAGATGACAGATGACAGATGACAGATGACAGATGACAGATGACAGATGACAGATGACAGATGACATATGACATATGACAGAAGACAGATGACAGATGACAGATGACAGATGACAGATGACAGATGACAGATGACAGATGACAGATGACAGATGACAGATGACAGATAACAGATGACAGATGACAGGTGACAGATGGCAGATGACAGGTGGCAGATGGCAGATGACAGATGACAGATGACAAATGACAGATGACAGATAACAGATGACAGATGACAATTGACAGATGACAGATGACAGGTGACAGATGACAGATGACAGATGACAGATGACAGATGACAGATGACAGATGACAGATGACAAATGACACATGACACATGGCAGATGACAGATGACTGATGACAGATGACGGATGACAGATGACAGATGACAGATGACAGATGACAGATGACAGATGACAGATGACAGATGACAGATGACAGATGACAGATGACAGATGACACATGACAGATGACAGATGACATGTGACAGAAGACAGATGACAGATGACAGATGACAGATGACAGATGACAGACGACAGATGTCTGATGACAGATGACAGATGACAGATGACAGATGACAGATGACAGATGACAGATGACAGATGACAGATGACAGATAACAGATGACAGATGACAATTGACAGATGACAGATGACAGATGACAGATGACAGATGATAGATGACAGATGACAGATGACAGATGACAGATGACAGATGACAGATGACAGATGACAGATGACAGATGACACATGACACATGGCAGATGACAGATGACAGATGACAGATGACAGATGACAGATGACAGATGACAGATGACAGATGACAGATGACAGATGACAGATGACAGATGACAGATGACAGATGACAGATGACAGATGACAGATGACAGATGACAGATGACAGATGACAGATGACAGATGACATATGACATATGACAGAAGACAGATGACAGATGACAGATGACAGATGACAGATGACAGATGACAGATGACAGATGACAGATGACAGATGACAGATGACAAATGCAGATGACAGATGACAGATGACAGATGACAGATGACAGATGACAGATGACAGATGACAGATGACAGATGACAGATGACAGATGACACATGACACATGGCAGATGACAGATGACAGATGACAGATGACAGATGACAGATGACAGATGACAGATGACAGATGACAGATGACAGATGACAGATGACAGATGACAGATGACAGATGACAGATGACAGATGACAGATGACAGATGACAGATGACAGATGACAGATGACAGATGACAGATGACAGATGACAGATGACAGATGACAGATGACAGATGACATATGACATATGACAGAAGACAGATGACAGATGACAGATGACAGATGACAGATGACAGATGACAGATGACAGATGACAGATGACAGATGACAGATGACAGATGACAGATGACAGATGACAGATGACAGATGACAGATGACAGATGACAGATGACAGATGACAGATGACAGATGACAGATGACAGATGACAGATGACAGATGACAGATGACAGATGACAGATGACAGATGACAGATGACAGATGACAGATGACAGATGACAGATGACAGATGCCAGATGACAGATGACAGATGACAGATGACAGATGACAGATAACAGATGACAGATGACAATTGACAGATGACAGATGACAGATGACAGATGACAGATGACAGATGACAGATGACAGATGACAGATGACAAATGACAGATGACAGATGACAGATGACAGATGACAGATGACAGATGTCTGATGGCAGATGACAGATGACAAATGACAGATGACAGATGACAGATGACAGATGACAGATGACACATGACAGATGACAGATGACAGATGACAGATGACAGATGACAGATGACAGATGACAGATGATAGATGACAGATGACAGATGACAGATGACAGATGACAGATGACAGATGACAAATGACAGATGACTGATGACAGATGACAGATGACAGATGACAGATGACAGATGACAGATGACCGATGACAAATGACAGACGACAGATGACAGATGACAGATGACAGATGACAGATGACAGATGACAGATGACAGATGACAGATGACAGATGATAGGCGACAGGTGACATACGACAGATGACAGATAACAGATGACAGATGACAGATGACAAATGACAGATGACAGATAACAGATGATAGACGACAGGTGTCATATGACAGATGACAGATAACAGATGAATGATGACAGATGACAGATGACAGATGACAGATGACAGATGACAGATGACAGATGACAGATGACAGATGACAGATGACAGATGACAGATGACAGATGACAGATGACAGATGAGAGATGACAGATGTCTGATGACAGATGACAGATGACAGATGGCAGATGACAACATGACAGTTGACAGACGACAGATGCTAATTGACAGATGACAGATGACAGATGACAGATGACAGATGACAAATGATAGATGACAGGTGACAGATGACAGACGACAGATGACAGATGACAGATGACAGATGACAGATGACAGATGACAGATGACAGATGACAGATGACAGATGACAGATGACAGATGACAGATGACAGATGACAGATGACAGATGACAGATGACAGATGACAGATGACAGATGACAAATGACAGATGACAGATGACAGGTGGCAGATGACAGATGACAGATGGCAGATTAAACATGACACATGGCAGATGACATATGACAGATGACAGATGACAGATGACAGATGACAGATGACAGATGACAGATGACAGATGACAGATGACAGATGACAGATGACAGATGACAGATGACAGATGACAGATGACAGATGACAGATGACAGATGACAGATGACAGATGACAGATAACAGATGACAGATGACAATTGACAGATGACAGATGACAGATGACAGATGACAGATGACAGATGACAGATGACAGATGACAGATGACAGATGACAGATGACAGATGACAGATGACAGATGACAGATGACAGATGACAGATGACAGATGACAGATGACAGATGACAGATGACAGATGACAGATGACAGATGACACATGACACATGGCAGATGACAGATGACTGATGACAGATGACGGATGACAGATGACAGATGACAAATGACGGTTGAAAGACGACAGACGACAGATGACAATTGACAGATGACAGATGACAGATGACAGATGACAGATGACAGATGACAGATGACAGATGACAGATGACAGATGACAGATGACAGATGACAGATGACAGATGACAGATGACAGATGACAGATGACAGATGACAGATGACAGATGACAGATGACAGATGACAGATGACAGATGACAGATGACAGATGACAGATGACAGATGACAGATGACAGATGACAGATGACAGATGACATATGACATATGACAGAAGACAGATGACAGATGACAGATGACAGATGACAGATGACAGATGACAGATGACAGATGACAGATGACAGATGACAGATGACAGATGACAGATGACAGATAACAGATGACAGATGACAATAGACAGATGACAGATGACAGGTGACAGATGACAGATGACAGATGACAGATGACAGATGACAGATGACAGATGACAGATGACATATGACATATGACAGAAGACAGATGACAGATGACAGATGACACATGACAGATGACAGATGACAGATGACAGATGACTGATGACAGATGACAGATGACAGGTGACAGATGACAGATGACAGATGACAGATGACAGATGACAGATGACAGATGACAGATGACAGATGACAGATGACAGATGACAGATGACAAATGACACATGACACATGGCAGATGACAGATGACTGATGACAGATGACGGATGACAGATGACAGATGACAGATGACAGATGACAGATGACAGATGACAGATGACAGATGACAGATGACAGATGACAGATGACAGATGACAGATGACAGATGACAGATGACAGATGACAGATGACAGATGACAGATGACAGATGACAGATGACAGATGACAGATGACATATGACAGATGACAGATGACAGATGACAGATGACAGATGACAGATGACATATGACATATGACAGAAGACAGATGACAGATGACAGATGACAGATGACATATGACATATGACAGAAGACAGATGACAGATGACAGATGACAGATGACAGATGACAGATGACAGATGACAGATGACAGATGACAGATGACAGATGACAGATGACAGATGACAGATGACAGATGACAGATGACAGATGACAGATGACAGATGACAGATGACAGATGACAGATGACAGATGACAGATGACATATGACATATGACAGAAGACAGATGACAGATGACAGATGACAGATGACAGATGACAGATGACAGATGACAGATGACAGATGACAGATGACAGATGACAGATGACAGATGACAGATGACAGATGACAGATGACAGATGACAGATGACAGATGACAGATGACAGATGACAGATGACAGATGACAGATGACAGATGACAGATGACAGATGACAGATGACAGATGACAGATGACAGATGACAGATGACAGATGACAGATGACAAATGACACATGACACATGGCAGATGACAGATGACTGATGACAGATGACGGATGACAGATGACAGATGACAGATGACAGATGACAGATGACAGATGACAGATGACAGATGACAGATGAGAGATGACAGATGACAGATGACAGATGACAGATGACAGATGACAGATGACAGATGACAGATGACAGATGACAGATAACAGATGACAGATGACAATTGACAGATGACAGATGACAGGTGACAGATGGCAGATGACAGATGACAGATGACAAATGACAGATGACAGATAACAGATGACAGATGACAGATGACAATTGACAGATGACAGATGACAGGTGACAGATGACAGATGACAGATGACAGATGACAGATGACAGATGACAGATGACAGATGACAGATGACAGATGACAGATGACAGATGACAGATGACAGATGACAGATGACAGATGACAGATGACAGATGACAGATGACAGGTGGCAGATGACAGATGACAGATGGCAGATTAAACATGACACATGGCAGATGACATATGACAGATGACAGATGACAGATGACAGATGACAGATGACAGATGACAGATGACAGATGACAGATGACAGATGACAGATGACAGATGACAGATGACAGATGACAGATGACAGATGACAGATGACAGATGACAGATGACAGATGACAGATAACAGATGACAGATGACAATTGACAGATGACAGATGACAGATGACAGATGACAGATGACAGATGACAGATGACAGATGACAGATGACAGATGACAAATGACAGATGACAGATGACAGATGACAGATGACAGATGACAGATGACAGATGACAGATGACAGATGACAGATGACAGATGACAGATGACAGATGACACATGACACATGGCAGATGACAGATGACTGATGACAGATGACGGATGACAGATGACAGATGACAAATGACGGTTGAAAGACGACAGACGACAGATGACAATTGACAGATGACAGATGACAGATGACAGATGACAGATGACAGATGACAGATGACAGATGACAGATGACAGATGACAGATGACAGATGACAGATGACAGATGACAGATGACAGATGACAGATGACAGATGACAGATGACAGATGACAGATGACAGATGACAGATGACAGATGACAGATGACAGATGACAGATGACAGATGACAGATGACAGATGACATATGACATATGACAGAAGACAGATGACAGATGACAGATGACAGATGACAGATGACAGATGACAGATGACAGATGACAGATGACAGATGACAGATGACAGATAACAGATGACAGATGACAATAGACAGATGACAGATGACAGGTGACAGATGACAGATGACAGATGACAGATGACAGATGACAGATGACAGATGACAGATGACAGATGACAGATGACATATGACATATGACAGAAGACAGATGACAGATGACAGATGACACATGACAGATGACAGATGACAGATGACAGATGACTGATGACAGATGACAGATGACAGGTGACAGATGACAGATGACAGATGACAGATGACAGATGACAGATGACAGATGACAGATGACAGATGACAGATGACAGATGACAAATGACACATGACACATGGCAGATGACAGATGACTGATGACAGATGACGGATGACAGATGACAGATGACAGATGACAGATGACAGATGACAGATGACAGATGACAGATGACAGATGACAGATGACAGATGACAGATGACAGATGACAGATGACAGATGACAGATGACAGATGACAGATGACAGATGACAGATGACAGATGACAGATGACAGATGACAGATGACAGATGACAGATGACAGATGACAGATGACAGATGACATATGACATATGACAGAAGACAGATGACAGATGACAGATGACAGATGACATATGACATATGACAGAAGACAGATGACAGATGACAGATGACAGATGACAGATGACAGATGACAGATGACAGATGACAGATGACAGATGACAGATGACAGATGACAGATGACAGATGACAGATGACAGATGACAGATGACAGATGACAGATGACAGATGACAGATGACAGATGACAGATGACAGATGACAGATGACAGATGACATATGACATATGACAGAAGACAGATGACAGATGACAGATGACAGATGACAGATGACAGATGACAGATGACAGATGACAGATGACAGATGACAGATGACAGATGACAGATGACAGATGACAGATGACAGATGACAGATGACAGATGACAGATGACAGATGACAGATGACAGATGACAGATGACAGATGACAGATGACAGATGACAGATGACAGATGACAGATGACAGATGACAGATGACAGATGACAGATGACAGATGACAAATGACACATGACACATGGCAGATGACAGATGACTGATGACAGATGACGGATGACAGATGACAGATGACAGATGACAGATGACAGATGACAGATGACAGATGACAGATGACAGATGAGAGATGACAGATGACAGATGACAGATGACAGATGACAGATGACAGATGACAGATGACAGATGACAGATGACAGATGACAGATAACAGATGACAGATGACAATTGACAGATGACAGATGACAGGTGACAGATGGCAGATGACAGATGACAGATGACAAATGACAGATGACAGATAACAGATGACAGATGACAGATGACAATTGACAGATGACAGATGACAGGTGACAGATGACAGATGACAGATGACAGATGACAGATGACAGATGACAGATGACAGATGACAGATGACAGATGACAAATGACACATGACACATGGCAGATGACAGATGACTGATGACAGATGACGGATGACAGATGACAGATGACAGATGACAGATGACAGATGACAGATGACAGATGACAGATGACAGATGACAGATGACAGATGACAGATGACAGATGACAGATGACAGATGACAGATGACACATGACAGATGACAGATGACATGTGACAGAAGACAGATGACAGATGACAGATGACAGATGACAGACGACAGATGTCTGATGACAGATGACAGATGACACATGGCAGATGACAGATGACACATGGCAGATGACAGATGACAGATGACAGATGACAGATGACAGATGACAGATGACAGATGACAGATGACAGATGACAGATGACAGATGACAGATGACAGATGACAGATGACAGATGACAGATGACAGATGACAGATGACAGATGACAGATGACAGATGACAGATGACAGATGACAGATGACAGATGACAGATGACAGATGACAGATGACATATGACATATGACAGAAGACAGATGACAGATGACAGATGACAGATGATAGATGACAGATGACAGATGACAGATGACAGATGACAGATGACAGATGACAGATGACAGATGACAGATGGCAGATGACAGATGACAGATGACAGATGACAGATAACAGATGACAGATGACAGATGACATATGACATATGACAGAAGACAGATGACAGATGACAGATGACAGATGACAGATGTTAGATGACAGATGACAGATGACAGATGACAGATGACAGATGACAGATGACAGATGACAGATGACAGATGACAGATAACAGATGACAGATGACAATTGACAGATGACAGATGACAGATGACAGATGATAGATGACAGATGACAGATGACAGATGACAGATGACAGATGACAGATGACAGATGACAGATGACACATGACACATGGCAGATGACAGATGACAGATGACAGATGACAGATGACAGATGACAGATGACAGATGACAGATGACAGATGACAGATGACAGATGACAGATGACAGATGACAGATGACAGATGACAGATGACAGATGACAGATGACAGATGACAGATGACAGATGACAGATGACAGATGACAGATGACAGATGACATATGACATATGACAGAAGACAGATGACAGATGACAGATGACAGATGACAGATGACAGATGACAGATGACAGATGACAGATGACAGATGACAGATGACAGATGACAGATGACAGATGACAGATGACAGATGACAGATGACAGATGACAGATGACAGATGACAGATAACAGATGACAGATGACAATTGACAGATGACAGATGACAGATGACAGATGACAGATGACATATGACAGAAGACAGATGACAAATGACGGTTGACAGACGACAGACGACAGATGACAATTGACAGATGACAGATGACAGATGACAGATGACAGATGACAGATGACAGATGACAGATGACAGATGACAGATGACAGATGACAGATGACAGATGACAGATGACAGATGACAGATGACAGATGACAGATGACAGATGACAGATGACAGATGACAGATGACAGATGACAGATGACAGATGACAGATGACAGATGACAGATGACAGATGACAGATGACAGATGACAGATGACAGATGACAGATGACAGATGACAGATGACAGATGACAGATGACAGATGACAGATGACAGATGACAGATGACAGATGCCAGATGACAGATGACAGATGACAGATGACAGATGACAGATAACAGATGACAGATGACAATTGACAGATGACAGATGACAGATGACTGATGATAGATGACATATGACATATGACAGAAGACAGATGACAAATGACGGTTGACAGACGACAGACGACAGATGACTATTGACAGATGACAGATGACAGATGACAGATGACAGATGACAGATGACAGATGACAGATGACAGATGACAGATGACAGATGACAGATGACAGATGACAGATGACAGATGACAGATGACAGATGACAGATGACAGATGACAGATGACAGATGACAGATGACAGATGACAGATGACAGATGACAGATGACAGATGACAGATGACAGATGACAGATGACATATGACATATGACAGAAGACAGATGACAAATGACGGTTGACAGACGACAGACGACAGATGACAATTGACAGATGACAGATGACAGATGACAGATGACAGATGACAGATGACAGATGACAGATGACAGATGACAGATGACAGATGACAGATGACAGATGACAGATGACAGATGACAGATGACAGATGACAGATGACAGATGACAGATGACAGATGACAGATGACATATGACAGAAGACAGATGACAGATGACAGATGACAGATGACAGATGACAGATGACAGATGACAGATGACAGATGACAGATGACAGATGACAGATGACAGATGACAGATGACAGATGACATATGACATATGACAGAAGACAGATGACAAATGACGGTTGACAGACGACAGACGACAGATGACAATTGACAGATGACAGATGACAGATGACAGATGACAGATGACAGATGACAGATGACAGATGACAGATGACAGATGACAGATGACAGATGACAGATGACAGATGACAGATGACAGATGACAGATGACAGGTGGCAGATGACAGATGACAGGTGACAGATGGCAGATTAAACATGACACATGGCAGATGACATATGACAGATGACAGATGACAGATGACAGATGACAGATGACAGATGACAGATGACAGATGACAGATGACAGATGACAGATGACAGACGACAGATGACACATGACACATGACACATGGCATATGACAGATGACTGATGACAGATGACGGATGACAGATGACAGATGACAGATGACAGATGACAGATGACAGATGACAGATGACAGATGACAGATGACAGATGACAGATGACCGATGACAGAAGACAGATGACAGTTGACAGATGACAGATGACAGATGACAGATGACAGATAATAAACGACAGATGACAGATGACAGATGACAGATGACAGATGACAGATGACAGATGACAGATGACAGATGACAGATGACAGATGACAGATGACATATGACAGATGACAGATGACATATGACATATGACAGAAGATAGATGACAGATGACAGATGTCTGATGACAGATGACACATGGCAGATGACAGATGACAACATGACAGTTGACAGATGACAGATGACAGATGACAGATGACAGATGACAGATGACAAATGACAGATGACAGATGACAGATGACAGATGACAGATGACAGATGACAGATGACAGATGACAGATGACAGATGACACATGACACATGGCATATGACAGATGACTGATGACAGATGACGGATGACAGATGACAGATGACAGATGACAGATGACAGATGACAGATGACAGATGACAGATGACAGATGACAGATGACAGATGACAGATGACAGATGACAGATGACAGATGACAGATGACAGATGACAGATGACAGATGACAGATGATAGATGACAGATGACAGATGACAGATGACAGATGAGAGATGACAGATGACAGATGACAGATGACAGATGACAGATGACAGATGACAGATGACAGATGACAGATGACAGATGACAGATGACAGATGACAGATGACAGATGACAGATGACAGATGACAGATGACAGATGACATATGACATATGACAGAAGACAGATGACAGATGACAGATGACAGATGTCTGATGACAGATGACAGATGACACATGGCAGATGACAGATGACAACATGACAGTTGACAGATGACAGATGACAGATGACAGATGACAGATGACAGATGACAGATGACAGATGACAGTTGACAGATGACAGATGACAGATGACAGATGACAGATGACAGATGACACATGACACATGGCATATGACAGATGACTGATGACAGATGACGGATGACAGATGACAGATGACAGATGACAGATGACAGATGACAGATGACAGATGACAGATGACAGATGACAGATAACAGATGACAGATGACAGATGACAGATGACAGATGACAGATGACAGATGACAGATGACAGATGACAGATGACAGATGACAGATGACAGATGACAGATGACAGATGACAGATGACAGATGACAGATGACAGATGACAGATGACAGATGACAGATGACATATGACAGATGACAGATGACAGATGACAGATGACAGATGACAGATGAGAGATGACAGATGACAGATGACAGATGACAGATGACAGATGAGAGATGACAGATGACAGATGACAGATGACAGATGACAGATGACAGATGACAGATGACAGAAGACAGATGACAGAAGACAGATGACAGTTGACAGATGACAGATGACAGATGACAGATGACAGATGACAGATGACAGATGACAAATGACAGATGACAGATAACAGATGACAGATGACAGATGACAATTGACAGATGACAGATGACAGGTGACAGATGACAGATGACAGATGACAGATGACAGATGACAGATGACAGATGACAGATGACAGATGACAGATGACAAATGACACATGACACATGGCAGATGACAGATGACTGATGACAGATGACGGATGACAGATGACAGATGACAGATGACAGATGACAGATGACAGATGACAGATGACAGATGACAGATGACAGATGACAGATGACAGATGACAGATGACAGATGACAGATGACAGATGACAGATGACAGATGACAGATGACATGTGACAGAAGACAGATGACAGATGACAGATGACAGATGACAGACGACAGATGTCTGATGACAGATGACAGATGACACATGGCAGATGACAGATGACACATGGCAGATGACAGATGACAGATGACAGATGACAGATGACAGATGACAGATGACAGATGACAGATGACAGATGACAGATGACAGATGACAGATGACAGATGACAGATGACAGATGACAGATGACAGATGACAGATGACAGATGACAGATGACAGATGACAGATGACAGATGACAGATGACAGATGACAGATGACAGATGACAGATGACATATGACATATGACAGAAGACAGATGACAGATGACAGATGACAGATGATAGATGACAGATGACAGATGACAGATGACAGATGACAGATGACAGATGACAGATGACAGATGACAGATGGCAGATGACAGATGACAGATGACAAATGACAGATGACAGATGACAGATGACAGATGACATATGACATATGACAGAAGACAGATGACAGATGACAGATGACAGATGACAGATGACAGATGACAGATGACAGATGACAGATGACAGATGACAGATGACAGATGACAGATAACAGATGACAGATGACAATTGACAGATGACAGATGACAGATGACAGATGATAGATGACAGATGACAGATGACAGATGACAGATGACAGATGACAGATGACAGATGACGCATGACACATGGCAGATGACAGATGACAGATGACAGATGACAGATGACAGATGACAGATGACAGGTGACAGATGGCAGATTAAACATGACACATGGCGGATGACATATGACAGATGACAGATGACAGATGACAGATGACATATAACAGATGACAGATGACAGATGACAGATGACAGGTGATAGATGACAGATGACAGATGACAGATGACAGATGACAGATGACAGATGACAGATGACAGATGACAGATGACAGATGACAGATGACAGATGACAGATGACAGATGACAGATGACAGATGACAGAAGACAGATGATAGATGACAGATGACAGATGACAGATGACAGATGACAGATGATAGATGACAGATGACAGATGACAGATGACAGATGACAGATGACAGATAACAGATGACAGATGACGGATGACAGATGACAGATGACAGATGACAGATGACAGATGACAGATGACAGATGACAGATGACAGATGACAGATGACAGATGACAGATAACAGATGACAGATGACAGATGACAGATGACAGATGACAGATGACAGATGACTGAAGACGATGACAGATGACAGATGACAGATGACAGATGACAGATGACAGATGACAGATGACAGATGACAGATGACAGATGACAGATGACAGATGACAGATGACAGATGACAGATGACAAATGACAGAGGATAGTTGACAGATGACAGATGACAGATGACAAAAGACACATGGCAGATGACTGATGACAGATGACAGATGACAGATGACAGATGACAGATGACAGATGACAGATGACAGATGACAGACGACAGATGACAATTGACAGATGACAGATGACAGATGACAGATGACAGATGACAGATGACAGACGACAGATGACAGATAACAGATGACAGATGACAGATGACAGATGACAGATGACAGATGACAGATGACAGATGACAGATGACAGATGACAGACGACAGATGACAATTGACAGATGACAGATGACAGATGACAGATGACAGATGACAGATGACAGATGACAGATGACAGATGACAGATGACAGATGACAGATGACAGATGACAGATGACAGATGACAGATGACAGATGACAGATGACAGATGACAGATGACAGATGACAGATGACAGATGACAGATGACAGACGACAGATGACAATTGACAGATGACAGATGACAGATGACAGATGACAGATGACAGATGACAGATGACAGATAACAGATGACAGATGACAGATGACAGATGACTGAAGACGGATGATAGATGACAGATGACAGACGACAGATGACAGATAACAAATGACAGAGGATAGTTGACAGATGACAGATGACAGATGACAAAAGACACATGGCAGATGACTGATGACAGATGGCAGATAACAGATGACAGACGACAGATGACAGATGACAGATGACAGATGACAAATGACAGATGACAGATGACAGATGACAGATGACAGATGACAGATGACAGATGAGAGATAACAGATGACAGATGACAGATGACAGATGACAGATGACAGATGACAGATGACAGATGACAGATGACAGATGACAGATGACAGATGACAGATGACAGATGACAGATGACAGATGACAGATGACAGATGAAAGATGACAGATGACAAATGACAGAAGATAGTTGACAGATGACAGATGACAGATGACAGATGACAGATGACAGATGACAGATGACAGATGACAGATGACAGATGACAGATGACAGATGACAGACGACAGATGACAATTGACATATGACAGATGACAGATGACATATGACATATGACAGAAGACAGATGACAGATGACAGATGATAGATGACAGATGACAGATGACAGATGACAGATGACAGATGACAGATGACAGATGACAGATGACAGATGACAGATGACAGATGACAGATGACAGATGACAGATGACAGATGACAGATGACAGATAACAGATGACAGATGACAGATAACAGATGACAGATGACAGATGACAGATTACTGAAGACGGATGATAGATGACAGATGACAGACGACAGATGACAGATGACAAATGACAGAGGATAGTTGACAGATGACAGATGACAGATGACAAAAGACACATGGCAGATGACTGATGACAGATGACAGATAACAGATGACAGACGACAGATGACAGATGACAGATGACAGATGACAGATGACAGATGACAGATGACAGATAACAGATGACAGATGACAGATGACAGATGACAGATAACAGATAACAGATGACAGATGACAGATGACAGATGACTGAAGACGGATGATAGATGACAGATGATAGATGACAGATGACAGATGACAGACGACAGATGACAGATGACAAATGACAGAGGATAGTTGACAGATGACAGATGACAGATGACAAAAGACACATGGCAGATGACTGATGACAGATGACAGATAACAGACGACAGACGACAGATGACAGATGACAGATGACAGATGACAGATGACAGATGACAGATGACAGATGACAGGTGATAGATGACAGATGACAGATGACAGATGACAGATGACAGATGACAGATGACAGATGACAGATGACAGATGACAGATGACAGATGACAGATGACAGATGACAGATGACAGATGATAGATGACAGATGACAGATGACAGATGACAGATGACAGATGACAGATGATAGATGACAGATGACAGATGACAGATGACAGATGACAGATGACAGATAACAGATGACAGATGACGGATGACAAATGACAGATGACAGATGACAGATGACAGATGACAGATGACAGATGACAGATGACAGATGACAGATGACAGATGACAGATGACAGATGACAGATGACAGATGACAGATGACAGATGACAGATGACAGATGACAGATGACAGATGACAGATGACAGATGACAGATGACAGATGACAGATGACAGATGACAGATGACAGATGACAGATGACAGATGACAGATGACAGATGACAGATGACAGATGACAGATGACAGATGACAGATGACAGATGACAGATGACAGATGACAGATGACAGATGACAGATGACAGATGACAGATGAGAGATGACAGATGACAGATGACAGATGACAGATGACAGATGACAGATGACAGATGACAGATGACAGATAACAGATGACAGATGACAGATGACAGATGACAGATGACAGATGACAGATGACAGATGACAGATGACAGATGACAGATGACATATGACAGAAGACAGATGACAGATGACAGATGACAGATGACAGATGACAGATGACAGATGACAGATGACAGATGTCTGATGACAGATGACAGATGACACATGGCAGATGACAGATGACAATATGACAGTTGACAGATGACAGATGACAGATGACAGATGACAGATGACAGATGACAGATGACAGATGACAGATGACAGATGACAGATGACAGATGACAGATGACACATGACACATGGCATATGAGAGATGACTGATGACAGATGACGGATGACAGATGACAGATGACAGATGACAGATGACAGATGACAGATGACAGATGACAGATGACAGATGACAGATGACAGATGATAGATGACAGATGACAGATGACAGATGACAGATGACAGATGACAGATGACAGATGACAGATGACAGATGACAGATGACAGATGACAGATGACAGATGACAGATGACAGATGACAGATGACAGATAACAGATGACAGATGACAGATAACAGATGACAGATGACAGATGACAGATGACAGATGACAGATGACAGATGACAGATGACAGATGACAGATGACAGATGACAGATGACAGATGACAGATGACAGATGACAGATGATAGATGACAGATGACAGATGACAGATGACAGATGACAGATGACAGATGATAGATGACAGATGACAGATGACAGCTGACAGATGACAGAAGACAGATAACAGATGACAGATGACGGATGACAGATGACAGATGACAGATGACAGATGACAGATGACAGATGACAGATGACAGATGACAGATGACAGATGACAGATGACAGATGACAGATGACAGATGACAGATGACAGATGACAGATGACAGATGACAGATGACAGATGACAGATGACAGATGACAGATGACAGATGACAGATGACAGATGACAGATGACAGATGACAGATGACAGATGACAGATGACAGATGACAGATGACAGATGACAGATGACAGATGACAGATGACAGATGACAGATGACAGATGACAGATGACAGATGAGAGATGACAGATGACAGATGACAGATGACAGATGACAGATGACAAATGACAGAGGATAGTTGACAGATGACAGATGACAGATGACAAAAGACACATGGCAGATGACTGATGACAGATGACAGATAACAGATGACAGACGACAGATGATAGATGACAGATGACAGATGACAGATGACAGATGACAGATGACAGATGACAGATGACAGATGACAGATGACAGATAACAGATGACAGATGACAGATGACAGATGACAGATAACAGATGACAGATGACAGATGACAGATGACTGAAGACGGATGGTAGATGACAGATGATAGATGACAGATGACAGATGACAGACGACAGATGACAGATGACAAATGACAGAGGATAGTTGACAGATGACAGATGACAGATGACAAAAGACACATGGCAGATGACTGATGACAGATGACAGATAACAGATGACAGACGACAGATGACAGATGACAGATGACAGATGACAGATGACAGATGACAGATGACCGGTGGTAGATGACAGATGACAGATGACAGATGACAAATGACAGATGACAGATGACAGATGACAGATGACAGATGACAGATGACAGATGACAGATGACAGATGACAGATGACAGATGACAGATGATAGATGACAGATGACAGATGACAGATGACAGATGACAGATGACAGATGATAGATGACAGATGACAGATGACAGATGACAGATGACAGATGACAGATAACAGATGACAGATGACGGATGACAGATGACAGATGACAGATGACAGATGACAGATGACAGATGACAGATGACAGATGACAGATGACAGATGACAGATGACAGATGACAGATGACAGATGACAGATGACAGATGACAGATGACAGATGACAGATGACAGATGACAGATGACAGATGACAGATGACAGATGACAGATGACAGATGACAGATGACAGATGACAGATGACAGATGACAGATGACAGATGACAGATGACAGATGACAGATGACAGATGACAGATGACAGATGACAGATGACAGATGACAGATGACAGATGACAGATGACAGATGAGAGATGACAGATGACAGATGACAGATGACAGATGACAGATGACAGATGACAGATGACAGATGACAGATGACAGATGACAGATGACAGATGACAGATGACAGATGACAGATGACATATGACATATGACAGAAGACAGATGACAGATGACAGATGACAGATGTCTGATGACAGATGAGAGATGACACATGGCAGATGACAGATGACAACATGACAGTTGACAGATGACAGATGACAGATGACAGATGACAGATGACAGATGACAGATGACAGATGACAGATGACAGATGACACATGGCACATGGCATATGAGAGATGACTGATGACAGATGACGGATGACAGATGACAGATGACAGATGACAGATGACAGATGACAGATGACAGATGACAGATGACAGATGACAGATGACAGATGACAGATGACAGATGACAGATGAGAGATGACAGATGACAGATGACAGATGACAGATGACAGATGACAGATGACAGATGACAGACGACAGATGACAGATGACAGATGACAGATGACAGATGACAGATGACAGATGACAGATGACAGATGACAGATGACAGATGACAGATGACAGATGACAGATGACAGATGACAGATGACAGAAGACAGATGACAGTTGACAGATGACAGATGACAGATGACAGATAATAAATGACAGATGACAGATGACAGATGACAGATGACAGATGACAGATGACAGATGACAGATGACAGAAGACAGATGACAGATGACAGATGACAGATGACAGATGTCTGATGACAGATGACAGATGACACATGGCAGATGACAGATGACAACATGACAGTTGACAGATGACAGATGAGAGATGACAGATGACAGATGACAGATGACAGATGACACATGACACATGGCATATGACAGATGACTGATGACAGATGACGGATGACAGATGACAGATGACAGATGACAGATGACAGATGACAGATGACAGATGACAGATGACAGATGACAGATGACAGATGACAGATGACAGATGAGAGATGACAGATGACAGATGACAGATGACAGATGACAGATGACAGATGACAGATGACAGATGACAGATGACAGATGACAGATGACAGATGACAGATGACAGATGACAGATGACAGATGACAGATGACAGAAGACAGATGACAGTTGACAGATGACAGATGACAGATGACAGATGACAGATAATAAATGACAGATGACAGATGACAGATGACAGATGACAGATGACAGATGACAGATGACAGATGACAGATGACAGCTGACAGATGACATATGACATATGACAGAAGACAGATGACAGATGACAGATGACAGATGTCTGATGACAGATGACAGATGACAGATGACAGATGACTGAAGACGGATGATAGATGACAGATGATAGATGACAGATGACAGATGACAGACGACAGATGACAGATGACAAATGACAGAGGATAGTTGACAGATGACAGATGACAGATGACAAAAGACACATGGCAGATGACTGATGACAAAAGACACATGGCAGATGACAGACGACAGATGACAGATGACAGATGACAGATGACAGATGACAGATGACAGATGACAGATAACAGATGACAGATGACAGATGACAGATGACAGATAACAGATAACAGATGACAGATGACAGACGACAGATGACTGAAGACGGATGATAGATGACAGATGATAGATGACAGATGACAGATGACAGACGACAGATGACAGATGACAAATGACAGAGGATAGTTGACAGATGACAGATGACAGATGACAAAAGACACATGGCAGATGACTGATGACAGATGACAGATAACAGACGACAGACGACAGATGACAGATGACAGATGACAGATGACAGATGACAGATGACAGATGACAGATGACAGATGACAGATGACAGATGACAGATGACAGATGACAGATGACAGATGACAGATGACAGATGACAGAAGACAGATGACAGTTGACAGATGACAGTTGACAGATGACAGATGACAGATGACAGATGACAGATAATAAATGACAGATGACAGATGACAGATGACAGATGACAGATGACAGATGACAGATGACAGCTGACAGATGACATATGACATATGACAGAAGACAGATGACAGATGACAGATGACAGATGTCTGATGACAGATGACAGATGACAGATGACAGATGACTGAAGACGGATGATAGATGACAGATGATAGATGACAGATGACAGATGACAGACGACAGATGACAGATGACAAATGACAGAGGATAGTTGACAGATGACAGATGACAGATGACAAAAGACACATGGCAGATGACTGATGACAGATGACAGATAACAGATGACAGACGACAGATGACAGATGACAGATGACAGATGACAGATGACAGATGACAGATGACAGATAACAGATGACAGATGACAGATGACAGATGACAGATAACAGATAACAGATGACAGATGACAGATGACAGATGACTGAAGACGGATGATAGATGACAGATGATAGATGACAGATGACAGATGACAGACGACAGATGACAGATGACAAATGACAGAGGATAGTTGACAGATGACAGATGACAGATGACAAAAGACACATGGCAGATGACTGATGACAGATGACAGATAACAGACGACAGACGACAGATGACAGATGACAGATGACAGATGACAGATGACAGATGACAGATGACAGATGACAGGTGATAGATGACAGATGACAGATGACAGATGACAGATGACAGATGACAGATGACAGATGACAGATGACAGATGACAGATGACAGATGACAGATGACAGATGACAGATGACAGATGATAGATGACAGATGACAGATGACAGATGACAGATGACAGATGACAGATGATAGATGACAGATGACAGATGACAGATGACAGATGACAGATGACAGATAACAGATGACAGATGACGGATGACAAATGACAGATGACAGATGACAGATGACAGATGACAGATGACAGATGACAGATGACAGATGACAGATGACAGATGACAGATGACAGATGACAGATGACAGATGACAGATGACAGATGACAGATGACAGATGACAGATGACAGATGACAGATGACAGATGACAGATGACAGATGACAGATGACAGATGACAGATGACAGATGACAGATGACAGATGACAGATGACAGATGACAGATGACAGATGACAGATGACAGATGACAGATGACAGATGACAGATGACAGATGACAGATGACAGATGACAGATGACAGATGAGAGATGACAGATGACAGATGACAGATGACAGATGACAGATGACAGATGACAGATGACAGATAACAGATGACAGATGACAGATGACAGATGACAGATGACAGATGACAGATGACAGATGACAGATGACAGATGACAGATGACATATGACAGAAGACAGATGACAGATGACAGATGACAGATGACAGATGACAGATGACAGATGACAGATGACAGATGTCTGATGACAGATGACAGATGACACATGGCAGATGACAGATGACAATATGACAGTTGACAGATGACAGATGACAGATGACAGATGACAGATGACAGATGACAGATGACAGATGACAGATGACAGATGACAGATGACAGATGACACATGACACATGGCATATGAGAGATGACTGATGACAGATGACGGATGACAGATGACAGATGACAGATGACAGATGACAGATGACAGATGACAGATGACAGATGACAGATGACAGATGACAGATGATAGATGACAGATGACAGATGACAGATGACAGATGACAGATGACAGATGACAGATGACAGATGACAGATGACAGATGACAGATGACAGATGACAGATGACAGATGACAGATGACAGATAACAGATGACAGATGACAGATGACAGATAACAGATGACAGATGACAGATGACAGATGACAGATGACAGATGACAGATGACAGATGACAGATGACAGATGACAGATGACAGATGACAGATGACAGATGACAGATGACAGATGATAGATGACAGATGACAGATGACAGATGACAGATGACAGATGACAGATGATAGATGACAGATGACAGATGACAGCTGACAGATGACAGAAGACAGATAACAGATGACAGATGACGGATGACAGATGACAGATGACAGATGACAGATGACAGATGACAGATGACAGATGACAGATGACAGATGACAGATGACAGATGACAGATGACAGATGACAGATGACAGATGACAGATGACAGATGACAGATGACAGATGACAGATGACAGATGACAGATGACAGATGACAGATGACAGATGACAGATGACAGATGACAGATGACAGATGACAGATGACAGATGACAGATGACAGATGACAGATGACAGATGACAGATGACAGATGACAGATGACAGATGACAGATGACAGATGACAGATGACAGATGACAGATGACAGATGAGAGATGACAGATGACAGATGACAGATGACAGATGACAGATGACAGATGACAAATGACAGAGGATAGTTGACAGATGACAGATGACAGATGACAAAAGACACATGGCAGATGACTGATGACAGATGACAGATAACAGATGACAGACGACAGATGATAGATGACAGATGACAGATGACAGATGACAGATGACAGATGACAGATGACAGATGACAGATGACAGATAACAGATGACAGATGACAGATGACAGATGACAGATAACAGATGACAGATGACAGATGACAGATGACTGAAGACGGATGGTAGATGACAGATGATAGATGACAGATGACAGATGACAGACGACAGATGACAGATGACAAATGACAGAGGATAGTTGACAGATGACAGATGACAGATGACAAAAGACACATGGCAGATGACTGATGACAGATGACAGATAACAGATGACAGACGACAGATGACAGATGACAGATGACAGATGACAGATGACAGATGACAGATGACAGATGACCGGTGGTAGATGACAGATGACAGATGACAGATGACAAATGACAGATGACAGATGACAGATGACAGATGACAGATGACAGATGACAGATGACAGATGACAGATGACAGATGACAGATGACAGATGATAGATGACAGATGACAGATGACAGATGACAGATGACAGATGACAGATGATAGATGACAGATGACAGATGACAGATGACAGATGACAGATAACAGATGACAGATGACGGATGACAGATGACAGATGACAGATGACAGATGACAGATGACAGATGACAGATGACAGATGACAGATGACAGATGACAGATGACAGATGACAGATGACAGATGACAGATGACAGATGACAGATGACAGATGACAGATGACAGATGACAGATGACAGATGACAGATGACAGATGACAGATGACAGATGACAGATGACAGATGACAGATGACAGATGACAGATGACAGATGACAGATGACAGATGACAGATGACAGATGACAGATGACAGATGACAGATGACAGATGACAGATGACAGATGACAGATGACAGATGAGAGATGACAGATGACAGATGACAGATGACAGATGACAGATGACAGATGACAGATGACAGATGACAGATGACAGATGACAGATGACAGATGACAGATGACAGATGACATATGACATATGACAGAAGACAGATGACAGATGACAGATGACAGATGTCTGATGACAGATGAGAGATGACACATGGCAGATGACAGATGACAACATGACAGTTGACAGATGACAGATGACAGATGACAGATGACAGATGACAGATGACAGATGACAGATGACAGATGACAGATGACAGATGACACATGGCACATGGCATATGAGAGATGACTGATGACAGATGACGGATGACAGATGACAGATGACAGATGACAGATGACAGATGACAGATGACAGATGACAGATGACAGATGACAGATGACAGATGACAGATGACAGATGACAGATGACAGATGAGAGATGACAGATGACAGATGACAGATGACAGATGACAGATGACAGATGACAGATGACAGACGACAGATGACAGATGACAGATGACAGATGACAGATGACAGATGACAGATGACAGATGACAGATGACAGATGACAGATGACAGATGACAGAAGACAGATGACAGTTGACAGATGACAGATGACAGATGACAGATAATAAATGACAGATGACAGATGACAGATGACAGATGACAGATGACAGATGACAGATGACAGATGACAGAAGACAGATGACAGATGACAGATGACAGATGACAGATGTCTGATGACAGATGACAGATGACACATGGCAGATGACAGATGACAACATGACAGTTGACAGATGACAGATGAGAGATGACAGATGACAGATGACAGATGACAGATGACACATGACACATGGCATATGACAGATGACTGATGACAGATGACGGATGACAGATGACAGATGACAGATGACAGATGACAGATGACAGATGACAGATGACAGATGACAGATGACAGATGACAGATGACAGATGACAGATGACAGATGAGAGATGACAGATGACAGATGACAGATGACAGATGACAGATGACAGATGACAGATGACAGATGACAGATGACAGATGACAGATGACAGATGACAGATGACAGATGACAGATGACAGATGACAGATGACAGAAGACAGATGACAGTTGACAGATGACAGATGACAGATGACAGATGACAGATAATAAATGACAGATGACAGATGACAGATGACAGATGACAGATGACAGATGACAGATGACAGATGACAGATGACAGCTGACAGATGACATATGACATATGACAGAAGACAGATGACAGATGACAGATGACAGATGTCTGATGACAGATGACAGATGACACATGGCCGATGACAGATGACAACATGACAGTTGACAGATGACAGATGACAGATGACAGATGACAGATGACAGATGACAGATGACAGATGACAGATGACAGATGACAGATGACAGATGACAGATGACAGATGACAGATGACAGATGACAGATGACAGATGACAGATGACAGATGACAGATGACAGATGACAGATGACAGATGACAGATGACAGATGACAGATGACAGATGACAGATGACAGATGACAGATGACAGATGACAGATGAGAGATGACAGATGACAGATGACAGATGACAGATGACAGATGACAGATGACAGATGACAGATGACAGATGACAGATGACAGATGACAGATGACAGATGACAGATGACAGATGACAGATGACAGATGACAGATGACAGATAATAAATGACAGATGACAGATGACAGATGACAGATGACAGATGACAGATGACAGATGACAGATGACAGATGACAGATGACAGATGACAGATGACACATGACACATGGCATATGACAGATTACTGATGACAGATGACGGATGACAGATGACAGATGACAGATGACAGATGACAGATGACAGATGACAGATGACAGATGACAGATGACAGATGACAGATGACAGATGACAGATGACAGATGACTGATGACAGATGACATATGACATATGACAGAAGACAGATGACAGATGACAGATGACAGATGACAGATGACAGATGACAGATGACAGATGACAGATGACAGATGACAGATGACAGATGACAGATGACAGATGACAGATGACAGATGACAGATGACAGATGACAGATGACAGATGACAGATGACAGATGACAGATGACAGATGACAGATGACAAATGACAGATGACAGACGACAGATGACAGATGACAGATGACAGATGACAGATGACAGATGACAGATGACAGATGACTGATGACAGATGACATACGACATATGACAGAAGACAGATGACAGATGACAGATGACAGATGACAGATGACAGATGACAGATGACTGATGACAGATGACATATGACATATGACAGAAGACAGATGACAGATGACAGATGACAGATGACAGATGACAGATGACAGATGACAGATGACAGATGACAGATGACAGATGACAGATGACAAATGACAGATGACAGATGACAGATGACAGATGACAGATGACAGATGACAGATGACAGATGACAGATGACAGATGACAGATGACAGATGACAGATGACAGATGACAGATGACAGATGACAGATGACAGATGACAGATGACAGATGACAGATGACAGATGACAGATGACAGATGACAGATGACAGATGACAGATGACAGATGACAGATGACAGATGACAGATGACAGATGACAGATGACAGATGACAGATGACAGATGACAGATGACAGATGACAGATGACAGATGACAGATGACAGATGACAGATGACAGATGACAGATGACAGATGACAGATGACTGATGACAGATGACAGATGACAGAAGACAGATGACAGATGACTGAAGGCGGATGACAGATGACAGATGACAGACGACAGATGACAAATGACAGAGGATAGTTGACAGATGACAGATGACAGATGACAAATGACAGATGACAGATGACAGATGACAGATGACAGACGACAGATGACAATTGACAGATGACAGATGACAGATGACAGATGACAGATGACATATGACATATGACAGAAGACAGATGACAGATGACAGATGACAGATGACAGATGTCTGATGACAGATGACAGATGACAGATGACAGATGACAGATGACAGATGACAGATGACAGATGACAGATGACAGATGACAGATGACAGATGACAGATGACAGATGTCTGATGACAGATGACAGATGACAGATGACAGATGACAGATGACAGATGACAGATGACAGATGACAGATGACAGATGACAGATGACAGATGACAGATGACAGATGACAGATGACAGATGACAGATGACAGATGACAGATGACAGATGACAGACGACACATGACAATTGACAGATGACAGATGACAGAAGACAGATGACAGATGACAGATGACAGATGACAGATGTCTGATGACAGATGACATATGACAGATGACAGATGACGGATGACAGATGACAGATGACACATGACACATGGCATATGACAGATTACTGATGACAGATGACGGATGACAGATGACAGATGACAGATGACAGATGACAGATGACTGATGACAGATGACATATGACATATGACAGAAGACAGATGACAGATGACAGATGACAGATGAGAGATGACAGATGACAGATGACAGATGACAGATGACAGATGACAGATGACAGATGACAGATGACAGATGACAGATGACAGATGACAGATGACAGATGACAGATGACAGATGACAGATGACAGATGACAGATGACAGATGACTGATGACAGATGACAGATGACAGATGACAGATGACAGATGACAGATGACAGATGACAGATGACAGATGACAGATGACAGATGACAGATGACAAATGACAGATGACAGACGACAGATGACAGATGACAGATGACAGATGACAGATGGCAGATTAAACATGACACATGGCAAATGACATATGACAGATGGCAGATGACAGATGACAGATGACAGATGACAGATGACAGATGACAGATGACAGAAGACAGATGACAGATGACAAATGACAGATGACAGATGTCTGATGACAGATGACAGATGACAGATGACAGATGACAGATGACAGATGACAGATGACAGATGACAGATGACAGATGACAGATGACACATGACACATGGCATATGACAGATTACTGATGACAGATGACGGATGACAGATGACAGATGACAGATGACAGATGACAGATGACAGATGACAGATGACAGATGACAGATGACAGATGACAGATGACAGATGACAGATGACAGATGACAGATGACAGATGACAGATGACAGATGACAGATGACAGATGACAGATGACAGATGACAGATGACAGATGACAGATGACAGATGACAGATGACAGATGACAGATGACAGATGACAAATGACAGAGGATAGTTGACAGATGACAGATGACAGATGACAGATGACAGATGACAGATGACAGATGACAGATGACAGATGACAGATGACAGATGACAGATGACAGATGACAGATGACAGATGACAGATGACAGATGACAGATGACAGATGACAGATGACAGATGACAGATGACAGATGACAGATGACAGATGACAGATGACAGATGACAGATGAGAGATGACAGATGACAGATGACAGATGACAGATGACAGATGACAGATGACAGATGACAGACGACAGATGACAGATGACAGATGACAGATGACAGATGACAGATGACAGATGACAGATGACAGATGACAGATGACAGATGACAGATGACAGATGACAGATGACAGATGACAGATGACAGAAGACAGATGACAGTTGACAGATGACAGATGACAGATGACAGATAATAAATGACAGATGACAGATGACAGATGACAGATGACAGATGACAGATGACAGATGACAGATGACAGAAGACAGATGACAGATGACAGATGACAGATGACAGATGTCTGATGACAGATGACAGATGACACATGGCAGATGACAGATGACAACATGACAGTTGACAGATGACAGATGAGAGATGACAGATGACAGATGACAGATGACAGATGACACATGACACATGGCATATGACAGATGACTGATGACAGATGACGGATGACAGATGACAGATGACAGATGACAGATGACAGATGACAGATGACAGATGACAGATGACAGATGACAGATGACAGATGACAGATGACAGATGACAGATGAGAGATGACAGATGACAGATGACAGATGACAGATGACAGATGACAGATGACAGATGACAGATGACAGATGACAGATGACAGATGACAGATGACAGATGACAGATGACAGATGACAGATGACAGATGACAGAAGACAGATGACAGTTGACAGATGACAGATGACAGATGACAGATGACAGATAATAAATGACAGATGACAGATGACAGATGACAGATGACAGATGACAGATGACAGATGACAGATGACAGATGACAGCTGACAGATGACATATGACATATGACAGAAGACAGATGACAGATGACAGATGACAGATGTCTGATGACAGATGACAGATGACACATGGCCGATGACAGATGACAACATGACAGTTGACAGATGACAGATGACAGATGACAGATGACAGATGACAGATGACAGATGACAGATGACAGATGACAGATGACAGATGACAGATGACAGATGACAGATGACAGATGACAGATGACAGATGACAGATGACAGATGACAGATGACAGATGACAGATGACAGATGACAGATGACAGATGACAGATGACAGATGACAGATGACAGATGACAGATGACAGATGACAGATGACAGATGACAGATGACAGATGAGAGATGACAGATGACAGATGACAGATGACAGATGACAGATGACAGATGACAGATGACAGATGACAGATGACAGATGACAGATGACAGATGACAGATGACAGATGACAGATGACAGATGACAGATGACAGATGACAGATAATAAATGACAGATGACAGATGACAGATGACAGATGACAGATGACAGATGACAGATGACAGATGACAGATGACAGATGACAGATGACAGATGACACATGACACATGGCATATGACAGATTACTGATGACAGATGACGGATGACAGATGACAGATGACAGATGACAGATGACAGATGACAGATGACAGATGACAGATGACAGATGACAGATGACAGATGACAGATGACAGATGACAGATGACTGATGACAGATGACATATGACATATGACAGAAGACAGATGACAGATGACAGATGACAGATGACAGATGACAGATGACAGATGACAGATGACAGATGACAGATGACAGATGACAGATGACAGATGACAGATGACAGATGACAGATGACAGATGACAGATGACAGATGACAGATGACAGATGACAGATGACAGATGACAGATGACAGATGACAAATGACAGATGACAGACGACAGATGACAGATGACAGATGACAGATGACAGATGACAGATGACAGATGACTGATGACAGATGACATACGACATATGACAGAAGACAGATGACAGATGACAGATGACAGATGACAGATGACAGATGACAGATGACTGATGACAGATGACATATGACATATGACAGAAGACAGATGACAGATGACAGATGACAGATGACAGATGACAGATGACAGATGACAGATGACAGATGACAGATGACAGATGACAGATGACAAATGACAGATGACAGATGACAGATGACAGATGACAGATGACAGATGACAGATGACAGATGACAGATGACAGATGACAGATGACAGATGACAGATGACAGATGACAGATGACAGATGACAGATGACAGATGACAGATGACAGATGACAGATGACAGATGACAGATGACAGATGACAGATGACAGATGACAGATGACAGATGACAGATGACAGATGACAGATGACAGATGACAGATGACAGATGACAGATGACAGATGACAGATGACAGATGACAGATGACAGATGACAGATGACAGATGACAGATGACAGATGACAGATGACAGATGACAGATGACAGATGACTGATGACAGATGACAGATGACAGAAGACAGATGACAGATGACTGAAGGCGGATGACAGATGACAGATGACAGACGACAGATGACAAATGACAGAGGATAGTTGACAGATGACAGATGACAGATGACAAATGACAGATGACAGATGACAGATGACAGATGACAGACGACAGATGACAATTGACAGATGACAGATGACAGATGACAGATGACAGATGACATATGACATATGACAGAAGACAGATGACAGATGACAGATGACAGATGACAGATGTCTGATGACAGATGACAGATGACAGATGACAGATGACAGATGACAGATGACAGATGACAGATGACAGATGACAGATGACAGATGACAGATGACAGATGTCTGATGACAGATGACAGATGACAGATGACAGATGACAGATGACAGATGACAGATGACAGATGACAGATGACAGATGACAGATGACAGATGACAGATGACAGATGACAGATGACAGATGACAGATGACAGATGACAGATGACAGATGACAGATGACAGACGACACATGACAATTGACAGATGACAGATGACAGAAGACAGATGACAGATGACAGATGACAGATGACAGATGTCTGATGACAGATGACATATGACAGATGACAGATGACGGATGACAGATGACAGATGACACATGACACATGGCATATGACAGATTACTGATGACAGATGACGGATGACAGATGACAGATGACAGATGACAGATGACAGATGACAGATGACAGATGACAGATGACAGATGACAGATGACAGATGACTGATGACAGATGACATATGACATATGACAGAAGACAGATGACAGATGACAGATGACAGATGAGAGATGACAGATGACAGATGACAGATGACAGATGACAGATGACAGATGACAGATGACAGATGACAGATGACAGATGACAGATGACAGATGACAGATGACAGATGACAGATGACAGATGACAGATGACAGATGACAGATGACAGATGACTGATGACAGATGACAGATGACAGATGACAGATGACAGATGACAGATGACAGATGACAGATGACAGATGACAGATGACAGATGACAGATGACAAATGACAGATGACAGACGACAGATGACAGATGACAGATGACAGATGACAGATGGCAGATTAAACATGACACATGGCAAATGACATATGACAGATGGCAGATGACAGATGACAGATGACAGATGACAGATGACAGATGACAGATGACAGAAGACAGATGACAGATGACAAATGACAGATGACAGATGTCTGATGACAGATGACAGATGACAGATGACAGATGACAGATGACAGATGACAGATGACAGATGACAGATGACAGATGACAGATGACACATGACACATGGCATATGACAGATTACTGATGACAGATGACGGATGACAGATGACAGATGACAGATGACAGATGACAGATGACAGATGACAGATGACAGATGACAGATGACAGATGACAGATGACAGATGACAGATGACAGATGACAGATGACAGATGACAGATGACAGATGACAGATGACAGATGACAGATGACAGATGACAGATGACAGATGACAGATGACAGATGACAGATGACAGATGACAGATGACAGATGACAAATGACAGAGGATAGTTGACAGATGACAGATGACAGATGACAGATGACAGATGACAGATGACAGATGACAGATGACAGATGACAGATGACAGATGACAGATGACAGATGACAGATGACAGATGACAGATGACAGAAGACAGATGATAGATGACAGATGACAGATGACATATGACAGATGACAGATGACAGATGACAGATGACAGATAACAGATGACAGATGACAGATGACAGATGACAGATGACAGATGACAGATGACAGATGACTGAAGACGGATGATAGATGACAGATGACAGACGACAGATCACAGATGACAAATGACAGAGGATAGTTGACAGATGACAGATGACAGATGACAAAAGACACATGGCAGATGACTGATGACAGATGACAGATAACAGATGACAGACGACAGATGACAGATGACAGATGACAGATGACAGATGACAGATGACAGATGACAGATGACAGATGACAGATGACAGATGACAGATGACAGATGACAGATGACAGATGACGGATGACAGATGACAGATGACAGATGACAGATGACAGATGACTGATGACTGAAGACGGATGATAGATGACAGATGACAGATGACAGATGACAGGTGACAGATGACAGATGACATATGACAGATGACAGATGACAGGTGACAGATGACAGATGACAGACGACAGATGACAGATGACAGATGACAGATGACAGATGACAGATGACAGATGACAGATGACAGATGACAGATGACAGATGACAGATGACAGATGACAGATGACAGATGACAGATGACAGATGACAGATGACAGATGACAGATGACAGATGACAGATGACAGATGACAGATGACAGATGACAGATGACAGATGACAGATGACAGATGACAGATGACTGATGACAGATGACAGAAGACAGATGACAGATGACTGAAGACGGATGACAGATAACAGATGACAGACGACAGATGACAGATGACAAATGACAGAGGATAGTTGACAGATGACAGATGACAGATGACAGATGACAGATGACAGATGACAGATGACAGATGACAGATGACAGATGACAGATGACAGATGACAGACGACAGATGACAATTGACAGATGACAGATGACAGATGACATATGACATATGACAGAAGACAGATGACAGATGACAGATGATAGATGACAGATGACAGATGACAGATGACAGATGACACATGACAGATGACAGATGACAGATGACAGATGACAGATAACAGATGACAGATGACAGAAGACAGATGACAGATGACTGAAGACGGATGATAGATGACAGATGACAGACGACAAATGACAGATGACAAATGACAGAGGATAGTTGACAGATGACAGATGACAGATGACAAAAGACACATGGCAGATGACTGATGACAGATGACAGATAACAGATGACAGACGACAGATGACAGATGACAGATGACAGATGACAGATGACAGATGACAGATGACAGATGACAGATGACAGATGACAGATGACAGATGACAGATGACAGATGACAGATGACAGATGACAGATGACAGATGACAGATGACAGATGACAGATGACAGATGACAGATGACAGATAATAGATGACAGATGACAGATGACAGATGACAGATGACTGAAGACGGATGATAGATGACAGTTGACAGACGACAGATGACAGATGACAAATGACAGAGGATAGTTGACAGATGACAGATGACAGATGACAAAAGACACATGGCAGATGACTGATGACAGATGACAGATAACAGATGACAAACGACAGATGACAGATGACAGATGACAGATGACAGACGACAGGTGATAGATGACAGATGACAGATGGCAGATGACAGATGACAGACGACAGATGACAATTGACAGATGACAGATGACAGATGGCAGATGACAGATGACAGATGACAGATGACAGATGACAGATGACAGATGACAGATAACAGATGACAGATGACAGATGACAGATGACAGATGACTGAAGACGGATGATAGATGACAGATGACAGACGACAGATGACAGATGACAAATGACAGAGGATAGTTGACAGATGACAGATGACAGATGACAAAAGACACATGGCAGATGACTGATGACAGATGACAGATAACAGATGACAGACGACAGATGACAGATGACAGATGACAGATGACAGATGACAGATGACAGATGACAGACGACAGATGACAATTGACAGATGACAGATGACAGATGACAGATGACAGATGACAGATGACAGATGACAGATGACAGATGACAGATGACAGATGACAGATGACAGATGACAAATGACAGAAGATAGTTGACAGATGACAGATGACAGATGACAGATGACAGATGACAGATGACAGATGACAGATGACAGATGACAGATGACAGATGACAGATGACAGACGACAGATGACAATTGACAGATGACAGATGACAGATGACATATGACATATGACAGAAGACAGATGACAGATGACAGATGATAGATGACAGATGACAGATGACAGATGACAGATGACAGATGACAGATGACAGATGACAGATGACAGATGACAGATGACAGATGACAGATGACAGATGACAGATGACAGATGACAGATAACAGATGACAGATGACAGATAACAGATGATAGATGACAGATGACAGATGACTGAAGACGGATGACGACAGACAGACGACAGACGACAGACGACAGATGACAGATGACAGATGACAGATGACAGATGACAGATGACAGATGACAGATGACAGATAACAGATGACAGATGACAGATGACAGATGACAGATAACAGATGACAGATGACAGATGACAGATGACTGAAGACGGATGATAGATGACAGATGATAGATGACAGATGACAGATGACAGACGACAGATGACAGATGACAAATGACAGAGGATAGTTGACAGATGACAGATGACAGATGACAGATGACAAAAGACACATGGCAGATGACTGATGACAGATGACAGATAACAGACGACAGACGACAGATGACAGATGACATATGACAGATGACAGATGACAGATGACAGATGACAGATGACAGGTGATAGATGACAGATGACAGATGACAGATGACAGATGACAGATGACAGATGACAGATGACAGATGACAGATGACAGATGACAGATGACAGATGACAGATGACAGATGACAGATGACAGATGATAGATGACAGATGACAGATGACAGATGACAGATGACAGATGATAGATGACAGATGACAGATGACAGATGACAGATGACAGATGACAGATAACAGATGACAGATGACGGATGACAGATGACAGATGACAGATGACAGATGACAGATGACAGATGACAGATGACAGATGACAGATGACAGATGACAGATAACAGATGACAGATGACAGATGACAGATGACAGATGACAGATGACTGAAGACGATGACAGATGACAGATGACAGATGACAGATGACAGATGACAGATGACAGATGACAGATGACAGATGACAGATGACAGATGACAGATGACAGATGACAGATGACAAATGACAGAGGATAGTTGACAGATGACAGATGACAGATGACAAAAGACACATGGCAGATGACTGATGACAGATGACAGATGACAGATGACAGATGACAGATGACAGATGACAGATGACAGACGACAGATGACAATTGACAGATGACAGATGACAGATGACAGATGACAGATGACAGATGACAGATGACAGATGACAGACGACAGATGACAGATAACAGATGACAGATGACAGTTGACAGATGACAGATGACAGATGACAGATGACAGATGACAGATGACAGATGACAGATGACAGACGACAGATGACAATTGACAGATGACAGATGACAGATGACAGATGACAGATGACAGATGACAGATGACAGATGACAGATGACAGATGACAGATGACAGATGACAGATGACAGATGACAGATGACAGATGACAGATGACAGATGACAGATGACAGATGACAGATGACAGACGACAGATGACAATTGACAGATGACAGATGACAGATGACAGATGACAGATGACAGATGACAGATAACAGATGACAGATGACAGATGACAGATGACTGAAGACGGATGATAGATGACAGATGACAGACGACAGATGACAGATGACAAATGACAGAGGATAGTTGACAGATGACAGATGACAGATGACAAAAGACACATGGCAGATGACTGATGACAGATGGCAGATAACAGATGACAGACGACAGATGACAGATGACAGATGACAGATGACAAATGACAGATGACAGATGACAGATGACAGATGACAGATGACAGATGACAGATGAGAGATAACAGATGACAGATGACAGATGACAGATGACAGATGACAGATGACAGATGACAGATGACAGATGACAGATGACAGATGACAGATGACAGATGACAGATGACAGATGACAGATGACAGATGACAGATGACAGATGACAGATGACAAATGACAGAAGATAGTTGACAGATGACAGATGACAGATGACAGATGACAGATGACAGATGACAGATGACAGATGACAGATGACAGATGACAGATGACAGATGACAGACGACAGATGACAATTGACATATGACAGATGACAGATGACATATGACATATGACAGAAGACAGATGACAGATGACAGATGATAGATGACAGATGACAGATGACAGATGACAGATGACAGATGACAGATGACAGATGACAGATGACAGATGACAGATGACAGATGACAGATGACAGATGACAGATGACAGATGACAGATGACAGATAACAGATGACAGATGACAGATAACAGATGACAGATGACAGATGACAGATTACTGAAGACGGATGATAGATGACAGATGACAGACGACAGATGACAGATGACAAATGACAGAGGATAGTTGACAGATGACAGATGACAGATGACAAAAGACACATGGCAGATGACTGATGACAGATGACAGATAACAGATGACAGACGACAGATGACAGATGACAGATGACAGATGACAGATGACAGATGACAGATGACAGATAACAGATGACAGATGACAGATGACAGATGACAGATAACAGATAACAGATGACAGATGACAGATGACAGATGACTGAAGGCGGATGATAGATGACAGATGATAGATGACAGATGACAGATGACAGACGACAGATGACAGATGACAAATGACAGAGGATAGTTGACAGATGACAGATGACAGATGACAGATGACAAAAGACACATGGCAGATGACTGATGACAGATGACAGATAACAGACGACAGACGACAGATGACAGATGACAGATGACAGATGACAGATGACAGATGACAGATGACAGATGACAGGTGATAGATGACAGATGACAGATGACAGATGACAGATGACAGATGACAGATGACAGATGACAGATGACAGATGACAGATGACAGATGACAGATGACAGATGACAGATGACAGATGACAGATGATAGATGACAGATGACAGATGACAGATGACAGATGACAGATGACAGATGATAGATGACAGATGACAGATGACAGATGACAGATGACAGATGACAGATAACAGATGACAGATGACGGATGACAAATGACAGATGACAGATGACAGATGACAGATGACAGATGACAGATGACAGATGACAGATGACAGATGACAGATGACAGATGACAGATGACAGATGACAGATGACAGATGACAGATGACAGATGACAGATGACAGATGACAGATGACAGATGACAGATGACAGATGACAGATGACAGATGACAGATGACAGATGACAGATGACAGATGACAGATGACAGATGACAGATGACAGATGACAGATGACAGATGACAGATGACAGATGACAGATGACAGATGACAGATGACAGATGACAGATGACAGATGACAGATGACAGATGACAGATGACAGATGACAGATGACAGATGAGAGATGACAGATGACAGATGACAGATGACAGATGACAGATGACAGATGACAGATGACAGATGACAGATGACAGATGACAGATGACAGATGACAGATGACAGATGACAGATGACAGATGACAGATGACAGATGACAGATGACAGATGACATATGACAGAAGACAGATGACAGATGACAGATGACAGATGACAGATGACAGATGACAGATGACAGATGACAGATGTCTGATGACAGATGACAGATGACACATGGCAGATGACAGATGACAATATGACAGTTGACAGATGACAGATGACAGATGACAGATGACAGATGACAGATGACAGATGACACATGACACATGGCATATGAGAGATGACTGATGACAGATGACGGATGACAGATGACAGATGACAGATGACAGATGACAGATGACAGATGACAGATGACAGATGACAGATGACAGATGACAGATGACAGATGACAGATGATAGATGACAGATGACAGATGACAGATGACAGATGACAGATGACAGATGACAGATGACAGATGACAGATGACAGATGACAGATGACAGATGACAGATGACAGATGACAGATGACAGATGACAGATGACAGATAACAGATGACAGATGACAGATAACAGATGACAGATGACAGATGACAGATGACAGATGACAGATGACAGATGACAGATGACAGATGACAGATGACAGATGACAGATGACAGATGACAGATGACAGATGACAGATGACAGATGATAGATGACAGATGACAGATGACAGATGACAGATGACAGATGACAGATGATAGATGACAGATGACAGATGACAGCTGACAGATGACAGATGACAGATAACAGATGACAGATGACGGATGACAGATGACAGATGACAGATGACAGATGACAGATGACAGATGACAGATGACAGATGACAGATGACAGATGACAGATGACAGATGACAGATGACAGATGACAGATGACAGATGACAGATGACAGATGACAGATGACAGATGACAGATGACAGATGACAGATGACAGATGACAGATGACAGATGACAGATGACAGATGACAGATGACAGATGACAGATGACAGATGACAGATGACAGATGACAGATGACAGATGACAGATGACAGATGACAGATGACAGATGACAGATGACAGATGAGAGATGACAGATGACAGATGACAGATGACAGATGACAGATGACAGATGACAAATGACAGAGGATAGTTGACAGATGACAGATGACAGATGACAAAAGACACATGGCAGATGACTGATGACAGATGACAGATAACAGATGACAGACGACAGATGATAGATGACAGATGACAGATGACAGATGACAGATGACAGATGACAGATGACAGATGACAGATGACAGATAACAGATGACAGATGACAGATGACAGATGACAGATAACAGATGACAGATGACAGATGACAGATGACTGAAGACGGATGGTAGATGACAGATGATAGATGACAGATGACAGATGACAGACGACAGATGACAGATGACAAATGACAGAGGATAGTTGACAGATGACAGATGACAGATGACAAAAGACACATGGCAGATGACTGATGACAGATGACAGATAACAGATGACAGACGACAGATGACAGATGACAGATGACAGATGACAGATGACAGATGACAGATGACCGGTGGTAGATGACAGATGACAGATGACAGATGACAAATGACAGATGACAGATGACAGATGACAGATGACAGATGACAGATGACAGATGACAGATGACAGATGACAGATGACAGATGACAGATGACAGATGATAGATGACAGATGACAGATGACAGATGACAGATGACAGATGACAGATGATAGATGACAGATGACAGATGACAGATGACAGATGACAGATAACAGATGACAGATGACGGATGACAGATGACAGATGACAGATGACAGATGACAGATGACAGATGACAGATGACAGATGACAGATGACAGATGACAGATGACAGATGACAGATGACAGATGACAGATGACAGATGACAGATGACAGATGACAGATGACAGATGACAGATGACAGATGACAGATGACAGATGACAGATGACAGATGACAGATGACAGATGACAGATGACAGATGACAGATGACAGATGACAGATGACAGATGAGAGATGACAGATGACAGATGACAGATGACAGATGACAGATGACAGATGACAGATGACAGATGACAGATGACAGATGACAGATGACAGATGACAGATGACAGATGACAGATGACATATGACATATCACAGAAGACAGATGACAGATGACAGATGACAGATGTCTGATGACAGATGAGAGATGACACATGGCAGATGACAGATGACAACATGACAGTTGACAGATGACAGATGACAGATGACAGATGACAGATGACAGATGACAGATGACAGATGACAGATGACAGATGACACATGGCACATGGCATATGAGAGATGACTGATGACAGATGACGGATGACAGATGACAGATGACAGATGACAGATGACAGATGACAGATGACAGATGACAGATGACAGATGACAGATGACAGATGACAGATGACAGATGACAGATGAGAGATGACAGATGACAGATGACAGATGACAGATGACAGATGACAGATGACAGATGACAGACGACAGATGACAGATGACAGATGACAGATGACAGATGACAGATGACAGATGACAGATGACAGATGACAGATGACAGATGACAGATGACAGATGACAGATGACAGATGACAGATGACAGAAGACAGATGACAGTTGACAGATGACAGATGACAGATGACAGATAATAAATGACAGATGACAGATGACAGATGACAGATGACAGATGACAGATGACAGATGACAGATGACAGAAGACAGATGACAGATGACAGATGACAGATGACAGATGTCTGATGACAGATGACAGATGACACATGGCAGATGACAGATGACAACATGACAGTTGACAGATGACAGATGACAGATGACAGATGACAGATGACAGATGACAGATGACACATGACACATGGCATATGACAGATGACTGATGACAGATGACGGATGACAGATGACAGATGACAGATGACAGATGACAGATGACAGATGACAGATGACAGATGACAGATGACAGATGACAGATGACAGATGACAGATGAGAGATGACAGATGACAGATGACAGATGACAGATGACAGATGACAGATGACAGATGACAGATGACAGATGACAGATGACAGATGACAGATGACAGATGACAGATGACAGATGACAGATGACAGAAGACAGATGACAGTTGACAGATGACAGATGACAGATGACAGATGACAGATAATAAATGACAGATGACAGATGACAGATGACAGATGACAGATGACAGATGACCGATGACAGATGACAGATGACAGATGACAGATGACAGCTGACAGATGACATATGACATATGACAGAAGACAGATGACAGATGACAGATGACAGATGTCTGATGACAGATGACAGATGACACATGGCCGATGACAGATGACAACATGACAGTTGACAGATGACAGATGACAGATGACAGATGACAGATGACAGATGACAGATGACAGATGACAGATGACAGATGACAGATGACAGATGACAGATGACAGATGACAGATGACAGATGACAGATGACAGATGACAGATGAGAGATGACAGATGACAGATGACAGATGACAGATGACAGATGACAGATGACAGATGACAGATGACAGATGACAGATGACAGATGACAGATGACAGATGACAGATGACAGATGAGAGATGACAGATGACAGATGACAGATGACAGATGACAGATGACAGATGACAGATGACAGATGACAGATGACAGATGACAGATGACAGATGACAGATGACAGATGACAGATGACAGATGACAGATGACAGATGACAGATGACAGATGACAGATGACAGATGACAGATAATAAATGACAGATGACAGATGACAGATGACAGATGACAGATGACAGATGACAGATGACAGATGACAGATGACAGATGACAGATGAGAGATGACAGATGACAGATGACAGATGACAGATGACAGATGACAGATGACAGATGACAGATGACAGATGACAGATGACAGATGACAGATGACAGATGGCAGATGACAGATGACAGATGAGAGATGACAGATGACAGATGACAGATGACAGATGACAGATGACAGATGACAGATGACAGATGACAGATGACAGATGACAGATGACAGATGACAGATGACAGATGACAGATGACAGATGACAGATGACAGATGACAGATGAGAGATGACAGATGACAGATGACAGATGACAGATGACAGATGACAGATGACAGATGACTGATGACAGATGACGGATGACAGATGACAGATGACAGATGACAGATGACAGATGACAGATGACAGATGACAGATGACAGATGACAGATGACAGATGACAGATGACAGATGAGAGATGACAGATGACAGATGACAGATGACAGATGACAGATGACAGATGACAGATGACAGATGACAGATGACAGATGACAGATGACAGATGACAGATGAGAGATGACAGATGACAGATGACAGATGACAGATGACAGATGACAGATGGCAGATGACAGATGACAGATGAGAGATGACAGATGACAGATGACAGATGACAGATGACAGATGACAGATGACAGATGACAGATGACAGATGACAGATGACAGATGACAGATGACAGATGACAGATGACAGATGACAGATGAGAGATGACAGATGACAGATGACAGATGACAGATGACAGATGACAGATGACAGATGACTGATGACAGATGACGGATGACAGATGACAGATGACAGATGACAGATGACAGATGACAGATGACAGATGACAGATGACAGATGACAGATGACAGATGACAGATGACAGATGACAGATGACAGATGACAGATGACAGATGAGAGATGACAGATGACAGATGACAGATGACAGATGACAGATGACAGATGACAGATGACAGATGACAGATGACAGATGACAGATGACAGATGAGAGATGACAGATGACAGATGACAGATGACAGATGACAGATGACAGATGACAGATGACAGATGACAGATGACAGATGACAGATGACAGATGAGAGATGACAGATGACAGATGACAGATGACAGATGACAGATGACAGATGACAGATGACAGATGACAGATGACAGATGACAGATGACAGATGACAGATGACAGATGACAGATGACAGATGACAGATGACAGATGACAGATGACAGATGACAGATGACAGATAATAAATGACAGATGACAGATGACAGATGACAGATGACAGATGACAGATGACAGATGACAGATGACAGATGACAGATGAAAGATGACAGATGACAGATGACAGATGACAGATGGCAGATGACAGATGACAGATGAGAGATGACAGATGACAGATGACAGATGACAGATGACAGATGACAGATGACAGATGACAGATGACAGATGACAGATGACAGATGACAGATGGCAGATGACAGATGACAGATGAGAGATGACAGATGACAGATGACAGATGACAGATGACAGATGACAGATGACAGATGACAGATGACAGATGACAGATGACAGATGACAGATGACAGATGACAGATGACAGATGACAGATGACAGATGACAGATGAGAGATGACAGATGACAGATGACAGATGACAGATGACAGATGACAGATGACAGATGACAGATGACTGATGACAGATGACGGATGACAGATGACAGATGACAGATGACAGATGACAGATGACAGATGACAGATGACAGATGACAGATGACAGATGACAGATGACAGATGACAGATGACAGATGACAGATGACAGATGACAGATGACAGATGACAGATGACAGATGACAGATGACAGATGACAGATGACAGATGACAGATGACAGATGAGAGATGACAGATGACAGATGACAGATGACAGATGACAGATGACAGATGACAGATGACAGATGACAGATGACAGATGACAGATGACAGATGACAGATGACAGATGACAGATGACAGATGACAGATGACAGATGACAGATAATAAATGACAGATGACAGATGACAGATGACAGATGACAGATGACAGATGACAGATGACAGATGACAGATGACAGATGACAGATGAAAGATGACAGATGACAGATGACAGATGACAGATGGCAGATGACAGATGACAGATGAGAGATGACAGATGACAGATGACAGATGACAGATGAAAGATGACAGATGACAGATGACAGATGACAGATGACAGATGACAGATGGCAGATGACAGATGACAGATGAGAGATGACAGATGACAGATGACAGATGACAGATGACAGATGACAGATGACAGATGACAGATGACAGATGACAGATGACAGATGACAGATGACAGATGACAGATGACAGATGACAGATGACAGATGACAGATGACAGATGACAGATGACAGATGACAGATGACAGATGACAGATGACAGATGACAGATGACAGATGTCTGATGACAGATGAGAGATGACACATGGCAGATGACAGATGACAACATGACAGTTGACAGATGACAGATGACAGATGACAGATGACAGATGACAGATGACAGATGACAGATGACAGATGACAGATGACACATGGCACATGGCATATGAGAGATGACTGATGACAGATGACGGATGACAGATGACAGATGACAGATGACAGATGACAGATGACAGATGACAGATGACAGATGACAGATGACAGATGACAGATGACAGATGACAGATGACAGATGAGAGATGACAGATGACAGATGACAGATGACAGATGACAGATGACAGATGACAGATGACAGATGACAGACGACAGATGACAGATGACAGATGACAGATGACAGATGACAGATGACAGATGACAGATGACAGATGACAGATGACAGATGACAGATGACAGATGACAGATGACAGATGACAGATGACAGAAGACAGATGACAGTTGACAGATGACAGATGACAGATGACAGATAATAAATGACAGATGACAGATGACAGATGACAGATGACAGATGACAGATGACAGATGACAGATGACAGAAGACAGATGACAGATGACAGATGACAGATGACAGATGTCTGATGACAGATGACAGATGACACATGGCAGATGACAGATGACAACATGACAGTTGACAGATGACAGATGACAGATGACAGATGACAGATGACAGATGACAGATGACACATGACACATGGCATATGACAGATGACTGATGACAGATGACGGATGACAGATGACAGATGACAGATGACAGATGACAGATGACAGATGACAGATGACAGATGACAGATGACAGATGACAGATGACAGATGACAGATGAGAGATGACAGATGACAGATGACAGATGACAGATGACAGATGACAGATGACAGATGACAGATGACAGATGACAGATGACAGATGACAGATGACAGATGACAGATGACAGATGACAGATGACAGAAGACAGATGACAGTTGACAGATGACAGATGACAGATGACAGATGACAGATAATAAATGACAGATGACAGATGACAGATGACAGATGACAGATGACAGATGACAGATGACAGATGACAGATGACAGATGACAGCTGACAGATGACATATGACATATGACAGAAGACAGATGACAGATGACAGATGACAGATGTCTGATGACAGATGACAGATGACACATGGCCGATGACAGATGACAACATGACAGTTGACAGATGACAGATGACAGATGACAGATGACAGATGACAGATGACAGATGACAGATGACAGATGACAGATGACAGATGACAGATGACAGATGACAGATGACAGATGACAGATGACAGATGACAGATGAGAGATGACAGATGACAGATGACAGATGACAGATGACAGATGACAGATGACAGATGACAGATGACAGATGACAGATGACAGATGACAGATGACAGATGACAGATGAGAGATGACAGATGACAGATGACAGATGACAGATGACAGATGACAGATGACAGATGACAGATGACAGATGACAGATGACAGATGACAGATGACAGATGACAGATGACAGATGACAGATGACAGATGACAGATGACAGATGACAGATGACAGATGACAGATGACAGATGACAGATAATAAATGACAGATGACAGATGACAGATGACAGATGACAGATGACAGATGACAGATGACAGATGACAGATGACAGATGACAGATGAGAGATGACAGATGACAGATGACAGATGACAGATGACAGATGACAGATGACAGATGACAGATGACAGATGACAGATGACAGATGACAGATGACAGATGACAGATGACAGATGGCAGATGACAGATGACAGATGAGAGATGACAGATGACAGATGACAGATGACAGATGACAGATGACAGATGACAGATGACAGATGACAGATGACAGATGACAGATGACAGATGACAGATGACAGATGACAGATGACAGATGACAGATGACAGATGACAGATGACAGATGACTGATGACAGATGACGGATGACAGATGACAGATGACAGATGACAGATGACAGATGACAGATGACAGATGACAGATGACAGATGACAGATGACAGATGACAGATGACAGATGACAGATGACAGATGAGAGATGACAGATGACAGATGACAGATGACAGATGACAGATGACAGATGACAGATGACAGATGACAGATGACAGATGACAGATGACAGATGACAGATGAGAGATGACAGATGACAGATGACAGATGACAGATGACAGATGACAGATGGCAGATGACAGATGACAGATGAGAGATGACAGATGACAGATGACAGATGACAGATGACAGATGACAGATGACAGATGACAGATGACAGATGACAGATGACAGATGACAGATGACAGATGACAGATGACAGATGACAGATGAGAGATGACAGATGACAGATGACAGATGACAGATGACAGATGACAGATGACAGATGACTGATGACAGATGACGGATGACAGATGACAGATGACAGATGACAGATGACAGATGACAGATGACAGATGACAGATGACAGATGACAGATGACAGATGACAGATGACAGATGACAGATGACAGATGACAGATGAGAGATGACAGATGACAGATGACAGATGACAGATGACAGATGACAGATGACAGATGACAGATGACAGATGACAGATGACAGATGACAGATGACAGATGAGAGATGACAGATGACAGATGACAGATGACAGATGACAGATGACAGATGACAGATGACAGATGACAGATGACAGATGACAGATGACAGATGAGAGATGACAGATGACAGATGACAGATGACAGATGACAGATGACAGATGACAGATGACAGATGACAGATGACAGATGACAGATGACAGATGACAGATGACAGATGACAGATGACAGATGACAGATGACAGATGACAGATGACAGATGACAGATGACAGATGACAGATGACAGATGACAGATAATAAATGACAGATGACAGATGACAGATGACAGATGACAGATGACAGATGACAGATGACAGATGACAGATGAAAGATGACAGATGACAGATGACAGATGACAGATGGCAGATGACAGATGACAGATGAGAGATGACAGATGACAGATGACAGATGACAGATGACAGATGACAGATGACAGATGACAGATGACAGATGACAGATGACAGATGACAGATGGCAGATGACAGATGACAGATGAGAGATGACAGATGACAGATGACAGATGACAGATGACAGATGACAGATGACAGATGACAGATGACAGATGACAGATGACAGATGACAGATGACAGATGACAGATGACAGATGACAGATGACAGATGAGAGATGACAGATGACAGATGACAGATGACAGATGACAGATGACAGATGACAGATGACAGATGACTGATGACAGATGACGGATGACAGATGACAGATGACAGATGACAGATGACAGATGACAGATGACAGATGACAGATGACAGATGACAGATGACAGATGACAGATGACAGATGACAGATGACAGATGACAGATGACAGATGACAGATGACAGATGACAGATGACAGATGACAGATGACAGATGACAGATGACAGATGACAGATGACAGATGAGAGATGACAGATGACAGATGACAGATGACAGATGACAGATGACAGATGACAGATGACAGATGACAGATGACAGATGACAGATGACAGATGACAGATGACAGATGACAGATGACAGATGACAGATGACAGATAATAAATGACAGATGACAGATGACAGATGACAGATGACAGATGACAGATGACAGATGACAGATGACAGATGAAAGATGACAGATGACAGATGACAGATGACAGATGGCAGATGACAGATGACAGATGAGAGATGACAGATGACAGATGACAGATGACAGATGAAAGATGACAGATGACAGATGACAGATGACAGATGACAGATGACAGATGACAGATGGCAGATGACAGATGACAGATGAGAGATGACAGATGACAGATGACAGATGACAGATGACAGATGACAGATGACAGATGACAGATGACAGATGACAGATGACAGATGACAGATGACAGATGACAGATGACAGATGACAGATGACAGATGACAGATGACAGATGACAGATGACAGATGACAGATGACAGATGACAGATGACAGATGACAGATGACAGATGACAGATGACAGATGACAGATGACAGATGACAGATGACAGATGACAGATGACAGATGACAGATGACAGATGACAGATGACAGATGACAGATGACAGATGACAGATGACAGATGACAGATGACAGATGACAGTTGACAGATGACAGATGAAAGATGACAGATGACAGATGACAGATGACAGATGGCAGATGACAGATGACAGATGAGAGATGACAGATGACAGATGACAGATGACAGATGACAGATGACAGATGACAGATGACAGATGACAGATGACAGATGACAGATGACAGATGACAGATGACAGATGACAGATGACAGATGACAGATGACAGATGACAGATGACAGATGACAGATGACAGATGACAGATGACAGATGACAGATGAGAGATGACAGATGACAGATGACAGATGACAGATGACAGATGACAGATGACAGATGACAAATGACAGAGGATAGTTGACAGATGACAGATGACAGATGACAAAAGACACATGGCAGATGACTGATGACAGATGACAGATAACAGATGACAGACGACAGATGATAGATGACAGATGACAGATGACAGATGACAGATGACAGATGACTGAAGACGGATGGTAGATGACAGATGATAGATGACAGATGACAGATGACAGACGACAGATGACAGATGACAAATGACAGAGGATAGTTGACAGATGACAGATGACAGATGACAAAAGACACATGGCAGATGACTGATGACAGATGACAGATAACAGATGACAGACGACAGATGACAGATGACAGATGACAGATGACAGATGACAGATGACAGATGACAGATGACCGGTGGTAGATGACAGATGACAGATGACAGATGACAAATGACAGATGACAGATGACAGATGACTGAAGACGGATGGTAGATGACAGATGATAGATGACAGATGACAGATGACAGACGACAGATGACAGATGACAAATGACAGAGGATAGTTGACAGATGACAGATGACAGATGACAAAAGACACATGGCAGATGACTGATGACAGATGACAGATAACAGATGACAGACGACAGATGACAGATGACAGATGACAGATGACAGATGACAGATGACAGATGACAGATGACCGGTGGTAGATGACAGATGACAGATGACAGATGACAAATGACAGATGACAGATGACAGATGACAGATGACAGATGACAGATGACAGATGACAGATGACAGATGACAGATGACAGATGACAGATGATAGATGACAGATGACAGATGACAGATGACAGATGACAGATGACAGATGACAGATGATAGATGACAGATGACAGATGACAGATGACAGATGACAGATAACAGATGACAGATGACGGATGACAGATGACAGATGACAGATGACAGATGACAGATGACAGATGACAGATGACAGATGACAGATGACAGATGACAGATGACAGATGACAGATGACAGATGACAGATGACAGATGACAGATGACAGATGACAGATGACAGATGACAGATGACAGATGACAGATGACAGATGACAGATGACAGATGACAGATAACAGATGACAGATGACAGATGACAGATGACAGATGACAGATGACAGATGACAGATGACAGATGACAGATGACAGATGACAGATGACAGATGACAGATGACAGATGACAGATGACAGATGAGAGATGACAGATGACAGATGACAGATGACAGATGACAGATGACAGATGACAGATGACAGATGACAGATGACAGATGACAGATGACAGATGACAGATGACAGATGACAGATGACATATGACATATGACAGAAGACAGATGACAGATGACAGATGTCTGATGACAGATGAGAGATGACACATGGCAGATGACAGATGACAACATGACAGTTGACAGATGACAGATGACAGATGACAGATGACAGATGACAGATGACAGATGACAGATGACAGATGACAGATGACACATGGCACATGGCATATGAGAGATGACTGATGACAGATGACGGATGACAGATGACAGATGACAGATGACAGATGACAGATGACAGATGACAGATGACAGATGACAGATGACAGATGACAGATGACAGATGACAGATGAGAGATGACAGATGACAGATGACAGATGACAGATGACAGATGACAGATGACAGATGACAGACGACAGATGACAGATGACAGATGACAGATGACAGATGACAGATGACAGATGACAGATGACAGATGACAGATGACAGATGACAGATGACAGATGACAGATGACAGATGACAGATGACAGAAGACAGATGACAGTTGACAGATGACAGATGACAGATGACAGATAATAAATGACAGATGACAGATGACAGATGACAGATGACAGATGACAGATGACAGATGACAGAAGACAGATGACAGATGACAGATGACAGATGACAGATGTCTGATGACAGATGACAGATGACACATGGCAGATGACAGATGACAACATGACAGTTGACAGATGACAGATGACAGATGACAGATGACAGATGACAGATGACAGATGACAGATGACACATGACACATGGCATATGACAGATGACTGATGACAGATGACGGATGACAGATGACAGATGACAGATGACAGATGACAGATGACAGATGACAGATGACAGATGACAGATGACAGATGACAGATGACAGATGAGAGATGACAGATGACAGATGACAGATGACAGATGACAGATGACAGATGACAGATGACAGATGACAGATGACAGATGACAGATGACAGATGACAGATGACAGATGACAGATGACAGATGACAGATGACAGAAGACAGATGACAGTTGACAGATGACAGATGACAGATGACAGATAATAAATGACAGATGACAGATGACAGATGACAGATGACAGATGACAGATGACAGATGACAGATGACAGATGACAGATGACAGATGACAGATGACAGATGACAGAAGACAGATGACAGATGACAGATGACAGATGTCTGATGACAGATGACAGATGACACATGGCCGATGACAGATGACAACATGACAGTTGACAGATGACAGATGACAGATGACAGATGACAGATGACAGATGACAGATGACAGATGACAGATGACAGATGACAGATGACAGATGACAGATGACAGATGACAGATGACAGATGACAGATGACAGATGACAGATGACAGATGACAGATGTCAGATGACAGATGACAGATGACAGATGACAGATGACAGATGACAGATGACAGATGACAGATGACAGATGACAGATGACAGATGACAGATGACAGATGACAGATGACAGATGACAGATGACAGATGACAGATGACAGATGACAGATGACAGATGACAGATGACAGAAGACAGATGACAGATGACAGATGACAGATGACAGATGACAGATGACAGATGACAGATGACAGATGACAGATGACAGATGACAGATGACAGATGACAGATGACAGATGACAGATGACAGATGACAGATGACAGATGACAGATGACAGATGACAGATGACAGATGACAGATGACAGATGACAGATGACAGATGACAGATGACAGATGACAGATGACAGATGACAGATGACAGATGACAGATGACAGATGACAGATGACAGATGACAGATGACAGATGACAGATGAGGGATGACAGATGACAGATGACAGATGACAGATGACAGATGACAGATGACAGATGACAGATGACAGATGACAGATGACAGATGACAGATGACAGATGACAGATGACAGATGACAGATGACAGATGACAGATGACAGATGACAGATGACAGATGACAGATGACAGATGACAGAAGACAGATGACAGTTGACAGATGACAGATGACAGATGAAAGATGACAGATGACAGATGACAGATGACAGATGACAGATGACAGATGACAGATGGCAGATGACAGATGACAGATGAGAGATGACAGATGACAGATGACAGATGACAGATGACAGATGACAGATGACAGATGACAGATGACAGATGACAGATGACAGATGACAGATGACAGATGACAGATGACAGATGACAGATGACAGATGACAGATAATAAATGACAGATGACAGATGACAGATGACAGATGACAGATGACAGATGACAGATGACAGATGACAGATGACAGATGACAGATGACAGATGACAGATGACAGATGACAGATGACAGATGACAGATGTCAGATAACAGATGACAGATGACAGATGACAGATGACAGATGACAGATGACAGATGACAGATGACAGATGACAGATGACAGATGACAGATGACAGATGACAGATGACAGATGACAGATGACAGATGACAGATGACAGATGACAGATGACAGATGTCAGATGACAGATGACAGATGACAGATGACAGATGACAGATGACAGATGACCGACGACAGATGACAGATGACAGATGACAGAAGACAGATGACAGTTGACAGATGACAGATGACAGATGACAGATGACAGATGACAGATGACAGATGACAGATGACAGATGACAGATGACAGATGACAGATGACAGATGACAGATGACAGATGGCAGATGACAGATGACAGATGAGAGATGACAGATGACAGATGACAGATGACAGATGACAGATGACAGATGACAGATGACAGATGACAGATGACAGATGACAGATGACAGATGACAGATGACAGATGACAGATGACAGATGACAGATGACAGATGACAGAAGACAGATGACAGATGACAGATGACAGATGACAGATGACAGATGACAGAAGACAGATGACAGATGACAGATGACAGATGACAAATGACAGATGACAGATGACAGATGACAGATGACAGATGACAGATGACAGATGACAGATGACAGATGACAGATGAGAGATGACAGATGACAGATGACAGATGACAGATGACAGATGACAGATGACAGATGACAGATGACAGATGACAGATGACAGATGACAGATGACAGATGACAGATGACAGATGACAGATGACAGATGACAGATGACAGATGACAGATGACAGATGACAGATGACAGATGACAGATGGCAGATGACAGATGACAGGTGACAGATGGCAGATTAAACATGATACATGGCAGATGACATATGACAGATGACAGATGACAGATGACAGATGACAGATGAGAGATGACAGATGACAGATGACAGATGACAGATGACAGATGACAGATGACAGATGACAGATGACAGATGACAGATGACAGATGACAGATGACAGATGACAGATGACAGATGACAGATGACAGATGACAGATGACAGATGACAGATGACAGATGACAGATGACAGATGGCAGATGGCAGATGACAGATGACAGATGAGAGATGACAGATGACAGATGACAGATGACAGATGACAGATGACAGATGACAGATGACAGATGACAGATGACAGATGACAGATGACAGATGACAGATGACAGATGACAGATGACAGATGACAGATGACAGATGACAGATGACAGAAGACAGATGACAGATGACAGATGACCGATGACAGATGACAGATGACAGAAGACAGATGACAGATGAGAGATGACAGATGACAGATGACAGATGACAGATGACAGATGACAGATGACAGATGACAGATGACAGATGACAGATGACAGATGACAGATGACAGATGACAGATGACAGATGACAGATGACAGATGACAGATGACAGATGACATATGACATATGACAGAAGACAGATGACAGATGACAGGTGACAGATGGCAGATTAAACATGATACATGGCAGATGACAGATGACAGATGACAGATGACAGATGACAGATGACAGATGGCAGATGACAGATGACAGGTGACAGATGGCAGATTAAACATGATACATGGCAGATGACATATGACAGATGACAGATGACAGATGACAGATGACAGATGACAGATGATAGATGACAGATGACAGATGACAGATGACAGATGACAGATGACAGATGACAGATGACAGATGACAGATGACAGATGACAGATGACAGATGACAGATGACAGATGACAGATGACAGATGACAGATGGCAGATGACAGATGACAGGTGACAGATGGCAGATTAAACATGATACATGGCAGATGACATATGACAGATGACAGATGACAGATGACAGATGACAGATGACAGATGATAGATGACAGATGACAGATGACAGATGACAGATGACAGATGACAGATGACAGGTGTTAGATGACAAATGACAGATGACAGATGGCAGATTAAACATGACACATGGCAGATGACATATGACAGGTGACAGATGACAGATGACAGATGACAGATGACAGATGACACATGACACATGACACATGGCAGATGACAGATGACTGATGACAGATGACGGATGACAGATGACAGATAACAGATGACAGATGACAGATGACAGATGACATATGACAGAAAACAGATGACAGATGACAGATGACAGATGACAGATGACAGATGACAGATGACAGATGACAGATGACAGATGACAGATGATAGATGATAGATGATAGATGACAGATGACAGATGACAGATGACAGATGACAGATGACAGATGACAGATGACAGATGACAGATGACAGATGACAGATGACAGATGACAGATGACAGATGACAGATGACAGATGACAGATGACAGATGACAGATGATAGATGACAGATGACAGATGACAGATGACAGATGACAGATGACAGATAACAGATGACAGATGACAGATGACAGATGACAGATGACAGATGACAGATGACAGATGACAGATGACAGATGATAGATGACAGATGACAGATGACAGATGACAGATGACAGATGACAGATGACAGATGACAGATGACAGATGACAGATGACAGATGACAGATGACAGATGACGGATGACAGATGACAGATGACAGGTGTTAGATGACAAATGACAGATGACAGATGGCAGATTAAACATGACACATGGCAGATGACATATGACAGGTGACAAATGACAGATGACAGATGACAGATGACAAATGACACATGACACATGACACATGGCAGATGACAGATGACTGATGACAGATGACGGATGACAGATGACAGATGACAGATGACAGATGACAGATGACAGATGACAGATGACATATGACAGAAGACAGATGACAGATGTCTGATGTAAGATGACAGATGACACATGGCAGATGACAGATGAAAACATGACAGTTGGCAGACGACAGATGCCAATTGACAGATGACAGATGACAGATGACAGATGACAGATGACAGACGACAGATGACAATTGACAGATGACAGATGATAGATGACAGATGACAGATGACAGATGACAGATGACAGATGACAGATGACAGATGACAGATGACAGATGACAGATGACAGATGATAGATGACAGATGACAGATGACAGATGCCAGATGACAGATGATAGATGACAGATGACAGATGACAGATGACAGATGACAGATGACAGATGACGGATGACAGATGACAGATGACAGGTGTTAGATGACAAATGACAGATGACAGATGGCAGATTAAACATGACACATGGCAGATGACATATGACAGGTGACAGATGACAGATGACAGATGACAGATGACAGATGACAGATGACAGATGACAGATGACAGATGACAGATGACAGATGACAGATGACAGATGACAGATGACAGATGACAGATGACAGATGACAGATGACAGATGACAGATGATAGATGACAGATGACAGATGACAGATGACAGATGACAGATGACAGATGACAGATGACAGATGACAGATGACAGATGACAGATGACAGATGACAGATGACAGATGACAGATGATAGATGACAGATGACAGATGACAGATGACAGATGACAGATGACAGATGACAGATGACAGATGACAGATGACAGATGACATATGACATATGACAGAAGACAGATGACAGATGACAGATGACAGGTGACAGATGTCTGATGACAGATGACAGATGACAGATGACAGATGACAGATGACAGATGACAGATGACAGATGACAGATGACAGATGACAGATGACAGATGACAGATGACAGATGACAGATGACAGATGACAGATGACAGATGACAGATGACAGATGACAGATGACAGATGACAGATGACAGATGACAGATGACAGATGACAGATGACAAATGACAGATGACAGACGACAGATGACAATTGACAGATGACAGATGACAGATGACAGATGACATATGACATATGACAGAAGACAGATGACAGATGACAGATGGCAGATTAAACATGACACATGGCAGATGACATATGACAGATGACAGATGGCAGATGACAGATGACAGATGACAGATGACAGATGACAGATGACAGATGACAGATGATAGATGATAGATGACAGATGACAGATGACAGATGACACATGACAGATGACAGATGACAGATGACAGATGACAGATGACAGATGACAGATGACAGATGACAGATGACAGATGACAGATGACAGATGACAGATGATAGATGACAGATGACAGATGACAGATGACAGATGACAGATGACAGATAACAGATGACAGATGACAGATGACAGATGACAGATGACAGATGACAGATGACAGATGACAGATGACAGATGACAGATGATAGATGACAGATGACAGATGACAGATGACAGATGACAGATGACAGATGACAGATGACAGATGACAGATGACAGATGACAGATGACAGATGACAGATGACAGATGACAGATGACAGATGACAGATGACGGATGACAGATGACAGATGACAGATGACAGGTGTTAGATGACAAATGACAGATGACAGATGGCAGATTAAACATGACACATGGCAGATGACATATGACAGGTGACAGATGACAGATGACAGATGACAGATGACAAATGACACATGACACATGACACATGGCAGATGACAGATGACTGATGACAGATGACGGATGACAGATGACAGATGACAGATGACAGATGACAGATGACAGATGACAGATGACATATGACAGAAGACAGATGACAGATGTCTGATGTAAGATGACAGATGACACATGGCAGATGACAGATGAAAACATGACAGTTGGCAGACGACAGATGCCAATTGACAGATGACAGATGACAGATGACAGATGACAGATGACAGATGACAGACGACAGATGACAATTGACAGATGACAGATGATAGATGACAGATGACAGATGACAGATGACAGATGACAGATGACAGATGACAGATGACAGATGACAGATGACAGATGACAGATGACAGATGACAGATGACAGATGATAGATGACAGATGACAGATGACAGATGACAGATGACAGATGATAGATGACAGATGACAGATGACAGATGACAGATGACAGATGACAGATGACGGATGACAGATGACAGATGACAGGTGTTAGATGACAGATGACAGATGGCAGATTAAACATGACACATGGCAGATGACATATGACAGGTGACAGATGACAGATGACAGATGACAGATGACAGATGACAGATGACAGATGACAGATGACAGATGACAGATGACAGATGATAGATGACAGATGACAGATGACAGATGACAGATGACAGATGACAGATGACAGATGACAGATGACAGATGACAGATGACAGATGACAGATGACAGATGATAGATGACAGATGACAGATGACAGATGACAGATGACAGATGACAGATGACAGATGACAGATGACAGATGACAGATGACAGATGACAGATGACATATGACATATGACAGAAGACAGATGACAGATGACAGGTGACAGATGTCTGATGACAGATGACAGATGACAGATGACAGATGACAGATGACAGATGACAGATGACAGATGACAGATGACAGATGACAGATTACAGATGACAGATGACAGATGACAGATGACAGATGACAGATGACAGATGACAGATGACAGATGACAGATGACAGATGGCAGATGACAGATGACAGATGACAAATGACAGATGACAGACGACAGATGACAATTGACAGATGACAGATGACAGATGACAGATGACATATGACATATGACAGAAGACAGATGACAGATGACAGATGGCAGATTAAACATGACACATGGCAGATGACATATGACAGATGACAGATGGCAGATGACAGATGACAGATGACAGATGACAGATGACAGATGACAGATGAGAGACGACAGATGACAATTGACAGATGACAGATGACAGATGACAGATGACAGATGACATATGACATATGACAGAAGACAGATGACAGATGACAGATGACAGATGACAGATGTCTGATGACAGATGACAGACGACAGATGACAATTGACAGATGACAGATGACAGATGACAGATGACAGATGACATATGACATATGACAGAAGACAGATGACAGATGACAGATGACAGATGACAGATGTCTGATGACAGATGGCAGATGACAGATGACAGATGACAGATGACAGATGACAGATGACAGATGACAGATGACAGATGACAGATGACAGATGACAGATGACAGATGACAGATGACAGACGACAGATGACAATTGACAGATGACAGATGACAGATGACAGATGACAGATGACAGATGACAGATGACAGATGACAGATGACAGATGACAGACGACAGATGACAATTGACAGATGACAGATGACAGATGACAGATGACATATGACATATGACAGAAGACAGATGACAGATGACAGATGACAGATGACAGATGTCTGATGACAGATGACAGATGACAGATGACAGATGACAGATGACAGATGACAGATGACACATGACACATGGCATATGACAGATTACTGATGACAGATGACGGATGACAGATGACAGATGACAGATGACAGATGACAGATGACAGATGACAGATGACAGATGACAGATGACAGATGACAGATGACAGATGACAGATGACAGATGACAGATGACAGATGACAGATGACAGATGACAGATGACAGATGACAGATGACAGATGACAGATGACAGATGACAGATGACAGATGACAGATGACAGATGACAGATGACAGATGACAGATGACAGATGACAGATGACAGATGACAGATGACAGATGACAGATGACAGATGACAGATGACAGATGACAGATGACAGATGACAGATGACAGATGACAGATGACAGATGACAGATGACAGATGACAGATGACAGATGACAGATGACTGATGACAGATGACTGATGACAGATGACAGAAGACAGATGACAGATGACTGAAGACGGATGACAGATGACAGATGACAGACGACAGATGACAAATGACAGAGGATAGTTGACAGATGACAGATGACAGATGACAGATGACAGATGACAGATGACAGATGACAGACGACAGACGACAGATGACAATTGACAGATGACAGACGACAGATGACAATTGACAGATGACAGATGACAGATGACAGATGACAGATGACATATGACATATGACAGAAGACAGATGACAGATGACAGATGACAGATGACAGATGTCTGATGACAGATGACAGATGACAGATGACAGATGACAGATGACAGATGACAGATGACAGATGTCTGATGACAGATGACAGATGACAGATGACAGATGACAGATGACAGATGACAGATGACAGATGACAGATGACAGATGACAGATGACAGATGACAGATGACAGATGACAGATGACAGATGACAGATGACAGATGACAGATGACAGATGACAGATGACAGATGACAGATGACAGACGGCAGATGACAATTGACAGATGACAGATGACAGAAGACAGATGACAGATGACAGATGACAGATGACAGATGTCTGATGACAGATGACAGATGACAGATGACAGATGACAGATGACAGATGACAGATGACACATGACACATGGCATATGACAGATTACTGATGACAGATGACGGATGACAGATGACAGATGACAGATGACAGATGACAGATGACAGATGACAGATGACAGATGACAGATGACAGATGACAGATGACTGATGACAGATGACATATGACATATGACAGAAGACAGATGACAGATGACAGATGACAGATGACAGATGTCTGATGACAGATGACAGATGACAGATGACAGATGACAGATGACAGATGACAGATGACAGATGACAGATGACAGATGACAGATGACAGATGACAGATGACAGATGACAGATGACAGATGACAGATGACAGATGACAGATGACAGATGACAGATGACAGATGACAGATGACAGATGACAGATGACAAATGACAGATGACAGACGACAGATGACAATTGACAGATGACAGATGACAGATGACAGATGACATATGACATATGACAGAAGACAGATGACAGATGACAGATGGCAGATTAAACATGACACATGGCAGATGACATATGACAGATGGCAGATGACAGATGACAGATGACAGATGACAGTTGACAGATGACAGATGACACACGACAGATGACAATTGACAGATGACAGATGACAGATGACATATGACATATGACAGAAGACAGATGACAGATGACAGATGACAGATGACAGATGTCTGATGACAGATGACAGATGACAGATGACAGATGACAGATGACAGATGACAGATGACAGATGACAGATGACAGATGACAGATGACAGATGACAGATGACAGATGACAGATGACAGATGACAGATGACAGATGACAGACGACAGATGACAATTGACAGATGACAGATGACAGATGACAGATGACAGATGACATATGACATATGACAGAAGACAGATGACAGATGACAGATGACAGATGACAGATGTTTGATGACAGATGACAGATGACAGATGACAGATGACAGATGACAGATGACAGATGACAGATGACAGATGACAGATGACAGATGACAGATGACAGATGACAGATGACAGATGACAGATGACAGATGACAGATGACAGATTACAGATGACAGATGACAGATGACAGATGACAGACGACAGATGACAATTAACAGATGACAGATGACAGATGACAGATGACAGATGACAGATGACAGATGACAGATGGCAGATTAAACATGACACATGGCAGATGACATATGACAGATGGCAGATGACAGATGACAGATGACAGATGACAGATGACAGATGACAGATGACAGATGACAGACGACAGATGACAATTGACAGATGACAGATGACAGATGACATATGACAGAAGACAGATGACAGATGACAGAGGACAGATGTCTGATGACAGATGACAGATGACAGATGACAGATGACAGATGACAGATGACAGATGATAGATGACAATTGACAGATGACAGACGACAGATGACAATTGACAGATGACAGATGACAGATGACAGATGACAGATGACATATGACATATGACAGATGACAGATGACAGTTGACAGATGACAGATGACAGATGACGGATGACAGATGACAGATGACAGATGACAGATGACAGATGACAGATGACAGATGACAGATGACAGATGACAGATGACAGATGACAGATGACAGATGACAGATGACAGATGACAGATGACAGATGACAGATGACAGATGACAGATGACAGATGACAGATGACAGATGACAGATGACAGATGACAGATGACACATGACACATGGCATATGACAGATGACTGATGACTGATGACAGATGACAGATGACAGATGACAGATGACAGACGACAGATGACAGATGACAGATGACAGATGACAGATGACAGATGACACATGACAGATGACAGATGACAGATGACAGATGACTGATGACAGATGACTGATGACAGATGACAGATGACAGATGACAGATGACAGATGACAGATGACAGATGACAGATGACAGATGACAGATGACAGATGACAAATGACGGATGACAAATGACGGATGACAGATGACAGATGACAGATGACAGATCACAGATGACAGATGACAGATGACAGATGACAGATGACAGATGACAGATGACAGATGACAGATGACAGATGACAGATGACAGATGACAGATGACAGATGACAGATGACAGGTGACAGATGACAGATGACAGATGACAGATGACAGATGACAGATGACAGATGACAGATGACAGATGACAGATGACAGATGACAGATGACGGATGACAGATGACAGATGACAGATGACAGATGACAGATGACAGATGACAGATGACAGATGACAGATGACAGATCACAGATGACAGATGACAGATGACAGATGAAAGATGACAGATGACAGATGACAGATGACAGATGACAGATGACAGATGACAGATGACAGATGACAGATGACAGATGACAAATGACAGATGACAGATGACAGATGACAGATGACAGATGACAGATGATAGATGACAGATGACATATGACAGATGACAGATGACAGATGACAGATGACAGATGACAAATGACAGATGACAGATGACAGATGACAGAAGACAGATGACAGTTGACAGATGACAGATGACAGATGACGAATGACAGATGACAGATGAGAGATGACAGATGACAGATGACAGATGACAGATGACAGATGATAGATGACAGATGACAGATGACAGATGACAGATGACAGATGACAGATGACAGATGACAGATGACAGATGATAGATGACAGATGACAGATGACAGATGACAGATGACAGATGACAGATGACGGATGACAGATGACAGATGACAGATGACAGATGATAGATGACAGATGACAGATGACAGATGACAGATGACAGATGACAGGTGACAGATGACAGATGACAGATGACAGATGACAGATGACAGATGACAGATGACAAATGACAGATGACAGATGACAGATGACAGATGACAGATGACAGATGACAGATGACAGATGACAGATGACAGATGACAGATGACAGATGACAGATGACATATGACAGAAGACAGATGACAGATGACAGAGGACAGATGTCTGATGACAGATGACAGATGACAGATGACAGATGACAGATGACAGATGACAGATGGCAGATGACAGATGACAGATGACAGATGACAGATGACAGATGACAGAAGACAGATGACAGATGACAGATGACAGATGACAGATGACAGATGACAGATGTCTGATGACAGATGACAGATGACGGATGACATTTGACAGATGACAGATGACAGATGACAGATGACAGATGACAGATGACAGATGACAGATGACAGATGACAGAAGATAGATGACAGTTGACAGATGACAGATGACAGATGACAGATGACAGATGACAGATAATAGATGACAGATGATAGATGACAGATGACAGATGACAGATGACAGATGACAGATGACAGATGACAGATGACAGATGACAGATGACAGATGACAGATGACAGATGACAGATGACAGATGACAGATGACAGATGACAGATGACAGATGACAGATGACAGATGACAGATGACAGATGACAGATGACAGATGACAGATGACAGATGACAGATGACAGATGACAGATGACAGGTGGCAGATGAAAGATGACAGATGACAGATGGCAGATTAAACATGACACATTGCAGATGACATATGACAGATGACAGATGACAGATGACAGATGACAGATGACAGATGACAGATGACAGATGACAGATGACAGATGATAGATGACAGATGACAGGCGACAGATGACAATTGACAAATGACAGATGACAGATGACAGATGACATATGACAGATGACAGATGACAGATGACAGATGACAGATGACAGATGACAGATGACACATGACACATGGCAGATGACAGATGACTGATGACATATGACGGATGACAGATGACAGATGACAAATGACGGTTGATAGACGACAGATGACAATTGACAATTGACAGATGACAGATGACAGATGACAGATGACAGATGACAGATGACAGATGACAGATGACAGATGACAGATTGCAGATGAGAGATGACATGTGGCAGATGACAGATGACAGATGACAGATGACAGATGACAGATGACAGATGACAGATGAAACATGACACATGGCATATGACAGATGACTGATGACAGATGACAGATGACAGATGACAGATGACAGATGACAGATGACAGATGACAGATGACAGATGACAGATGACAGATGACAGATGACAGATGACAGATGACAGATGACAGATGACTGATGACAGATGACAGATGACAGATGACAGATGACAGATGACAAATGACAGATGACAGATGACAGATGACAGATGACAGATGACAGATGACAGATGACAGATGACAGATGACAGATGACAGATGACAGATGTCTGATGACAGATGACAGATGACAGATGACAGATGACAGATGACAGATGACAGATGACAGATGACAGATGTCTGATGACAGATGACAGATGACAGATGACAGATGACAGATGACAGATGACAGATGACAGATGACAGATGACAGATGACAGATGACAGATGACAGATGACAGATGACAGATGACAGATGACAGATGACAGATGACAGATGACAGATGACAGATGACAGATGACAGATGACAGATGACAGCTGACAGACGACAGATGACAATTGACAGATGACAGATGACAGAAGACAGATGACAGATGACAGATGACAGATGACAGATGTCTGATGACAGATGACAGATGACAGATGACAGATGACAGATGACAGATGACACATGACACATGGCATATGACAGATTACTGATGACAGATGACGGATGACAGATGACAGATGACAGATGACAGATGACAGATGACAGATGACAGATGACAGATGACAGATGACAGATGACAGATGACTGATGACAGATGACATATGACATATGACAGAAGACAGATGACAGATGACAGATGACAGATGACAGATGTCTGATGACAGATGACAGATGACAGATGACAGATGACAGATGACAGATGACAGATGACAGATGACAGATGACAGATGACAGATGACAGATGACAGATGACAGATGACAGATGACAGATGACAGATGACAGATGACAGATGACAGATGACAGATGACAGATGACAGATGACAGATGACAAATGACAGATGACAGACGACAGATGACAATTGACAGATGACAGATGACAGATGACAGATGGCAGATTAAACATGACACATGGCAGATGACATATGACAGATGGCAGATGACAGATGACAGATGACAGATGACAGGTGGCAGATGACAGATGACAGATGACAGACGACAGATGACAATTGACAGATGACAGATGACAGATGACATATGACATATGACAGAAGACAGATGACAGATGATAGATGACAGATGACAGATGTCTGATGACAGATGACAGATGACAGATGACAGATGACAGATGACAGATGACAGATGACAGATGACAGATGACAGATGACAGATGACAGAAGACAGATGACAGATGACAGATGACAGATGACAGATGACAGATGACAGATGACAGATGACAGATGACTGATGACAGATGACAGATGACAGATGACAGATGACAGATGACAAATGACAGATGACAGATGACAGATGACAGATGACAGATGACAGATGACAGATGACAGATGACAGATGACAGATGACAGATGACAGATGACAGATGACAGATGACAGATGACAGATGACAGATGACAGATGACAGATGACGGATGACAGATGACAGATGACAGATGACAGATGACAGATCACAGATGACAGATCACAGATGACAGATGACAGATGACAGATGACAGATGACAGATGACAGATGACAGATGACAGTTGACAGATGACAGATGACAGATGACGGATGACAGATGACAGATGACAGATGACAGATGACAGATGACAGATGACAGATGACAGATGACAGATGACAGATGACAGATGACAGATGACAGATGACAGATGACAGATGACTGATGACAGATGACATATGACATATGACAGAAGACAGATGACAGATGACAGATGACAGATGACAGATGTCTGATGACAGATGACAGATGACAGATGACAGATGACAGATGACAGATGACAGATGACAGATGACAGATGACAGATGACAGATGACAGATGACAGATGACAGATGACAGATGACAGATGACAGATGACAGATGACAGATGACAAATGACAGATGACAGACGACAGATGACAATTGACAGATGACAGATGACAGATGACAGATGACATATGACATATGACAGAAGACAGATGACAGATGACAGATGGCAGATTAAACATGACACATGGCAGATGACATATGACAGATGGCAGATGACAGATGACAGATGACAGATGACAGTTGACAGATGACAGATGACACACGACAGATGACAATTGACAGATGACAGATGACAGATGACATATGACATATGACAGAAGACAGATGACAGATGACAGATGACAGATGACAGATGTCTGATGACAGATGACAGATGACACATGGCAGATGACATATGACAGATGGCAGATGACAGATGACAGATGACAGATGACAGTTGACAGATGACAGATGACACACGACAGATGACAATTGACAGATGACAGATGACAGATGACATATGACATATGACAGAAGACAGATGACAGATGACAGATGACAGATGACAGATGTCTGATGACAGATGACAGATGACAGATGACAGATGACAGATGACAGATGACAGATGACAGATGACAGATGACAGATGACAGATGACAGATGACAGATGACAGATGACAGATGACAGAAGACAGATGACAGATGACAGATGACAGATGACAGATGACAGATGACAGATGACAGATGACAGATGACAGATGACAGATGACAGATGTCTGATGACAGATGACAGATGACAGATGACAGATGACAGATGACAGATGACAGATGACAGATGACAGATGACAGATGACAGATGACAGATGACAGATGACAGATGACAGATGACAGATGACAGATGACAGATGACAGATGACAGATGACAGATGACAGATGACAGATGACAGATGACAGCTGACAGACGACAGATGACAATTGACAGATGACAGATGACAGAAGACAGATGACAGATGACAGATGACAGATGACAGATGTCTGATGACAGATGACAGATGACAGATGACAGATGACAGATGACAGATGACACATGACACATGGCATATGACAGATTACTGATGACAGATGACGGATGACAGATGACAGATGACAGATGACAGATGACAGATGACAGATGACAGATGACAGATGACAGATGACAGATGACAGATGACTGATGACAGATGACATATGACATATGACAGAAGACAGATGACAGATGACAGATGACAGATGACAGATGTCTGATGACAGATGACAGATGACAGATGACAGATGACAGATGACAGATGACAGATGACAGATGACAGATGACAGATGACAGATGACAGATGACAGATGACAGATGACAGATGACAGATGACAGATGACAGATGACAGATGACAGATGACAGATGACAGATGACAGATGACAGATGACAAATGACAGATGACAGACGACAGATGACAATTGACAGATGACAGATGACAGATGACAGATGGCAGATTAAACATGACACATGGCAGATGACATATGACAGATGGCAGATGACAGATGACAGATGACAGATGACAGGTGGCAGATGACAGATGACAGATGACAGACGACAGATGACAATTGACAGATGACAGATGACAGATGACATATGACATATGACAGAAGACAGATGACAGATGATAGATGACAGATGACAGATGTCTGATGACAGATGACAGATGACAGATGACAGATGACAGATGACAGATGACAGATGACAGATGACAGATGACAGATGACAGATGACAGAAGACAGATGACAGATGACAGATGACAGATGACAGATGACAGATGACAGATGACAGATGACAGATGACTGATGACAGATGACAGATGACAGATGACAGATGACAGATGACAAATGACAGATGACAGATGACAGATGACAGATGACAGATGACAGATGACAGATGACAGATGACAGATGACAGATGACAGATGACAGATGACAGATGACAGATGACAGATGACAGATGACAGATGACAGATGACAGATGACAGATGACAGATGACGGATGACAGATGACAGATGACAGATGACAGATGACAGATCACAGATGACAGATCACAGATGACAGATGACAGATGACAGATGACAGATGACAGATGACAGATGACAGATGACAGTTGACAGATGACAGATGACAGATGACGGATGACAGATGACAGATGACAGATGACAGATGACAGATGACAGATGACAGATGACAGATGACAGATGACAGATGACAGATGACAGATGACAGATGACAGATGACAGATGACTGATGACAGATGACAGATGACAGATGACAGATGACAGATGACAGATGACAGATGACAGATGACAGATGACAGATGACAAATGACAGATGACAGACGACAGATGACAATTGACAGATGACAGATGACAGATGACAGATGGCAGATTAAACATGACACATGGCAGATGACATATGACAGATGGCAGATGACAGATGACAGATGACAGATGACAGGTGGCAGATGACAGATGACAGATGACAGACGACAGATGACAATTGACAGATGACAGATGACAGATGACATATGACATATGACAGAAGACAGATGACAGATGATAGATGACAGATGACAGATGTCTGATGACAGATGACAGATGACAGATGACAGATGACAGATGACAGATGACAGATGACAGATGACAGATGACAGATGACAGATGACAGAAGACAGATGACAGATGACAGATGACAGATGACAGATGACAGATGACAGATGACAGATGACAGATGACTGATGACAGATGACAGATGACAGATGACAGATGACAGATGACAAATGACAGATGACAGATGACAGATGACAGATGACAGATGACAGATGACAGATGACAGATGACAGATGACAGATGACAGATGACAGATGACAGATGACAGATGACAGATGACAGATGACAGATGACAGATGACAGATGACGGATGACAGATGACAGATGACAGATGACAGATGACAGATCACAGATGACAGATCACAGATGACAGATGACAGATGACAGATGACAGATGACAGATGACAGATGACAGATGACAGTTGACAGATGACAGATGACAGATGACGGATGACAGATGACAGATGACAGATGACAGATGACAGATGACAGATGACAGATGACAGATGACAGATGACAGATGACAGATGACAGATGACAGATGACAGATGACAGATGACAGATGACTGATGACAGATGACATATGACATATGACAGAAGACAGATGACAGATGACAGATGACAGATGACAGATGTCTGATGACAGATGACAGATGACAGATGACAGATGACAGATGACAGATGACAGATGACAGATGACAGATGACAGATGACAGATGACAGATGACAGATGACAGATGACAGATGACAGATGACAGATGACAGATGACAGATGACAAATGACAGATGACAGACGACAGATGACAATTGACAGATGACAGATGACAGATGACAGATGACATATGACATATGACAGAAGACAGATGACAGATGACAGATGGCAGATTAAACATGACACATGGCAGATGACATATGACAGATGGCAGATGACAGATGACAGATGACAGATGACAGTTGACAGATGACAGATGACACACGACAGATGACAATTGACAGATGACAGATGACAGATGACATATGACATATGACAGAAGACAGATGACAGATGACAGATGACAGATGACAGATGTCTGATGACAGATGACAGATGACAGATGACAGATGACAGATGACAGATGACAGATGACAGATGACAGATGACAGATGACAGATGACAGATGACAGATGACAGATGACAGATGACAGATGACAGATGACAGATGACAGATGACAGACGACAGATGACAATTGACAGATGACAGATGACAGATGACAGATGACAGATGACATATGACATATGACAGAAGACAGATGACAGATGACAGATGACAGATGACAGATGTTTGATGACAGATGACAGATGACAGATGACAGATGACAGATGACAGATGACAGATGACAGATGACAGATGACAGATGACAGATGACAGATGACAGATGACAGATGACAGATGACAGATGACAGATGACAGATGACAGATTACAGATGACAGATGACAGATGACAGATGACAGATGACAGACGACAGATGACAATTAACAGATGACAGATGACAGATGACAGATGACAGATGACAGATGACAGATGACAGATGGCAGATTAAACATGACACATGGCAGATGACATATGACAGATGGCAGATGACAGATGACAGATGACAGATGACAGATGACAGATGACAGATGACAGATGACAGACGACAGATGACAATTGACAGATGACAGATGACAGATGACATATGACAGAAGACAGATGACAGATGACAGAGGACAGATGTCTGATGACAGATGACAGATGACAGATGACAGATGACAGATGACAGATGACAGATGATAGATGACAATTGACAGATGACAGACGACAGATGACAATTGACAGATGACAGATGACAGATGACAGATGACAGATGACATATGACATATGACAGATGACAGATGACAGTTGACAGATGACAGATGACAGATGACGGATGACAGATGACAGATGACAGATGACAGATGACAGATGACAGATGACAGATGACAGATGACAGATGACAGATGACAGATGACAGATGACAGATGACAGATGACAGATGACAGATGACAGATGACAGATGACAGATGACAGATGACAGATGACAGATGACAGATGACAGATGACAGATGACAGATGACAGATGACAGATGACAGATGACGGATGACAGATGACAGATGACAGATGACAGATGACAGATCACAGATGACAGATCACAGATGACAGATGACAGATGACAGATGACAGATGACAGATGACAGATGACAGATGACAGTTGACAGATGACAGATGACAGATGACGGATGACAGATGACAGATGACAGATGACAGATGACAGATGACAGATGACAGATGACAGATGACAGATGACAGATGACAGATGACAGATGACAGATGACAGATGACAGATGACTGATGACAGATGACATATGACATATGACAGAAGACAGATGACAGATGACAGATGACAGATGACAGATGTCTGATGACAGATGACAGATGACAGATGACAGATGACAGATGACAGATGACAGATGACAGATGACAGATGACAGATGACAGATGACAGATGACAGATGACAGATGACAGATGACAGATGACAGATGACAGATGACAGATGACAGATGACAGATGACAGATGACAGATGACAGATGACAGATGACAGATGACAGATGACAAATGACAGATGACAGACGACAGATGACAATTGACAGATGACAGATGACAGATGACAGATGACATATGACATATGACAGAAGACAGATGACAGATGACAGATGGCAGATTAAACATGACACATGGCAGATGACATATGACAGATGGCAGATGACAGATGACAGATGACAGATGACAGTTGACAGATGACAGATGACACACGACAGATGACAATTGACAGATGACAGATGACAGATGACATATGACATATGACAGAAGACAGATGACAGATGACAGATGACAGATGACAGATGTCTGATGACAGATGACAGATGACAGATGACAGATGACAGATGACAGATGACAGATGACAGATGACAGATGACAGATGACAGATGACAGATGACAGATGACAGATGACAGATGACAGACGACAGATGACAATTGACAGATGACAGATGACAGATGACAGATGACAGATGACATATGACATATGACAGAAGACAGATGACAGATGACAGATGACAGATGACAGATGTTTGATGACAGATGACAGATGACAGATGACAGATGACAGATGACAGATGACAGATGACAGATGACAGATGACAGATGACAGATGACAGATGACAGATGACAGATGACAGATGACAGATGACAGATGACAGATGACAGATTACAGATGACAGATGACAGATGACAGATGACAGATGACAGACGACAGATGACAATTAACAGATGACAGATGACAGATGACAGATGACAGATGACAGATGACAGATGACAGATGGCAGATTAAACATGACACATGGCAGATGACATATGACAGATGGCAGATGACAGATGACAGATGACAGATGACAGATGACAGATGACAGATGACAGATGACAGACGACAGATGACAATTGACAGATGACAGATGACAGATGACATATGACAGAAGACAGATGACAGATGACAGAGGACAGATGTCTGATGACAGATGACAGATGACAGATGACAGATGACAGATGACAGATGACAGATGATAGATGACAATTGACAGATGACAGACGACAGATGACAATTGACAGATGACAGATGACAGATGACAGATGACAGATGACATATGACATATGACAGATGACAGATGACAGTTGACAGATGACAGATGACAGATGACGGATGACAGATGACAGATGACAGATGACAGATGACAGATGACAGATGACAGATGACAGATGACAGATGACAGATGACAGATGACAGATGACAGATGACAGATGACAGATGACAGATGACAGATGACAGATGACAGATGACAGATGACAGATGACAGATGACAGATGACAGATGACAGATGACACATGACACATGGCATATGACAGATGACTGATGACTGATGACAGATGACAGATGACAGATGACAGATGACAGACGACAGATGACAGATGACAGATGACAGATGACAGATGACAGATGACACATGACAGATGACAGATGACAGATGACAGATGACTGATGACAGATGACAGATGACAGATGACAGATGACAGATGACAGATGACAGATGACAGATGACAGATGACAGATGACAGATGACAGATGACAGATGACAAATGACGGATGACAGATGACAGATGACAGATGACAGATCACAGATGACAGATGACAGATGACAGATGACAGATGACAGATGACAGATGACAGATGACAGATGACAGATGACAGATGACAGATGACAGATGACAGATGACAGATGACAGATGACAGATGACAGGTGACAGATGACAGATGACAGATGACAGATGACAGATGACAGATGACAGATGACAGATGACAGATGACAGATGACAGATGACAGATGACAGATGACGGATGACAGATGACAGATGACAGATGACAGATGACAGATGACAGATGACAGATGACAGATGACAGATGACAGATCACAGATGACAGATGACAGATGACAGATGAAAGATGACAGATGACAGATGACAGATGACAGATGACAGATGACAGATGACAGATGACAGATGACAGATGACAGATGACAAATGACAGATGACAGATGACAGATGACAGATGACAGATGACAGATGATAGATGACAGATGACATATGACAGATGACAGATGACAGATGACAGATGACAGATGACAAATGACAGATGACAGATGACAGATGACAGAAGACAGATGACAGTTGACAGATGACAGATGACAGATGACGAATGACAGATGACAGATGAGAGATGACAGATGACAGATGACAGATGACAGATGACAGATGATAGATGACAGATGACAGATGACAGATGACAGATGACAGATGACAGATGACAGATGACAGATGACAGATGACAGATGACAGATGACAGATGAAACATGACACATGGCATATGACAGATGACTGATGACAGATGACAGATGACAGATGACAGATGACAGATGACAGATGACAGATGACAGATGACAGATGACAGATGACAGATGACAGATGACAGATGACAGATGACAGATGACAAATGACAGATGACAGATGACAGATGACAGATGACAGATGACAGATGACAGATGACAGATGACAGATGACAGATGACAGATGACAGATGACATATGACAGAAGACAGATGACAGATGACAGAGGACAGATGTCTGATGACAGATGACAGATGACAGATGACAGATGACAGATGACAGATGACAGATGGCAGATGACAGATGACAGATGACAGATGACAGATGACAGATGACAGAAGACAGATGACAGATGACAGATGACAGATGACAGATGACAGATGACAGATGACAGATGACAGATGACAGATGACAGATGACAGATGACAGATGACAGATGACAGATGACAGATGATAGATGACAGATGACAGATGACAGATGACAGATGACAGATGAAACATGACACATGGCATATGACAGATGACTGATGACAGATGACAGATGACAGATGACAGATGACAGATGACAGATGACAGATGGCAGATGACAGATGACAGATGACAGATGACAGATGACAGATGACAGAAGACAGATGACAGATGACAGATGACAGATGACAGATGACAGATGACAGATGACAGAGGACAGATGTCTGATGACAGATGACAGATGACAGATGACAGATGACAGATGACAGATGACAGATGGCAGATGACAGATGACAGATGACAGATGACAGATGACAGATGACAGAAGACAGATGACAGATGACAGATGACAGATGACAGATGACAGATGACAGATGACAGATGACAGATGACAGATGACAGATGACAGATGACAGATGACAGATGACAGATGACAGATGACAGATGATAGATGACAGATGACAGATGACAGATGACAGATGACAGATGAAACATGACACATGGCATATGACAGATGACTGATGACAGATGACAGATGACAGATGACAGATGACAGATGACAGATGACAGATGACAGATGACAGATGACAGATGACAGATGACAGATGACAGATGACAGATGACAGATGACAGATGATAGATGACAGATGACAGATGACAGATGACAGATGACAGATGACAGATGACAGATGACAGATGACAGATGATAGATGACAGATGACAGATGACAGATGACAGATGACAGATGAAACATGACACATGGCATATGACAGATGACTGATGACAGATGACAGATGACAGATGACAGATGACAGATGACAGATGACAGATGACAGATGACAGATGACAGATGACAGATGACAGATGACAGATGACAGATGACAGATGACAAATGACAGATGACAGATGACAGATGACAGATGTCTGATGACAGATGACAGATGACAGATGACAGATGACAGATGACAGATGACAGATGGCAGATGACAGATGACAGATGACAGATGACAGATGACAGATGACAGAAGACAGATGACAGATGACAGATGACAGATGACGGATGACAGATGACAGATGACAGATGACAGATGATAGATGACAGATGACAGATGACAGATGACAGATGACAGATGACAGGTGACAGATGACAGATGACAGATGACAGATGACAGATGACAGATGACAGATGACAAATGACAGATGACAGATGACAGATGACAGATGACAGATGACAGATGACAGATGACAGATGACAGATGACAGATGACAGATGACAGATGACATATGACAGAAGACAGATGACAGATGACAGAGGACAGATGTCTGATGACAGATGACAGATGACAGATGACAGATGACAGATGACAGATGACAGATGGCAGATGACAGATGACAGATGACAGATGACAGATGACAGATGACAGAAGACAGATGACAGATGACAGATGACAGATGACAGATGACAGATGACAGATGTCTGATGACAGATGACAGATGACGGATGACATTTGACAGATGACAGATGACAGATGACAGATGACAGATGACAGATGACAGATGACAGATGACAGATGACAGATGACAGATGACAGAAGATAGATGACAGTTGACAGATGACAGATGACAGATGACAGATGACAGATGACAGATAATAGATGACAGATGATAGATGACAGATGACAGATGACAGATGACAGATGACAGATGACAGATGACAGATGACAGATGACAGATGACAGATGACAGATGACAGATGACAGATGACAGATGACAGATGACAGATGACAGATGACAGATGACAGATGACAGATGACAGATGACAGATGACAGATGACAGATGACAGATGACAGATGACAGATGACAGATGACAGGTGGCAGATGAAAGATGACAGATGACAGATGGCAGATTAAACATGACACATTGCAGATGACATATGACAGATGACAGATGACAGATGACAGATGACAGATGACAGATGACAGATGACAGATGACAGATGACAGATGATAGATGACAGATGACAGGCGACAGATGACAATTGACAAATGACAGATGACAGATGACAGATGACATATGACAGATGACAGATGACAGATGACAGATGACAGATGACAGATGACAGATGACACATGACACATGGCAGATGACAGATGACTGATGACATATGACGGATGACAGATGACAGATGACAAATGACGGTTGATAGACGACAGATGACAATTGACAATTGACAGATGACAGATGACAGATGACAGATGACAGATGACAGATGACAGATGACAGATGACAGATTGCAGATGAGAGATGACATGTGGCAGATGACAGATGACAGATGACAGATGACAGATGACAGATGACAGATGACAGATGACAGATGACAGATGAAACATGACACATGGCATATGACAGATGACTGATGACAGATGACAGATGACAGATGACAGATGACAGATGACAGATGACAGATGACAGATGACAGATGACAGATGACAGATGACAGATGACAGATGACAGATGACAGATGACAGATGACTGATGACAGATGACAGATGACAGATGACAGATGACAGATGACAAATGACAGATGACAGATGACAGATGACAGATGACAGATGACAGATGACAGATGACAGATGACAGATGACAGATGACAGATGTCTGATGACAGATGACAGATGACAGATGACAGATGACAGATGACAGATGACAGATGACAGATGACAGATGTCTGATGACAGATGACAGATGACAGATGACAGATGACAGATGACAGATGACAGATGACAGATGACAGATGACAGATGACAGATGACAGATGACAGATGACAGATGACAGATGACAGATGACAGATGACAGATGACAGATGACAGATGACAGATGACAGATGACAGATGACAGCTGACAGACGACAGATGACAATTGACAGATGACAGATGACAGAAGACAGATGACAGATGACAGATGACAGATGACAGATGTCTGATGACAGATGACAGATGACAGATGACAGATGACAGATGACAGATGACACATGACACATGGCATATGACAGATTACTGATGACAGATGACGGATGACAGATGACAGATGACAGATGACAGATGACAGATGACAGATGACAGATGACAGATGACAGATGACAGATGACAGATGACTGATGACAGATGACATATGACATATGACAGAAGACAGATGACAGATGACAGATGACAGATGACAGATGTCTGATGACAGATGACAGATGACAGATGACAGATGACAGATGACAGATGACAGATGACAGATGACAGATGACAGATGACAGATGACAGATGACAGATGACAGATGACAGATGACAGATGACAGATGACAGATGACAGATGACAGATGACAGATGACAGATGACAAATGACAGATGACAGATGACAGACGACAGATGACAATTGACAGATGACAGATGACAGATGACAGATGGCAGATTAAACATGACACATGGCAGATGACATATGACAGATGGCAGATGACAGATGACAGATGACAGATGACAGGTGGCAGATGACAGATGACAGATGACAGACGACAGATGACAATTGACAGATGACAGATGACAGATGACATATGACATATGACAGAAGACAGATGACAGATGATAGATGACAGATGACAGATGTCTGATGACAGATGACAGATGACAGATGACAGATGACAGATGACAGATGACAGATGACAGATGACAGATGACAGATGACAGATGACAGAAGACAGATGACAGATGACAGATGACAGATGACAGATGACAGATGACAGATGACAGATGACAGATGACTGATGACAGATGACAGATGACAGATGACAGATGACAGATGACAAATGACAGATGACAGATGACAGATGACAGATGACAGATGACAGATGACAGATGACAGATGACAGATGACAGATGACAGATGACAGATGACAGATGACAGATGACAGATGACAGATGACAGATGACAGATGACAGATGACGGATGACAGATGACAGATGACAGATGACAGATGACAGATCACAGATGACAGATCACAGATGACAGATGACAGATGACAGATGACAGATGACAGATGACAGATGACAGATGACAGTTGACAGATGACAGATGACAGATGACGGATGACAGATGACAGATGACAGATGACAGATGACAGATGACAGATGACAGATGACAGATGACAAATGACGGATGACAGATGACAGATGACAGATGATAGATCACAGATGACAGATCACAGATGACAGATGACAGATGACAGATGACAGATCACAGATGACAGATGACAGATGACAGATGAAAGATGACAGATGACAGATGACAGATGACAGATGACAGATGACAGATGACAGATGACAGATGACGGATGACAGATGACAAATGACAGATGACAGATGACAGATGACAGATGACAGATGACAGATGATAGATGACAGATGACATATGACAGATGACAGATGACAGATGACAGATGACAGATGACAAATGACAGATGACAGATGACAGATGACAGAAGACAGATGACAGTTGACAGATGACAGATGACAGATGACGAATGACAGATGACAGATGAGAGATGACAGATGACAGATGACAGATGACAGATGACAGATGATAGATGACAGATGACAGATGACAGATGACAGATGACAGATGACAGATGACAGATGACAGATGACAGATGACAGATGATAGATGACAGATGACAGATGACAGATGACAGATGACAGATGACAGATGACAGATGACAGATGACGGATGACAGATGACAGATGACAGATGACAGATGATAGATGACAGATGACAGATGACAGATGACAGATGACAGATGACAGATGACGGATGACAGATGACAGATGACAGAAGACAGATGACAGTTGACAGATGACAGATGACAGATGACGGATGACAGATGACAGATGACAGATGACAGATGACAGATGACAGATGACAGATGACAGATGACAGATGACAGATGACAGATGACAGATTGCAGATGAGAGATGACATGTGGCAGATGACAGATGACAGATGACAGATGACAGATGACACATGACACATGGCATATGACGGATGACTGATGACAGATGACAGATGACAGATGACAGATGACAGATGACAGATGACAGATGACAGATGACAGATGACAGATGACAGATGACAGATGACAGATGACAGATGACAGATGACAGATGACAGATGACAGATGACAGATGACAGATGACAGATGACTGATGACAGATGACTGATGACAGATGACAGATGACAGATGACAGATGACAGATGACAAATGACAGATGACAGATGACAGATGACAGATGACAGATGACAGATGACAGATGACAGATGACAGATGACAGATGACAGATGACAGATGACAGATGACAGATGACAGATGACAGATGACGGATGACAGATGACAGATGACAGATGACAGATGACAGATCACAGATGACAGATGACAGATGACAGATGACAGATGACAGATGACAGATGACAGATGACAGATGACAGATGACAGATGACAGTTGACAGATGACAGATGACAGATGACGGATGACAGATGACAGATGACAGATGACAGATGACAGATGACAGATGACAGATGACAGATGACAGATGACAGATGACAGATGACAGATGACAGATGACAGATGACAGATGACAGATGACAGATGACAGATGACAGATGACAGATGACACATGACACATGGCATATGACAGATGACTGATGACAGATGACAGATGACAGATGACAGATGACAGATGACAGATGACAGATGACAGATGACAGATGACAGATGACAGATGACAGATGACAGATGACACATGACAGATGACAGATGACAGATGACAGATGACTGATGACAGATGACAGATGACAGATGACAGATGACAGATGACAGATGACAGATGACAGATGACAGATGACAGATGACAGATGACAGATGACAGATGACAGATGACAGATGACGGATGACAGATGACAGATGACAGATGACAGATGACAGATGACAGATGACAGATGACAGATGACAGATGACAGATGACAGATGACAGATGACAGATGACAGATGACAGATGACAGATGACAGATGACAGATGACAGATGACAGATGACAGATGACAGATGACAGATGACAGATGACAGATGACAGATGACAGATGACAGATGACAGATGACGGATGACAGATGACAGATGACAGATGACAGATGACAGATGACAGATCACAGATGACAGATGACAGATGAAAGATGACAGATGACAGATGACAGATGACAGATGACAGATGACAGATGACAGATGACAGATGACAGATGACAGATGACAGATGACAGATGACAAATGACAGATGACAGATGACAGATGACAGATGACAGATGACAGATGATAGATGACAGATGACATATGACAGATGACAGATGACAGATGACAGATGACAGATGACAAATGACAGATGACAGATGACAGATGACAGAAGACAGATGACAGTTGACAGATGACAGATGACAGATGACGAATGACAGATGACAGATGACAGATGACAGATGACAGATGACAGATGACAGATGACAGATGACAGATGACAGATGACAGATGACAGATGACAGATGACAGATGACGGATGACAGATGACAGATGACAGATGACAGATGACAGATGACAGATCACAGATGACAGATGACAGATGACAGATGACAGATGACAGATGACAGATGACGGATGACAGATGACAGATGACAGATGACAGATGACAGATGACAGATCACAGATGACAGATGACAGATGAAAGATGACAGATGACAGATGACAGATGACAGATGACAGATGACAGATGACAGATGACAGATGACAGATGACAGATGACAGATGACAGATGACAAATGACAGATGACAGATGACAGATGACAGATGACAGATGACAGATGACAGATGACAGATGACAGATGACAGATGACAGATGACAGATGACAGATGACAGATGACAGATGACAGATGACAGATGACAGATGACAGATGACAGACGACAGGTGGCAGATGAAAGATGACAGATGACAGATGACAGATGACAGATGACAGATGACAAATGACAGATGACAGATGACAGATGACAGATGACAGATGACAAATGACAGATGACAGATGACAGATGACAGATGACAGATGACAGATGACAGATGACAGATGACAATTGACAAATGACAGATGACAGATGACAGATGACATATGACAGATGACAGATGACAGATGACAGATGACAGATGACAGATGACACATGACACATGGCAGATGACAGATGACTGATGACATATGACGGATGACAGATGACAGATGACAAATGACGGTTGATAGACGACAGATGACAATTGACAATTGACAGATGACAGATGACAGATGACAGATGACAGATGACAGATGACAGATGACAGATGACAGATTGCAGATGAGAGATGACATGTGGCAGATGACAGATGACAGATGACAGATGACAGATGACAGATGACAGATGACAGATGACAGATGACACATGACACATGGCATATGACAGATGACTGATGACAGATGACAGATGACAGATGACAGATGACAGATGACAGATGACAGATGACAGATGACAGATGACAGATGACAGATGACAGATGACAGATGACAGATGACAGATGACAGATGACTGATGACAGATGACAGATGACAGATGACAGATGACAGATGACAAATGACAGATGACAGATGACAGATGACAGATGACAGATGACAGATGACAGATGACAGATGACAGATGACAGATGACAGATGACAGATGACAGATGACAGATGACAGATGACGGATGACAGATGACAGATGACAGATGACAGATGACAGATCACAGATGACAGATGACAGATGACAGATGACAGATGACAGATGACAGATGACAGATGACAGATGACAGATGACAGATGACAGATGACAGATGACAGTTGACAGATGACAGATGACAGATGTCGGATGACAGATGACAGATGACAGATGACAGATGACAGATGACAGATGACAGATGACAGATGACAGATGACAGATGACAGATGACAGATGACAGATGACAGATGACAGATGACAGATGACAGATGACAGATGACAGATGACAGATGACAGATGACAGATGACAGATGACACATGACACATGGCATATGACAGATGACTGATGACAGATGACAGATGACAGATGACAGACGACAGATGACAGATGACAGATGACAGATGACAAATGACAGATGACACATGACAGATGACAGATGACAGATGACAGATGACTGATGACAGATGACAGATGACAGATGACAGATGACAGATGACAGATGACAGATGACAGATGACAGATGACAGATGACAGATGACAGATGACAGATGACAAATGACGGATGACAGATGACAGATGACAGATGACAGATCACAGATGACAGATCACAGATGACAGATGACAGATGACAGATGACAGATGACAGATGACAGATGACAGATGACAGATGACAGATGACAGATGACAGATGACAGATGACAGATGACAGATGACAGATGACAGATGACAGATGACAGATGACAGATGACAGATGACGGATGACAGATGACAGATGACAGATGACAGATGACGGATGACAGATGACAGATGACAGATGACAGATGACAGATGACAGATGACAGATCACAGATGACAGATGACAGATGACAGATGAAAGATGACAGATGACAGATGACAGATGACAGATGACAGATGACAGATGACAGATGACAGATGACAGATGACAGATGACAGATGACAAATGACAGATGACAGATGACAGATGACAGATGACAGATGACAGATGATAGATGACAGATGACATATGACAGATGACAGATGACAGATGACAGATGACAGATGACAAATGACAGATGACAGATGACAGATGACAGAAGGCAGATGACAGGTGACAGATGACAGATGACAGATGACGAATGACAGATGACAGATGAGAGATGACAGATGACAGATGACAGATGACAGATGACAGATGACAGATGATAGATGACAGATGACAGATGACAGATGACAGATGACAGATGACAGATGACAGATGACAGATGACAGATGACAGATGATAGATGACAGATGACAGATGACAGATGACAGATGACAGATGACAGATGACGGATGACAGATGACAGATGACAGAAGACAGATGACAGTTGACAGATGACAGATGACAGATGACGGATGACAGATGACAGATGACAGATGACAGATGACAGATGACAGATGATAGATGACAGATGACAGATGACAGATGACAGATGACAGATGACAGATGACAGATGACAGATGACAGATGACAGATGACAGATGACAGATGACAGATGACAGATGACAGATGACAGATGACAGATGACAGATGACAGATGACAGATGACAGATGACAGATGACAGATGACAGATGACACATGACACATGGCATATGACAGATGACTGATGACAGATGACAGATGACAGATGACAGATGACAGATGACAGATGACAGATGACAGATGACAGATGACAGATGACAGATGACGGATGACAGATGACAGATGACAGATGACAGATGACAGATCACAGATGACAGATGAATGATGACAGATGACAGATGACAGATGACAGATGACAGATGACAAATGGCAGATGACAGATGACAGATGACAGATGACAGATGGCAGACGACAGATGACAGATGACAGATGACAGATGACAGATGACAGATGACAGATGACAGATGACAGATGACAGATGACAGATGACAGATGACAGATGACAGATGACAGATGACAGATGACAGATGACAGATGACAGATGACAGATGACAGATGACAGATGACAGATGACAGATGACAGATGACAGATGACTGATGACAGATGACATATGACATATGACAGAAGACAGATGACAGATGACAGATGACAGATGACAGATGTCTGATGACAGATGACAGATGACAGATGACAGATGACAGATGACAGATGACAGATGACAGATGACAGATGACAGATGACAGATGACAGATGACAGATGACAGATGACAGATGACAGATGACAGATGACAGATGACAGATGACAGATGACAGATGACAGATGACAAATGACAGATGACAGACGACAGATGACAATTGACAGATGACAGATGACAGATGACAGATGGCAGATTAAACATGACACATGGCAGATGACATATGACAGATGGCAGATGACAGATGACAGATGACAGATGACAGGTGGCAGATGACAGATGACAGATGACAGACGACAGATGACAATTGACAGATGACAGATGACAGATGACATATGACATATGACAGAAGACAGATGACAGATGACAGATGACAGATGACAGATGTCTGATGACAGATGACAGATGACAGATGACAGATGACAGATGACAGATGACAGATGACAGATGACAGATGACAGATGACAGATGACAGATGACAGAAGACAGATGACAGATGACAGATGACAGATGACAGATGACAGATGACAGATGACAGATGACAGATGACAGATGACTGATGACAGATGACAGATGACAGATGACAGATGACAGATGACAAATGACAGATGACAGATGACAGATGACAGATGACAGATGACAGATGACAGATGACAGATGACAGATGACAGATGACAGATGACAGATGACAGATGACAGATGACAGATGACAGATGACAGATGACAGATGACAGATGACAGATGACGGATGACAGATGACAGATGACAGATGACAGATGACAGATCACAGATGACAGATGACAGATGACAGATGACAGATGACAGATGACAGATGACAGATGACAGATGACAGATGACAGTTGACAGATGACAGATGACAGATGACGGATGACAGATGACAGATGACAGATGACAGATGACAGATGACAGATGACAGATGACAGATGACAGATGACAGATGACAGATGACAGATGACAGATGACAGATGACAGATGACAGATGACAGATGACAGATGACAGATGACAGTTGACAGATGACAGATGACAGATGACGGATGACATATGACAGATGACAGATGACAGATGACAGATGACAGATGACAGATGACAGATGACAGATGACAGATGACAGATGACAGATGACAGATGACAGATGACAGATGACAGATGACAGATGACAGATGACAGATGACAGATGACAGATGACAGATGACACATGACACATGGCATATGACAGATGACTGATGACTGATGACAGATGACAGATGACAGATGACAGATGACAGACGACAGATGACAGATGACAGATGACAGATGACAGATGACAGATGACACATGACAGATGACAGATGACAGATGACAGATGACTGATGACAGATGACAGATGACAGATGACAGATGACAGATGACAGATGACAGATGACAGATGACAGATGACAGATGACAGATGACAGATGACAGATGACAGATGACAGATGACAGATGACAAATGACGGATGACAGATGACAGATGACAGATGACAGATCACAGATGACAGATCACAGATGACAGATGACAGATGACAGATGACAGATGACAGATGACAGATGACAGATGACAGATGACAGATGACAGATGACAGATGACAGATGACAGATGACAGATGACAGATGACAGATGACAGATGACAGATGACAGATGACAGATGACAGATGACAGATGACAGATGACAGATGACAGATGACAGATGACAGATGACAGATGACAGATGACGGATGACAGATGACAGATGACAGATGACAGATGACAGATGACAGATGACAGATGACAGATGACAGATCACAGATGACAGATGACAGATGACAGATGAAAGATGACAGATGACAGATGACAGATGACAGATGACAGATGACAGATGACAGATGACAGATGACAGATGACAGATGACAAATGACAGATGACAGATGACAGATGACAGATGACAGATGACAGATGATAGATGACAGATGACATATGACAGATGACAGATGACAGATGACAGATGACAGATGACAAATGACAGATGACAGATGACAGATGACAGAAGACAGATGACAGTTGACAGATGACAGATGACAGATGACGAATGACAGATGACAGATGAGAGATGACAGATGACAGATGACAGATGACAGATGACAGATGATAGATGACAGATGACAGATGACAGATGACAGATGACAGATGACAGATGACAGATGACAGATGACAGATGACAGATGACAGATGATAGATGACAGATGACAGATGACAGATGACAGATGACAGATGACAGATGACGGATGACAGATGACAGATGACAGATGACAGATGATAGATGACAGATGACAGATGACAGATGACAGATGACAGATGACAGATGACGGATGACAGATGACAGATGACAGAAGACAGATGACAGTTGACAGATGACAGATGACAGATGACGGATGACAGATGACAGATGACAGATGACAGATGACAGATGACAGATGACAGATGACAGATGACAGATGACAGATGACAGATGACAGATGACAGATTGCAGATGAGAGATGACATGTGGCAGATGACAGATGACAGATGACAGATGACAGATGACAGATGACACATGACACATGGCATATGACAGATGACTGATGACAGATGACAGATGACAGATGACAGATGACAGATGACAGATGACAGATGACAGATGACAGATGACAGATGACAGATGACAGATGACAGATGACAGATGACAGATGACAGATGACAGATGACAGATGACAGATGACAGATGACAGATGACAGATGACAGATGACTGATGACAGATGACAGATGACAGATGACAGATGACAGATGACAAATGACAGATGACAGATGACAGATGACAGATGACAGATGACAGATGACAGATGACAGATGACAGATGACAGATGACAGATGACAGATGACAGATGACAGATGACAGATGACAGATGACAGATGACAGATGACAGATGACGGATGACAGATGACAGATGACAGATGACAGATGACAGATCACAGATGACAGATGACAGATGACAGATGACAGATGACAGATGACAGATGACAGATGACAGATGACAGATGACAGATGACAGATGACACATGACAGATGACAGATGACAGATGACAGATGACTGATGACAGATGACAGATGACAGATGACAGATGACAGATGACAGATGACAGATGACAGATGACAGATGACAGATGACAGATGACAGATGACAGATGACAGATGACAAATGACGGATGACAGATGACAGATGACAGATGACAGATCACAGATGACAGATGACAGATGACAGATGACAGATGACAGATGACAGATGACAGATGACAGATGACAGATGACAGATGACAGATGACAGATGACAGATGACAGATGACAGATGACAGATGACAGATGACAGATGACAGATGACAGATGACAGATGACAGTTGACAGATGACAGATGACAGATGACGAATGACAGATGACAGATGACAGATGACAGATGACAGATGACAGATGACAGATGACAGATGATAGATGACAGATGACAGATGACAGATGACAGATGACAGATGACAGATGACAGATGACAGATGACAGATGACAGATGATAGATGACAGATGACAGATGACAGATGACAGATGACAGATGACAGATGACGGATGACAGATGACAGATGACAGAAGACAGATGACAGTTGACAGATGACAGATGACAGATGACGGATGACATTTGACAGATGACAGATGACAGATGACAGATGACAGATGACAGATGACAGATGACAGATGACAGATGACAGATGACAGAAGATAGATGACAGTTGACAGATGACAGATGACAGATGACAGATGACAGATGACAGATAATAGATGACAGATGATAGATGACAGATGACAGATGACAGATGACAGATGACAGATGACAGATGACAGATGACAGATGACAGATGACAGATGACAGATGACAGATGACAGATGACAGATGACAGATGACAGATGACAGATGACAGATGACAGATGACAGATGACAGATGACAGATGACAGATGACAGATGACAGATGACAGGTGGCAGATGAAAGATGACAGATGACAGATGGCAGATTAAACATGACACATTGCAGATGACATATGACAGATGACAGATGACAGATGACAGATGACAGATGACAGATGACAGATGACAGATGACAGATGACAGATGATAGATGACAGATGACAGGCGACAGATGACAATTGACAAATGACAGATGACAGATGACAGATGACATATGACAGATGACAGATGACAGATGACAGATGACAGATGACAGATGACACATGACACATGGCAGATGACAGATGACTGATGACATATGACGGATGACAGATGACAGATGACAAATGACGGTTGATAGACGACAGATGACAATTGACAATTGACAGATGACAGATGACAGATGACAGATGACAGATGACAGATGACAGATGACAGATTGCAGATGAGAGATGACATGTGGCAGATGACAGATGACAGATGACAGATGACAGATGACAGATGACAGATGACAGATGACACATGACACATGGCATATGACAGATGACTGATGACAGATGACAGATGACAGATGACAGATGACAGATGACAGATGACAGATGACAGATGACAGATGACAGATGACAGATGACAGATGACAGATGACAGATGACAGATGACAGATGACAGATGACAGATGACTGATGACAGATGACAGATGACAGATGACAGATGACAGATGACAAATGACAGATGACAGATGACAGATGACAGATGACAGATGACAGATGACAGATGACAGATGACAGATGACAGATGACAGATGACAGATGACAGATGACAGATGACAGATGACGGATGACAGATGACAGATGACAGATGACAGATGACAGATCACAGATGACAGATGACAGATGACAGATGACAGATGACAGATGACAGATGACAGATGACAGATGACAGATGACAGATGACAGATGACAGATGACAGATGACAGTTGACAGATGACAGATGACAGATGTCGGATGACAGATGACAGATGACAGATGACAGATGACAGATGACAGATGACAGATGACAGATGACAGATGACAGATGACAGATGACAGATGACAGATGACAGATGACAGATGACAGATGACAGATGACAGATGACAGATGACAGATGACAGATGACAGATGACAGATGACACATGACACATGGCATATGACAGATGACTGATGACAGATGACAGATGACAGATGACAGACGACAGATGACAGATGACAGATGACAGATGACAAATGACAGATGACACATGACAGATGACAGATGACAGATGACAGATGACTGATGACAGATGACAGATGACAGATGACAGATGACAGATGACAGATGACAGATGACAGATGACAGATGACAGATGACAGATGACAGATGACAGATGACAGATGACAGATGACAGATGACAGATGACAAATGACGGATGACAGATGACAGATGACAGATGACAGATCACAGATGACAGATCACAGATGACAGATGACAGATGACAGATGACAGATGACAGATGACAGATGACAGATGACAGATGACAGATGACAGATGACAGATGACAGATGACAGATGACAGATGACAGATGACAGATGACAGATGACAGATGACAGATGACAGATGACAGATGACAGATGACAGATGACGGATGACAGATGACAGATGACAGATGACAGATGACGGATGACAGATGACAGATGACAGATGACAGATGACAGATGACAGATGACAGATCACAGATGACAGATGACAGATGACAGATGAAAGATGACAGATGACAGATGACAGATGACAGATGACAGATGACAGATGACAGATGACAGATGACAGATGACAGATGACAGATGACAAATGACAGATGACAGATGACAGATGACAGATGACAGATGACAGATGATAGATGACAGATGACATATGACAGATGACAGATGACAGATGACAGATGACAGATGACAAATGACAGATGACAGATGACAGATGACAGAAGACAGATGACAGTTGACAGATGACAGATGACAGATGACGAATGACAGATGACAGATGAGAGATGACAGATGACAGATGACAGATGACAGATGACAGATGACAGATGATAGATGACAGATGACAGATGACAGATGACAGATGACAGATGACAGATGACAGATGACAGATGATAGATGACAGATGACAGATGACAGATGACAGATGACAGATGACAGATGACGGATGACAGATGACAGATGACAGAAGACAGATGACAGTTGACAGATGACAGATGACAGATGACGGATGACAGATGACAGATGACAGATGACAGATGACAGATGACAGATGATAGATGACAGATGACAGATGACAGATGACAGATGACAGATGACAGATGACAGATGACAGATGACAGATGACAGATGACAGATGACAGATGACAGATGACAGATGACAGATGACAGATGACAGATGACAGATGACAGATGACAGATGACAGATGACAGATGACAGATGACAGATGACAGATGACAGATGACACATGACACATGGCATATGACAGATGACTGATGACAGATGACAGATGACAGATGACAGATGACAGATGACAGATGACAGATGACAGATGACAGATGACAGATGACAGATGACAGATGACAGATGACAGATGACAGATGACAGATGACAGATGACAGATGACAGATGACAGATGACAGATGACAGATGACAGATGACGGATGACAGATGACAGATGACAGATGACAGATGACAGATGACAGATGACAGATGACAGATGACAGATGACAGATGACAGATGACAGATGACAGATGACAGATGACAGAAGACAGATGACAGTTGACAGATGACAGATGACAGATGACGGATGACAGATGACAGATGACAGATGACAGATGACAGATGACAGATGACAGATGACAGATGACAGATGACAGATGACAGATGACAGATGACAGATGACAGATGACAGATGACAGATGACAGATGACAGGTGGCAGATGACAGATGACAGATGACAGATGACAGATGACAGATGACAGATGACAGATGACAGATGACGGATGACAGATGACAGATGACAGATGACAGATGACAGATCACAGATGACAGATGAATGATGACAGATGACAGATGACAGATGACTGATGACAGATGACAGATGACAGATGACAGATGACAGATGACAGATGACAGATGACAGATGACAGATGACAGATGACAGATGACAGATGACAGATGACAGATGACAGATGACAGATGACAGATGACAGATGACAGATGACAGATGACAGATGACAGATGGCAGATGACAGATGACAGATGACAGATGACAGATGACAGATGACAGATGACAGATGACAGATGACAGATGACAGATGACAGATGACAGATGACAGATGACAGATGACAGATGACAGATGACAGATGACAGATGACAGATGACAAATGGCAGATGACAGATGACAGATGACAGATGACAGATGGCAGACGACAGATGACAGATGACAGATGACAGATGACAGATGACAGATGACAGATGACAGATGACAGATGACAGATGACAGATGACAGATGACAGATGACAGATGACAGATGACAGATGACAGATGACAGATGACAGATGACAGATGACAGATGACAGATGACAGATGACAGATGACAGATGACAGATGACAGATGACAGATGACAGATGACAGATGACAGATGACAGATAACAAATGACAGATGACAGATGACAGATGACAGATGACAGATGACAGATGACAGATGACAGATGACAAATGACAGATGGCAGATGACAGAAGACAGATGACAGTTGACAGATGACAGATGATAGATGACGGATGACAGATGACAGATGACAGATGACAGATGACAGATGACAGATGACAGAAGACAGATGACAGTTGACAGATGACAGATGACAGATGACAGATGACAGATGACAGATGACAGATGACAGATGACAGATGACAGATGACAGATGACAGATGACAGATGACAGATGACAGATGACAGATGACAGATGACAGATGACAGATGACAGATGACAGACGACAGATGACAGATGACAGATGACAGATGACAGATGACAGATGACAAATGCAGATGACAGATGACAGATGACAGATGACAGATGGCAGACGACAGATGACAGATGACAGAAGACAGATGACAGTTGACAGATGACAGATGACAGATGACAGATGACAGATGACAGATGACAGATGACAAATGACAGATGACACATGACAGGTTGCAGATGACAGATGACAGATGATAGATGACAGAAGACAGATGACAGTTGACAGATGACAGATGACAGATGACAGATGACAGATGACAGATGACAAATGACAGATGACAGATGACAGATGACAGATGACAGATGACAGATGACAGATGACAGATGACAGATGACAGATGACAGATGACAGATGACAGATGACAGATGACAGATGACAGATGACAGATGACAGATGACAGATGACAGATGACAGATGACAGATGACAGATGACAGATGACAGATGACAGATGGCAGATGACAGATGATAGATGACAGATGAGAGACGAAAGACGACAGATGACAGATGACAGATAACAGATGACAGATGACAGATGACAGATGACAGATGACAGATGACAGATGACAGATGACAGATGACAGATGACAGATGACCTATGACAGATGACAGATGACAGATGACAGATGACAGACGACAGATGACAGATGACAGATGACAGATGACAGATGACAGATGACAGATGACAGATGACAGATGACAGATGACAGATGACAGATGACAGATGACAGATGACAGATGACATTTGACAGATGACAGATGACAGATGACAGATGACAGATGGCAGATGACAGATGACAGATGACAGATGACAGATGACAGATGACAGATGACAGACGACAGATGACAGATGACAGATGACAGATGACAGATGACAGATGACAGATGACAGATGACAGATGACAGATGACAGATGACAGATGACAGATGACAGATGGCAGATGACAGATGACAGATGACAGATGACAGATGGCAGATGACAGATGACAGATGATAGATGACAGATGAGAGACGAAAGACGACAGATGACAGATGGCAGATGATAGAGGACAGGTGACAGGTGACATATGACAGGAAACAGATGACAGATGACAGATGACAGATGACAGATGACAGATGACAGATGACAGATGACAAATGACAGATGACAGGTGACAGATGACAGATGACAGATGACATTTGACAGATGACAGATGACAGATGACAGATGACGGATGACAGATGACAGATGACAGATGACAGATGACAGATGACAGATGACAGATGACAGATGACAGATGACAGATGACATTTGACATTTGACAGATGACAGATGACAGATGACAGATGACAGATGACAGGTGACAGATGACAGATAACAGATGACAGATGACAGAAGCCGAATGACAGATGAGAGATGGCAGACGACAGATGACAGATGACAGAAAACGAATGACAGATGACAAATGACAGATGACAGATGACAGATGACAGATGACAGATGACAGATGACAGATGACAGATGACAGATGACAGATGACAGATGACAGATGACAGAAGATAGATGACAGTTGACAGATGACAGATGAAAGATGACAGATGACAGATGACAGATAATAGATGACAGATGATAGATGACAGATGACAGATGACAGATGACAGATGACAGATGACAGATGACAGATGACAGATGACAGATGACAGATGACAGATGACAGATGACAGATGACAGATGACAGATGACAGATGACAGATGACAGATGACAGATGACAGATGACAGATGACAGATGACAGATGACAGATGACAGATGACAGATGACAGGTGGCAGATGACAGATGGCAGATTAAACATGACACATTGCAGATGACATATGACAGATGACAGATGACAGATGACAGATGACAGATGACAGATGACAGATGACAGATGACAGATGACAGATGACAGATGACAGATGATAGATGACAGATGACAGGCGACAGATGACAATTGACAAATGACAGATGACAGATGACAGATGACATATGACAGATGACAGATGACAGATGACAGATGACAGATGACACATGACACATGGCAGATGACAGATGACTGATGACATATGACGGATGACAGATGACAGATGACAAATGACGGTTGATAGACGACAGATGACAATTGACAATTGACAGATGACAGATGACAGATGACAGATGACAGATGACAGATGACAGATGACAGATGACAGATGACAGATGACAGATGACAGATTGCAGATGAGAGATGACATGTGGCAGATGACAGATGACAGATGACAGATGACAGATGACAGATGACAGATGACAGATGACAGATGACAGATGACACATGACACACGGCATATGACAGATGACTGATGACAGATGACAGATGACAGATGACAGATGACAGATGACAGATGACAGATGACAGATGACAGATGACAGATGACAGATGACAGATGACAGATGACAGATGACTGATGACAGATGACAGATGACAGATGACAGATGACAGATGACAGATGACAGATGACAGATGACAGATGACAGATGACAGATGACAGATGACAGATGACAGATGACAGATGACAGATGACAGATGACGGATGACAGATGACAGATGACAGATGACAGATCACAGATGACAGATGACAGATGACAGATGACAGATGACAGATGACAGATGACAGATGACAGATGACAGTTGACAGATGACAGATGACAGTTGACAGTTGACAGATGACAGATGACGGATGACAGATGACAGATGACAGATGACAGATGACAGATGACAGATGACAGATGACAGATGACAGATAATAGATGACAGATGATAGATGACAGATGACAGATGACAGATGACAGATGACAGATGACAGATGACAGATGACAGATGACAGATGACAGATGACAGATGACAGATGACAGATGACAGATGACAGATGACAGATGACAGATGACAGATGACAGATGACAGATGACAGATGACAGATGACAGATGACAGATGACAGATGACAGATGACAGATGACAGATGACAGGTGGCAGATGACAGATGACAGATGACAGATGGCAGATTAAACATGACACATTGCAGATGACATATGACAGATGACAGATGACAGATGACAGATGACAGATGACAGATGACAGATGACAGATGACAGATGACAGATGACAGATGACAGATGATAGATGACAGATGACAGGCGACAGATGACAATTGACAAATGACAGATGACAGATGACAGATGACAGATGACAGATGACAGATGACAGATGACAGATGACAGATGACAGATGACAGATGACAGATGACAGATGACAGATGACAGATGACAGATGACAGGTGACAGATGACAGATGACAGATGACATTTGACAGATGACAGATGACAGATGACAGATGACGGATGACAGATGACAGATGACAGATGACAGATGACAGATGACAGATGACAGATGACAGATGACAGATGACAGATGACATTTGACATTTGACAGATGACAGATGACAGATGACAGATGACAGGTGACAGATGACAGATAACAGATGACAGAAGCCGAATGACAGATGAGAGATGGCAGACGACAGATGACAGATGACAGAAAACGAATGACAGATGACAAATGACAGATGACAGATGACAGATGACAGATGACAGATGACAGATGACAGATAACAGATGACAGATGACAGATGACAGATGACAGATGACAGATGACAGAAGATAGATGACAGTTGACAGATGACAGATGACAGATGACAGATGACAGATAATAGATGACAGATGATAGATGACAGATGACAGATGACAGATGACAGATGACAGATGACAGATGACAGATGACAGATGACAGATGACAGATGACAGATGACAGATGACAGATGACAGATGACAGATGACAGATGACAGATGACAGATGACAGATGACAGATGACAGATGACAGATGACAGGTGGCAGATGACAGATGACAGATGACAGATGGCAGATTAAACATGACACATTGCAGATGACATATGACAGACGACAGATGACAGATGACAGATGACAGATGACAGATGACAGATGACAGATGACAGATGACAGATGACAGATGATAGATGACAGATGACAGGCGACAGATGACAATTGACAAATGACAGATGACAGATGACAGATGACATATGACAGATGACAGATGACAGATGACAGATGACAGATGACACATGACACATGGCAGATGACAGATGACTGATGACATATGACGGATGACAGATGACAGATGACAAATGACGGTTGATAGACGACAGATGACAATTGACAATTGACAGATGACAGATGACAGATGACAGATGACAGATGACAGATGACAGATGACAGATGACAGATGACAGATGACAGATGACAGATGACAGATTGCAGATGAGAGATGACATGTGGCAGATGACAGATGACAGATGACAGATGACAGATGACAGATGACAGATGACAGATGACAGATGACAGATGACAGATGACAGATGACAGATGACAGATTGCAGATGAGAGATGACATGTGGCAGATGACAGATGACAGATGACAGATGACAGATGACAGATGACAGATGACAGATGACAGATGACACATGACACACGGCATATGACAGATGACTGATGACAGATGACAGATGACAGATGACAGATGACAGATGACAGATGACAGATGACAGATGACAGATGACAGATGACAGATGACAGATGACAGATGACAGATGACAGATGACAGATGACAGATGACTGATGACAGATGACAGATGACAGATGACAGATGACAGATGACAGATGACAGATGACAGATGACAGATGACAGATGACAGATGACAGATGACAGATGACAGATGACAGATAACAGATGACAGATGACAGATGACAGATGACAGATGACGGATGACAGATGACAGATGACAGATGACAGATCACAGATGACAGATGACAGATGACAGATGACAGATGACAGATGACAGATGACAGATGACAGTTGACAGATGACAGATGACAGTTGACAGTTGACAGATGACAGATGACGGATGACAGATGACAGATGACAGATGACAGATGACAGATGACAGATGACAGATGACAGATGACAGATGACAGATGACAGATGACAGATGACAGATGACAGATGACAGATGACAGATGACAGATGACAGATGACAGATGACACATGACACATGGCATATGACAGATGACTGATGACAGATGACAGATGACAGATGACAGATGACAGATAACAGATGACAGATGACAGATGACAGATGACAGATGACAGATGACAGATGACAGATGACACATGACAGATGACAGATGACAGATGACAGATGACTGATGACAGATGACAGATGACAGATGACAGATGACAGATGACAGATGACAGATGACAGATGACAGATGACAGATGACAGATGACAGATGACAGATGACAGATGACAAATGACGGATGACAGATGACAGATGACAGATCACAGATCACAGATGACAGATGACAGATGACAGATGACAGATGACAGATGACAGATGACAGATGACAGATGACAGATGACAGATGACAGATGACAGATGACAGATGACAGATGACAGATGACAGATGACAGATGACAGATGACAGATGACAGATGACAGATGACAGATGACAGATGACAGATGACAGATGACAGATGACAGATGACAGATGACAGATCACAGTTGACAGATGACAGATGACAGATGACAGATGACAGATGACAGATGACAGATGACAGATGACAGATGACAGATGACAGATGACAGATGACAGATGACAGATGACAGATGACAAATGACAGATGACAGATGACAGATGACAGATGACAGATGACAGATGACAGATGACAGATGACAGATGACAGATGATAGATGACAGATGACAGATGACAGATGACAGATGACAGATGACAAATTTCAGATGACAGATGACAGATGACAGAAGACAGATGACAGTTGACAGATGACAGATGACAGATGACGAATGACAGATGACAGATGACAGATGACAGATGACAGATGACAGATGACAGATGACAGATGACAGATGACAGATGACAGATGACAGATGACAGATGACAGATGACAGATGACAGATGACAGATGACAGATGACAGATGACAGATGACAGATGACAGATGACAGATGACAGATGACAGATGACAGATGACAGATGACAGATGACAGATGACAGATGACAGATGACAGATGACAGATGACAGATGACAGATGATAGATGACAGATGACAGATGACAGATGACAGATGACAAATGACAGATGGCAGATGACAGAAGACAGATGACAGTTGACAGATGAGAGATGACAGATGACGGATGACAGATGACAGATGACAGATGACAGATGACAGATGACAGATGACAGATGACAGATGACAGATGACAGATGACAGATGACAGATGACAGATGACAGATGACAGATGACAGATGACAGATGACAGATGACAGATGACAGATGACAGATGACAGATGACAGATGACAGATGACAGATGACAGATGACAGATGACAGATGACAGATGACAGATGACAGATGACAGATGACAGATGACAGATGACAGATGACAGATGACAGATGACAGATGACAGATGACACATGACAGATGACAGATGACAGATGACAGATGACTGATGACAGATGACAGATGACAGATGACAGATGACAGATGACAGATGACAGATGACAGATGACAGATGACAGATGACAGATGACAGATGACTGATGACAGATGACAGATGACAGATGACAGATGACAGATGACAGATGACAGATGACAGATGACAGATGACAGATGACAGATGACAGATGACAGATGACAGATGACAGATGACAGATGACAGATGACAAATGGCAGATGACAGATGACAGATGACAGATGACAGATGACAGATGGCAGACGACAGATGACAGATGACAGATGACAGATGACAGATGACAGATGACAGATGACAGATGACAGATGACAGATGACAGATGACAGATGACAGATGACAGATGACAGATGACAGATGACAGATGACAGATGACAGATGACAGAAGACAGATGACAGTTGACAGATGACAGATGACAGATGACAGATGACAGACGATAGATGACAGATGACAGATGACAGATGACAGATGACAGATGACAGATGACAGATGACAGATGACAGATGACAGATGACAGATGACAGATGACAGATGAAAGATGACAGATGACAGATGACAGATGACAGATGACAGATGACAGATGACAGATGACAGATGACAGATGACAGATGACAGATGACACATGACACATGGCATATGACAGATGACTGATGACAGATGACAGATGACAGATGACAGATGACAGATGACAGATGACAGATGACAGATGACAGATGACAGATGACAGATGACAGATGACACATGACAGATGACAGATGACAGATGACAGATGACTGATGACAGATGACAGATGACAGATGACAGATGACAGATGACAGATGACAGATGACAGATGACAGATGACAGATGACAGATGACAGATGACAGATGACAGATGACAGATGACAAATGACGGATGACAGATGACAGATGACAGATCACAGATCACAGATGACAGATGACAGATGACAGATGACAGATGACAGATGACAGATGACAGATGACAGATGACAGATGACAGATGACAGATGACAGATGACAGATGACAGATGACAGATGACAGATGACAGATGACAGATGACAGATGACAGATGACAGATGACAGATGACAGATGACAGATGACAGATGACAGATGACAGATCACAGTTGACAGATGACAGATGACAGATGACAGATGACAGATGACAGATGACAGATGACAGATGACAGATGACAGATGACAGATGACAGATGACAGATGACAGATGACAGATGACAGATGACAGATGACAAATGACAGATGACAGATGACAGATGACAGATGACAGATGACAGATGATAGATGACAGATGACAGATGACAGATGACAGATGACAGATGACAAATTTCAGATGACAGATGACAGATGACAGAAGACAGATGACAGTTGACAGATGACAGATGACAGATGACGAATGACAGATGACAGATGACAGATGACAGATGACAGATGACAGATGACAGATGACAGATGACAGATGACAGATGACAGATGACAGATGACAGATGACAGATGACAGATGACAGATGACAGATGACAGATGACAGATGACAGATGACAGATGACAGATGACAGATGACAGATGACAGATGACAGATGACAGATGACAGATGACAGATGACAGATGACAGATGACAGATGACAGATGACAGATGACAGATGACAGATGACAGATGATAGATGACAGATGACAGATGACAGATGACAGATGACAGATGACAAATGACAGATGGCAGATGACAGAAGACAGATGACAGTTGACAGATGAGAGATGACAGATGACGGATGACAGATGACAGATGACAGATGACAGATGACAGATGACAGATGACAGATGACAGATGACAGATGACAGATGACAGATGACAGATGACAGATGACAGATGACAGATGACAGATGACAGATGACAGATGACAGATGACAGATGACAGATGACAGATGACAGATGACAGATGACAGATGACAGATGACAGATGACAGATGACAGATGACAGATGACAGATGACAGATGACAGATGACAGATGACAGATGACAGATGACAGATGACAGATGACAGATGACAGATGACAGATGACAGATGACAGATGACAGATGACAGAAGATAGATGACAGTTGACAGATGACAGATGACAGATGACAGATGACAGATGACAGATGACAGATAATAGATGACAGATGATAGATGACAGATGACAGATGACAGATGACAGATGACAGATGACAGATGACAGATGACAGATGACAGATGACACATGACACATGGCATATGACAGATGACTGATGACAGATGACAGATGACAGATGACAGATGACAGATGACAGATGACAGATGACAGATGACAGATGACAGATGACAGATGACAGATGACAGATGACAGATGACAGATGACAGATGACAGATGACAGATGACAGATGACAGATGACAGATGACAGATGACAGATGACAGATGACAGATGACGGATGACAGATGACAGATGACAGATGACAGATGACAGATGACAGATGACAGATGACAGATGACAGATGACAGATGACAGATGACAGAAGACAGTTGACAGATGACAGGTGACAGATGACGGATGACAGATGACAGATGGCAGATGACAGATGACAGATGACAGATGACAGATGACAGATGACAGATGACAGATGACAGATGACAGATGACAGATGACAGGTGGCAGATGACAGATGACAGATGACAGATGACAGATGACAGATGACAGATGACAGATGACAGATGACAGATGACAGATGACAGATGACAGATGACGGATGACAGATGACAGATGACAGATGACAGATGACAGATCACAGATGACAGATGACAGATGACAGATGACAGATGACAGATGACTGATGACAGATGACAGATGACAGATGACAGATGACAGATGACAGATGACAGATGACAGATGACAGATGACAGATGACAGATGACAGATGACAGATGACAGATGACAGATGACAGATGACTGATGACAGATGACAGATGACAGATGACAGATGACAGATGACAGATGACAGATGACAGATGACAGATGACAGATGACAGATGACAGATGACAGATGACAGATGACAGATGACAGATGACAGATGACAGATGACAAATGGCAGATGACAGATGACAGATGACAGATGACAGATGGCAGACGACAGATGACAGATGACAGATGACAGATGACAGATGACAGATGACAGATGACAGATGACAGATGACAGATGACAGATGACAGATGACAGATGACAGATGACAGATGACAGATGACAGATGACAGATGACAGATGACAGAAGACAGATGACAGTTGACAGATGACAGATGACAGATGACAGATGACAGACGATAGATGACAGATGACAGATGACAGATGACAGATGACAGATGACAGATGACAGATGACAGATGACAGATGACAGATGACAGATGACAGATGACAGATGACAGATGAAAGATGACAGATGACAGATGACAGATGACAGATGACAGATGACAAATGACAGATGACAGACGACAGATGACAGATGACAAATGATAGATGACAGATGACAGATGACAGATGACAGATGACAAATGACAGATGGCAGATGACAGAAGACAGATGACAGTTGACAGATGACAGATGATAGATGACGGATGACAGATGACAGATGACAGATGACAGATGACAGATGACAGATGACAGATGACAGATGACAGATGACAGATGACAGATGACAGATGACAGATGACAGATGACAGATGACAGATGACAGATGACAGATGACAGATGACAGATGACAGATGACAGATGACAGATGACAGATGACAGATGACAGATGACAAATGCAGATGACAGATGACAGATGACAGATGGCAGACCACAGATGACAGATGACAGAAGACAGATGACAGTTGACAGATGACAGATGACAGATGACAGATGACAGATGACAGATGACAGACGATAGATGACAGATGACAGATGACAGATGACAGATGACAGATGACAGATGACAGATGACAGATGACAGATGACAGATGACAGATGACAGATGACAGATGACAGATGACAGATGACAAATGACAGATGACACATGACAGGTTGCAGATGACAGATGACAGATGACAGATGACAGAAGACAGATGACAGTTGACAGATGATAGATGACAGATGACAGATGACAGATGACAGATGACAGATGACAGATGACAGATGACAGATGACAGATGACAGATGACAGATGACAGATGACAGATGACAGATGACAGATGACAGATGACAGATGACAGATGACAGATGACAGATGACAGATGACAGATGACAGATGACAGATGACAGATGACAGATGACAGATGACAGATGACAGATGACAGATGACAGATGACAGATGACAGATGACAGATGACAGATGACAGATGACAGATGACAGATGACAGATGACAGATGACAGATGACAGATGACAGATGACAGATGACAGATGACAGATGACAGATGACACATGACACATGGCATATGACAGATGACTGATGACAGATGACAGATGACAGATGACAGATGACAGATGACAGATGACAGATGACAGATGACAGATGACAGATGACAGATGACAGATGACAGATGACACATGACAGATGACAGATGACAGATGACAGATGACTGATGACAGATGACAGATGACAGATGACAGATGACAGATGACAGATGACAGATGACAGATGACAGATGACAGATGACAGATGACAGATGACAGATGACAAATGACGGATGACAGATGACAGATGACAGATCACAGATCACAGATGACAGATGACAGATGACAGATGACAGATGACAGATGACAGATGACAGATGACAGATGACAGATGACAGATGACAGATGACAGATGACAGATGACAGATGACAGATGACAGATGACAGATGACAGATGACAGATGACAGATGACAGATGACAGATGACAGATCACAGTTGACAGATGACAGATGACAGATGACAGATGACAGATGACAGATGACAGATGACAGATGACAGATGACAGATGACAGATGACAGATGACAGATGACAGATGACAGATGACAGATGACAAATGACAGATGACAGATGACAGATGACAGATGACAGATGACAGATGACAGATGACAGATGACAGATGACAGATGATAGATGACAGATGACAGATGACAGATGACAGATGACAAATTTCAGATGACAGATGACAGATGACAGAAGACAGATGACAGTTGACAGATGACAGATGACAGATGACGAATGACAGATGACAGATGACAGATGACAGATGACAGATGACAGATGACAGATGACAGATGACAGATGACAGATGACAGATGACAGATGACAGATGACAGATGACAGATGACAGATGACAGATGACAGATGACAGATGACAGATGACAGATGACAGATGACAGATGACAGATGACAGATGACAGATGACAGATGACAGATGACAGATGACAGATGACAGATGACAGATGATAGATGACAGATGACAGATGACAGATGACAGATGACAAATGACAGATGGCAGATGACAGAAGACAGATGACAGTTGACAGATGAGAGATGACAGATGACGGATGACAGATGACAGATGACAGATGACAGATGACAGATGACAGATGACAGATGACAGATGACAGATGACAGATGACAGATGACAGATGACAGATGACAGATGACAGATGACAGATGACAGATGACAGATGACAGATGACAGATGACAGATGACAGATGACAGATGACAGATGACAGATGACAGATGACAGATGACAGATGACAGATGACAGATGACAGATGACAGATGACAGATGACAGATGACAGATGACAGATGACAGATGACAGATGACAGAAGATAGATGACAGTTGACAGATGACAGATGACAGATGACAGATGACAGATGACAGATAATAGATGACAGATGATAGATGACAGATGACAGATGACAGATGACAGATGACAGATGACAGATGACAGATGACAGATGACAGATGACAGATGACACATGACACATGGCATATGACAGATGACTGATGACAGATGACAGATGACAGATGACAGATGACAGATGACAGATGACAGATGACAGATGACAGATGACAGATGACAGATGACAGATGACAGATGACAGATGACAGATGACAGATGACAGATGACAGATGACAGATGACAGATGACAGATGACAGATGACAGATGACAGATGACGGATGACAGATGACAGATGACAGATGACAGATGACAGATGACAGATGACAGATGACAGATGACAGATGACAGATGACAGATGACAGATGACAGAAGACAGTTGACAGATGACAGGTGACAGATGACGGATGACAGATGACAGATGGCAGATGACAGATGACAGATGACAGATGACAGATGACAGATGACAGATGACAGATGACAGATGACAGATGACAGATGACAGGTGGCAGATGACAGATGACAGATGACAGATGACAGATGACAGATGACAGATGACAGATGACAGATGACAGATGACAGATGACAGATGACGGATGACAGATGACAGATGACAGATGACAGATGACAGATCACAGATGACAGATGACAGATGACAGATGACAGATGACAGATGACTGATGACAGATGACAGATGACAGATGACAGATGACAGATGACAGATGACAGATGACAGATGACAGATGACAGATGACAGATGACAGATGACAGATGACAGATGACAGATGACTGATGACAGATGACAGATGACAGATGACAGATGACAGATGACAGATGACAGATGACAGATGACAGATGACAGATGACAGATGACAGATGACAGATGACAGATGACAGATGACAGATGACAGATGACAAATGGCAGATGACAGATGACAGATGACAGATGACAGATGACAGATGACAGATGGCAGACGACAGATGACAGATGACAGATGACAGATGACAGATGACAGATGACAGATGACAGATGACAGATGACAGATGACAGATGACAGATGACAGATGACAGATGACAGATGACAGAAGACAGATGACAGTTGACAGATGACAGATGACAGATGACAGATGACAGACGATAGATGACAGATGACAGATGACAGATGACAGATGACAGATGACAGATGACAGATGACAGATGACAGATGACAGATGACAGATGACAGATGAAAGTTGACAGATGACAGATGATAGATGACGGATGACAGATGACAGATGACAGATGACAGATGACAGATGACAGATGACAGATGACAGATGACAGATGACAGATGACAGATGACAGATGACAGATGACAGATGACAGATGACAGATGACAGATGACAGATGACAGATGACAGATGACAGATGACAGATGACAGATGACAGATGACAGATGACAGATGACAGATGACAGATGACAGATGACAGATGACAGATGACAGATGACAAATGCAGATGACAGATGACAGATGACAGATGGCAGACCACAGATGACAGATGACAGAAGACAGATGACAGTTGACAGATGACAGATGACAGATGACAGATGACAGATGACAGATGACAGACGATAGATGACAGATGACAGATGACAGATGACAGATGACAGATGACAGATGACAGATGACAGATGACAGATGACAGATGACAGATGACAGATGACAGATGACAGATGACAGATGACAAATGACAGATGACACATGACAGGTTGCAGATGACAGATGACAGATGACAGATGACAGAAGACAGATGACAGTTGACAGATGACAGATGACAGATGACAGATGACAGATGACAGATGACAGATGACAGATGACAGATGACAGATGACAGATGACAGATGACAGATGACAGATGACAGATGACAGATGACAGATGACAGATGACAGATGACAGATGACAGATGACAGATGACAGATGACAGATGACAGATGACAGATGACAGATGACAGATGACAGATGACAGATGACAGATGACAGATGACAGATGACAGATGACAGATGACAGATGACAGATGACAGATGACAGATGACAGATGACAGATGACAGATGACAGATGACAGATGACAGATGACAGATGACAGATGACAGATGACGGATGACAGATGACAGATGACAGATGACAGATGACAGATCACAGATGACAGATGACAGATGACAGATGACAGATGACTGATGGCAGATGACAGATGACAGATGACAGATGACAGATGACAGAAGCCGAATGACAGATGAGAGATGGCAGACGACAGATGACAGATGACAGAAGACGAATGACAGATGACAAATGACAGACGACAGATGACAGATGACAGATGACAGATGACAGATGACAGATGACAGATGACAGATGACAGATGACAGATGACAGAAGATAGATGACAGTTGACAGATGACAGATGACAGATGACAGATGACAGATGACAGATGACAGATGACGGATGACAGATGACAGATGACAGATGACAGATGACAGATCACAGATGACAGATGACAGATGACAGATGACAGATGACAGATGACAGATGACAGATGACAGTTGACAGATGACAGATGACAGATGACGGATGACAGATGACAGATGACAGATGACAGATGACAGATGACAGATGACAGATGACAGATGACAGATGACAGATGACAGATGACAGATGACAGATGACAGATGACAGATGACAGATGACAGATGACAGATGACAGATGACAGATGACAGATGACAGATGACAGATGACAGATGACAGATGACAGATGACAGATGACAGATGACAGATGACAGATGACAGATGACAGATGACTGATGACAGATGACACATGACACATGGCATATGACAGATGACTGATGACAGATGACAGATGACAGATGACAGATGACAGATGACAGATGACAGATGACAGATGACAGATGACAGATGACAGATGACAGATGACAGATGACAGATGACAGATGACAGGTGACACATGACAGGTGACACATGACAGATGACAGATGACAGATGACAGATGACAGATGACAGATGACAGATGACAGATGACAGATGACAGATGACAGATGACAGATGACAGATGACAGATGACAGATGACAGATGACAGATGACAGATGACAGATGACAGATGACAGATGACAGATGACAGATGACAAATGACGGATGACAGATGACAGATGACAGATGACAGATCACAGATGACAGATCACAGATGACAGATGACAGATGACAGATGACAGATGACAGATGACAGATGACAGATGACAGATGACAGATGACAGATGACAGATGACAGATGACAGATGACAGATGACAGATGACAGATGACAGATGACAGATGACAGATGACAGATGACAGATGACAGATGACAGATGACAGATGACAGATGACAGATGACGGATGACAGATGACAGATGACAGATGACAGATGACAGATGACAGATGACAGATCACAGATGACAGATGACAGATGACAGATGACAGATGACAGATGACAGATGACAGATGACAGATGACAGATGACAGATGACAGATGACAGATGACCGATGACAGATGACAGATGACAGATGACAGATGACAGATGACAGATGACAGATGACAGATGACAGATGACAGATGACAGATGACAGATGACAGATGACAGATGACAGATGACAGATGACAGATGACAGATGACAGATGACAGATGACAAATGGCAGATGACAGATGACAGATGACAGATGACAGATGACAGATGGCAGACGACAGATGACAGATGACAGATGACAGATGACAGATGACAGATGACAGATGACAGATGACAGATGACAGATGACAGATGACAGATGACAGATGACAGATGACAGAAGACAGATGACAGTTGACAGATGACAGATGACAGATGACAGATGACAGATGACAGACGATAGATGACAGATGACAGATGACAGATGACAGATGACAGATGACAGATGACAGATGACAGATGACAGATGACAGATGACAGATGACAGATGACAGATGACAGATGACAGATGACAGATGACAGATGACAGATGACAGATGACAGATGACAGATGACAGATGACAGATGACAGATGACAGATGACAGATGACAGATGACAGATGACAAATGACAGATGACAGATGACAGATGACAAATGATAGATGACAGATGACAGACGACAGATGACAGATGACAGATGACAGATGACAAATGACAGATGGCAGATGACAGAAGACAGATGACAGTTGACAGATGACAGATGATAGATGACGGATGACAGATGACAGATGACAGATGACAGATGACAGATGACAGATGACAGATGACAGATGACAGATGACAGATGACAGATGACAGATGACAGATGACAGATGACAGATGACAGATGACAGATGACAGATGACAGATGACAGATGACAGATGACAGATGACAGATGACAGATGACAGATGACAGATGACAGATGACAGATGACAGATGACAGATGACAGATGACAGATGACAGATGACAGATGACAGATGACAAATGCAGATGACAGATGACAGATGACAGATGACAGATGACAGATGGCAGACGACAGATGACAGATGACAGAAGACAGATGACAGTTGACAGATGACAGATGACAGATGACAGATGACAGATGACAGATGACAGATGACAGATGACAGATGACAGATGACGGATGACAGATGACAGATGACAGATGACAGATGACAGATCACAGATGACAGATGACAGATGACAGATGACAGATGACAGATGACTGATGACAGATGACAGATGTTAGATGACAGATGACAGATGACAGATGACAGATGACAGATGACAGATGACAGATGACAGATGACAGATGACAGATGACAGATGACAGATGACAGATGACAGATGACAGATGACAGATGACAGATGACAGATGACAGATGACAGATGACAGATGACAGATGACAGACGATAGATGACAGATGACAGATGACAGATGACAGATGACAGATGACAGATGACAGATGACAGATGACAGATGACAGATGACAGATGACAGATGACAGATGACAGATGACAAATGACAAATGGCAGATGACAGAAGACAGATGACAGTTGACAGATGACAGATGATAGATGACGGATGACAGATGACAGATGACAGATGACAGATGACAGATGACAGATGACAGATGACAGATGACAGATGACAGATGACAGATGACAGATGACAGATGACAGATGACAGATGACAGATGACAGATGACAGATGACAGATGACAGATGACAGATGACAGATGACAGATGACAGATGACAGATGACAGATGACAGATGACAGATGACAGATGACAGATGACAGATGACAGATGACAGGTGGCAGATGACAGATGACAGATGACAGATGACAGATGACAGATGACAGATGACAGATGACAGATGACAGATGACGGATGACAGATGACAGATGACAGATGACAGATGACAGATGACAGATCACAGATGACAGATGACAGATGACAGATGACAGATGACAGATGACTGATGACAGATGACAGACAGATGACAGATGACAGATGACACATCACAGATGACAGATGACAGATGACAGATGACAGATGACAGATGACAGATGACAGATGACAGATGACAGATGACAGATGACAGATGACAGATGACAGATGACAGATGACAGATGACAGATGACAGATGACAGATGACGGATGACAGGTGGCAGATGACAGAGATGACAGATGACAGATGACAGATGACAGATGACAGATGACAGATGACAGATGACAGATGACGAGATGACAGATGACAGATGACAGATGACAGATCACAGATGACAGATGACAGATGACAGATGACAGATGACAGATGACAGATGACAGATGACAGATGACAGATGACAGATGACAGATGACAGATGACAGATGACAGATGACAGATGACAGATGACAGATGAAGAGACAGATGACAGATGACAGATGACAGATGACAGATGACAGATGACAGATGACAGATGACAGATGACAGATGACAGATGACAGATGACAGATGACAGATGACAGATGACAGATGACAGATGACAGATGACAGGATGACAGATGACAGATGACAGATGACAGATGACAGATGACAGATGACAGATGACAGATGACAGATGACAGATCGACAGATGACAGATGACAGATTACAGATGACAGATGACAGATGACAGATGACAGATGACAGATGACAGATGACAGATGACAGATGACAGATGACAGATGACAGATGACAGATGACAGATGACAGATGACAGATGACAGATGACAGATGACAGATGACAGATGACAGATGACAGATGACAGATGACAGATGACAGATGACAGATGACAGATGACAGATGACAGATGACGGATGACAGATGACAGATGACAGATGACAGATGACAGATCACAGATGACAGATGACAGATGACAGATGACAGATGACAGATGACTGATGACAGATGACAGATGACAGATGACAGATGACAGATGACAGATGACACATGACAGATGACAGATGACAGAAGCCGAATGACAGATGAGAGATGGCAGACGACAGATGACAGATGACAGAAGACGAATGACAGATGACAAATGACAGACGACAGATGACAGATGACAGATGACAGATGACAGATGACAGATGACAGATGACAGATGACAGATGACAGAAGAATAGATGACAGTTGACAGATGACAGATGACAGATGACTGATGACAGATGACAGATGACGGATGACAGATGACAGATGACAGATGACAGATGACAGATGACAGATCACAGATGACAGATGACAGATGACAGATGACAGATGACAGATGACAGATGACAGATGACAGATGACAGTTGACAGATGACAGATGACAGATGACGGATGACAGATGACAGATGACAGATGACAGATGACAGATGACAGATGACAGATGACAGATGACAGATGACAGATGACAGATGACAGATGACAGATGACAAATGACAGATGACAGATGACAGATGACAGATGACAGATGACAGATGACAGACGACAGATGACAGATGACAGATGACAGATGACAGATGACAGATGACAGATGACAGATGACAGATGACAGATAACAGATGACAGATGACACATGACACATGGCATATGACAGATGACTGATGACAGATGACAGATGACAGATGACAGATGACAGATGACAGATGACAGATGACAGATGACAGAAGATGACAGATGACAGATGACAGATGACAGATGACAGATGACAGATGACAGATGACAGATGACATGACAGATGACAGATGACAGATGACAGATGACAGATGAAGATGACAGATGACAGGATGACAGATGACAGATGACAGATGACAGATGACAGATGACAGATGACAGATGACAGATGACAGATGACAGATGACAGATGACAGATGACAGATGACAGATGACAGATGACGGATGACAGATGACAGATGACACATGACACATGGCATATGACAGATGACTGATGACAGATGACAGATGACAGATGACAGATGACAGATGACAGATGACAGATGACAGATGACAGATGACAGATGACAGATGACAGATGACAGATGACAGATGACAGATGACAGATGACAGATGACAGATGACAGATGACAAATGACAAATGGCAGATGACAGAAGACAGATGACAGTTGACAGATGACAGATGATAGATGACGGATGACAGATGACAGATGACAGATGACAGATGACAGATGACAGATGACAGATGACAGATGACAGATGACAGATAGACAGATGACAGATGACAGATGACAGATGACAGATGACAGATGACAGATGACAGATGACAGATGACAGATGACAGATGACAGATGACAGGTGGCAGATGACAGATGACAGATGACAGATGACAGATGACAGATGACAGATGACAGATGACAGATGACAGATGACAGATGACAGATGACGGATGACAGATGACAGATGACAGATGACAGATCACAGATGACAGATGACAGATGACAGATGACAGATGACAGATGACTGATGACAGATGGACAGGATGACAGATGACAGATGACAGATGACAGATCACAGATGACAGATGACAGAGACAGATGACAGATGACAGATGACAGATGACAGATGACAGATGACAGATGACAGATGACAGATGACAGATGACAGATGACAGATGACAGATGACAGATGACAGATGACAGATGACAGATGACAGATGACAGATGACAGGTGGCAGATGACAGATGACAGATGACAGATGACAGATGACAGATGACAGATGACAGATGACAGATGACAGATGACGGATGACAGATGACAGATGACAGATGACAGATGACAGATGACAGATCACAGATGACAGATGACAGATGACAGATGACAGATGACAGATGACAGATGACTGATGACAGATGACAGATGACAGATGACAGATGACAGATGACAGATGACAGATGACAGATGACAGATGACAGATGACAGATGACAGATGACAGATGACAGATGACAGATGACAGATGACAGATGACAGGTGGCAGATGACAGATGACAGATGACAGATGACAGATGACAGATGACAGATGACAGATGACAGATGACAGATGACAGATGACGGATGACAGATGACAGATGACAGATGACAGATGACGGATGACAGATGACAGATGACAGATGACAGATGACAGATGACAGATCACAGATGACAGATGACAGATTACAGATGACAGATGACAGATGACAGATGACAGATGACAGATGACAGATGACAGATGACAGATGACAGATGACAGATGACAGATGACAGATGACAGATGACAGATGACAGATGACAGATGACAGATGACAGATGACAGATGACAGATGACAGATGACAGATGACAGATGACGGATGACAGATGACAGATGACAGATGACAGATGACAGATGACAGATCACAGATGACAGATGACAGATGACAGATGACAGATGACAGATGACTGATGACAGATGACAGATGACAGATGACAGATGACACATGACAGATGACAGATGACAGAAGCCGAATGACAGATGAGAGAAGGCAGACGACAGATGACAGATGACAGAAGACGAATGACAGATGACAAATGACAGACGACAGATGACAGATGACAGATGACAGATGACAGATGACAGAAGATAGATGACAGTTGACAGATGACAGATGACAGATGACTGATGACAGATGACAGATGACGGATGACAGATGACAGATGACAGATGACAGATGACAGATCACAGATGACAGATGACAGATGACAGATGACAGATGACAGATGACAGATGACAGATGACAGATGACAGATGACAGTTGGCAGATGACAGATGACAGATGACGGATGACAGATGACAGATGACAGATGACAGATGACAGATGACAGATGACAGATGACAGATGACAGATGACAGATGACAGATGACAGATGACAGATGACAGATGACAGATGACAGATGACAGATGACAGATGACAGATGACAGACGACAGATGACAGATGACAGATGACAGATGACAGATGACAGATGACAGATGACAGATGACAGATGACAGATGACAGATAACAGATGACAGATGACACATGACACATGACACATGACACATGGCATATGACAGATGACTGATGACAGATGACAGATGACAGATGACAGATGACAGATGACAGATGACAGATGACAGATGACAGATGACAGATGACAGATGACAGATGACACATGACAGATGACAGATGACAGATGACAGATGACAGATGACAGATGACAGATGACAGATGACAGATGACAGATGACAGATGACAGATGACAGATGACAGATGACAGATGACAGATGACAGATGACAAATGACGGATGACAGATGACAGATGACAGATGACAGATGACAGATCACAGATGACAGATCACAGATGACAGATGACAGATGACAGATGACAGATGACAGATGACAGATGACAGATGACAGATGACAGATGACAGATGACAGATGACAGATGACAGATGACAGATGACTGATGACAGATGACAGATGACAGATGACAGATGACAGATGACAGATGACGGATGACAGATGACAGATGACAGATGACAGATGACAGATGACAGATGACAGATCACAGATGACAGATGACAGATGACAGATGACAGATGACAGATGACAGATGACAGATGACAGATGACAGATGACAGATGACAGATGACAACATCACAGTTGACAGATGACAGATGACAGATGACAGATGACACATGACACATAGCATATGACAGATGACTGATGACAGATGACAGATGACAGATGACAGATGATAGATGACAGATGACAGATGACAGATGACAGATGACAGATGACAGATGACAGATGACAGATGACAGATGACAGATGACAGATGACAGATGACAGATGACAAATGACAGATGACAGATGACAGATGACAGATGACAAATGATAGATGACAGATGACAGATGACAGATGACAGATGACAGATGACAGATGACAAATGACAGATGGCAGATGACAGAAGACAGTTGACAGATGACAGATGATAGATGACGGATGACAGATGACAGATGACAGATGACAGATGACAGATGACAGATGACAGATGACAGATGACAGATGACAGATGACAGATGACAGATGACAGATGACAGATGACAGATGACAGATGACAGATGACAGATGACAGATGACAGATGACAGATGACAGATGACAGATGACAGATGACAGATGACAGATGACAGATGACAGATGACAGATGACAGATGACAGATGACAAATGCAGATGACAGATGACAGATGACAGATGACAGATGGCAGACGACAGATGACAGATGACAGAAGACAGATGACAGTTGACAGATGACAGATGATAGATGACGGATGACAGATGACAGATGACAGATGACAGATGACAGATGACAGATGACAGATGACAGATGACAGATGACAGATGACAGATGACAGATGACAGATGACAGATGACAGATGACAGATGACAGATGACAGATGACAGATGACAGATGACAGATGACAGATGACAGATGACAGATGACAGATGACAGATGACAGATGACAGATGACAAATGCAGATGACAGATGACAGATGACAGATGGCAGACCACAGATGACAGATGACAGAAGACAGATGACAGTTGACAGATGACAGATGACAGATGACAGATGACAGATGACAGATGACAGACGATAGATGACAGATGACAGATGACAGATGACAGATGACAGATGACAGATGACAGATGACAGATGACAGATGACAGATGACAGATGACAGATGACAGATGACAGATGACAGATGACAAATGACAGATGACACATGACAGGTTGCAGATGACAGATGACAGATGACAGATGACAGAAGACAGATGACAGTTGACAGATGATAGATGACAGATGACAGATGACAGATGACAGATGACAGATGACAGATGACAGATGACAGATGACAGATGACAGATGACAGATGACAGATGACAGATGACAGATGACAGATGACAGATGACAGATGGCAGATGACAGATGACAGATGACAGATGACAGATGACAGATGACAGATGACAGATGACAGATGACAGATGACAGATGACAGATGACAGATGACAGATGACAGATGACAGATGACAGATGACAGATGACAGATGACAGATGACAGATGACAGATGACAGATGACAGATGACAGATGACAGATGACAGATGACAGATGACAGATGACAGATGACAGATGACAGATGACACATGACACATGGCATATGACAGATGACTGATGACAGATGACAGATGACAGATGACAGATGACAGATGACAGATGACAGATGACAGATGACAGATGACAGATGACAGATGACAGATGACAGATGACACATGACAGATGACAGATGACAGATGACAGATGACTGATGACAGATGACAGATGACAGATGACAGATGACAGATGACAGATGACAGATGACAGATGACAGATGACAGATGACAGATGACAGATGACAGATGACAAATGACGGATGACAGATGACAGATGACAGATCACAGATCACAGATGACAGATGACAGATGACAGATGACAGATGACAGATGACAGATGACAGATGACAGATGACAGATGACAGATGACAGATGACAGATGACAGATGACAGATGACAGATGACAGATGACAGATGACAGATGACAGATGACAGATGACAGATGACAGATGACAGATGACAGATGACAGATGACAGATCACAGTTGACAGATGACAGATGACAGATGACAGATGACAGATGACAGATGACAGATGACAGATGACAGATGACAGATGACAGATGACAGATGACAGATGACAGATGACAGATGACAGATGACAGATGACAAATGACAGATGACAGATGACAGATGACAGATGACAGATGACAGATGACAGATGACAGATGACAGATGATAGATGACAGATGACAGATGACAGATGACAGATGACAAATTTCAGATGACAGATGACAGATGACAGAAGACAGATGACAGTTGACAGATGACAGATGACAGATGACGAATGACAGATGACAGATGACAGATGACAGATGACAGATGACAGATGACAGATGACAGATGACAGATGACAGATGACAGATGACAGATGACAGATGACAGATGACAGATGACAGATGACAGATGACAGATGACAGATGACAGATGACAGATGACAGATGACAGATGACAGATGACAGATGACAGATGACAGATGACAGATGACAGATGACAGATGACAGATGACAGATGACAGATGATAGATGACAGATGACAGATGACAGATGACAGATGACAAATGACAGATGGCAGATGACAGAAGACAGATGACAGTTGACAGATGAGAGATGACAGATGACGGATGACAGATGACAGATGACAGATGACAGATGACAGATGACAGATGACAGATGACAGATGACAGATGACAGATGACAGATGACAGATGACAGATGACAGATGACAGATGACAGATGACAGATGACAGATGACAGATGACAGATGACAGATGACAGATGACAGATGACAGATGACAGATGACAGATGACAGATGACAGATGACAGATGACAGATGACAGATGACAGATGACAGATGACAGATGACAGATGACAGATGACAGATGACAGAAGATAGATGACAGTTGACAGATGACAGATGACAGATGACAGATGACAGATGACAGATAATAGATGACAGATGATAGATGACAGATGACAGATGACAGATGACAGATGACAGATGACAGATGACAGATGACAGATGACAGATGACACATGACACATGGCATATGACAGATGACTGATGACAGATGACAGATGACAGATGACAGATGACAGATGACAGATGACAGATGACAGATGACAGATGACAGATGACAGATGACAGATGACAGATGACAGATGACAGATGACAGATGACAGATGACAGATGACAGATGACAGATGACAGATGACAGATGACAGATGACAGATGACAGATGACGGATGACAGATGACAGATGACAGATGACAGATGACAGATGACAGATGACAGATGACAGATGACAGATGACAGATGACAGATGACAGATGACAGAAGACAGTTGACAGATTACAGGTGACAGATGACGGATGACAGATGACAGATGGCAGATGACAGATGACAGATGACAGATGACAGATGACAGATGACAGATGACAGATGACAGATGACAGATGACAGATGACAGGTGGCAGATGACAGATGACAGATGACAGATGACAGATGACAGATGACAGATGACAGATGACAGATGACAGATGACAGATGACAGATGACGGATGACAGATGACAGATGACAGATGACAGATGACAGATCACAGATGACAGATGACAGATGACAGATGACAGATGACAGATGACTGATGACAGATGACAGATGACAGATGACAGATGACAGATGACAGATGACAGATGACAGATGACAGATGACAGATGACAGATGACAGATGACAGATGACAGATGACAGATGACTGATGACAGATGACAGATGACAGATGACAGATGACAGATGACAGATGACAGATGACAGATGACAGATGACAGATGACAGATGACAGATGACAGATGACAGATGACAGATGACAGATGACAGATGACAGATGACAAATGGCAGATGACAGATGACAGATGACAGATGACAGATGACAGATGACAGATGGCAGACGACAGATGACAGATGACAGATGACAGATGACAGATGACAGATGACAGATGACAGATGACAGATGACAGATGACAGATGACAGATGACAGATGACAGATGACAGATGACAGAAGACAGATGACAGTTGACAGATGACAGATGACAGATGACAGATGACAGACGATAGATGACAGATGACAGATGACAGATGACAGATGACAGATGACAGATGACAGATGACAGATGACAGATGACAGATGACAGATGACAGATGACAGATGAAAGTTGACAGATGACAGATGATAGATGACGGATGACAGATGACAGATGACAGATGACAGATGACAGATGACAGATGACAGATGACAGATGACAGATGACAGATGACAGATGACAGATGACAGATGACAGATGACAGATGACATATGACAGATGACAGATGACAGATGACAGATGACAGATGACAGATGACAGATGACAGATGACAGATGACAGATGACAGATGACAGATGACAGATGACAGATGACAGATGACAGATGACAAATGCAGATGACAGATGACAGATGACAGATGGCAGACCACAGATGACAGATGACAGAAGACAGATGACAGTTGACAGATGACAGATGACAGATGACAGATGACAGATGACAGATGACAGACGATAGATGACAGATGACAGATGACAGATGACAGATGACAGATGACAGATGACAGATGACAGATGACAGATGACAGATGACAGATGACAGATGACAGATGACAGATGACAGATGACAAATGACAGATGACACATGACAGGTTGCAGATGACAGATGACAGATGACAGATGACAGAAGACAGATGACAGTTGACAGATGACAGATGACAGATGACAGATGACAGATGACAGATGACAGATGACAGATGACAGATGACAGATGACAGATGACAGATGACAGATGACAGATGACAGATGACAGATGACAGATGACAGATGACAGATGACAGATGACAGATGACAGATGACAGATGACAGATGACAGATGACAGATGACAGATGACAGATGACAGATGACAGATGACAGATGACAGATGACAGATGACAGATGACAGATGACAGATGACAGATGACAGATGACAGATGACAGATGACAGATGACAGATGACAGATGACAGATGACAGATGACAGATGACAGATGACAGATGACAGATGACGGATGACAGATGACAGATGACAGATGACAGATCACAGATGACAGATGACAGATGACAGATGACAGATGACTGATGGCAGATGACAGATGACAGATGACAGATGACAGATGACAGAAGCCGAATGACAGATGAGAGATGGCAGACGACAGATGACAGATGACAGAAGACGAATGACAGATGACAAATGACAGACGACAGATGACAGATGACAGATGACAGATGACAGATGACAGATGACAGATGACAGATGACAGATGACAGATGACAGAAGATAGATGACAGTTGACAGATGACAGATGACAGATGACAGATGACAGATGACAGATGACAGATGACGGATGACAGATGACAGATGACAGATGACAGATGACAGATCACAGATGACAGATGACAGATGACAGATGACAGATGACAGATGACAGATGACAGATGACAGTTGAGAGATGACAGATGACAGATGACGGATGACAGATGACAGATGACAGATGACAGATGACAGATGACAGATGACAGATGACAGATGACAGATGACAGATGACAGATGACAGATGACAGATGACAGATGACAGATGACAGATGACAGATGACAGATGACAGATGACAGATGACAGATGACAGATGACAGATGACAGATGACAGATGACAGATGACAGATGACAGATGACAGATGACAGATGACAGATGACTGATGACAGATGACACATGACACATGGCATATGACAGATGACTGATGACAGATGACAGATGACAGATGACAGATGACAGATGACAGATGACAGATGACAGATGACAGATGACAGATGACAGATGACAGATGACAGATGACAGGTGACACATGACAGGTGACACATGACAGATGACAGATGACAGATGACAGATGACAGATGACAGATGACAGATGACAGATGACAGATGACAGATGACAGATGACAGATGACAGATGACAGATGACAGATGACAGATGACAGATGACAGATGACAGATGACAGATGACAGATGACAGATGACAAATGACGGATGACAGATGACAGATGACAGATGACAGATCACAGATGACAGATCACAGATGACAGATGACAGATGACAGATGACAGATGACAGATGACAGATGACAGATGACAGATGACAGATGACAGATGACAGATGACAGATGACAGATGACAGATGACAGATGACAGATGACAGATGACAGATGACAGATGACAGATGACAGATGACAGATGACAGATGACAGATGACAGATGACAGATGACAGATGACGGATGACAGATGACAGATGACAGATGACAGATGACAGATGACAGATGACAGATCACAGATGACAGATGACAGATGACAGATGACAGATGACAGATGACAGATGACAGATGACAGATGACAGATGACAGATGACAGATGACAGATGACAGATGACCGATGACAGATGACAGATGACAGATGACAGATGACAGATGACAGATGACAGATGACAGATGACAGATGACAGATGACAGATGACAGATGACAGATGACAGATGACAGATGACAGATGACAGATGACAGATGACAGATGACAAATGGCAGATGACAGATGACAGATGACAGATGACAGATGACAGATGGCAGACGACAGATGACAGATGACAGATGACAGATGACAGATGACAGATGACAGATGACAGATGACAGATGACAGATGACAGATGACAGATGACAGATGACAGATGACAGAAGACAGATGACAGTTGACAGATGACAGATGACAGATGACAGATGACAGATGACAGACGATAGATGACAGATGACAGATGACAGATGACAGATGACAGATGACAGATGACAGATGACAGATGACAGATGACAGATGACAGATGACAGATGACAGATGACAGATGACAGATGACAGATGACAGATGACAGATGACAGATGACAGATGACAGATGACAGATGACAGATGACAGATGACAGATGACAGATGACAGATGACAAATGACAGATGACAGATGACAGATGACAAATGATAGATGACAGATGACAGACGACAGATGACAGATGACAGATGACAGATGACAAATGACAGATGGCAGATGACAGAAGACAGATGACAGTTGACAGATGACAGATGATAGATGACGGATGACAGACGACAGATGACAGATGACAGATGACAGATGACAGATGACAGATGACAGATGACAGATGACAGATGACAGATGACAGATGACAGATGACAGATGACAGATGACAGATGACAGATGACAGATGACAGATGACAGATGACAGATGACAGATGACAGATGACAGATGACAGATGACAGATGACAGATGACAGATGACAGATGACAGATGACAGATGACAGATGACAGATGACAGATGACAGATGACAAATGCAGATGACAGATGACAGATGACAGATGACAGATGACAGATGGCAGACGACAGATGACAGATGACAGAAGACAGATGACAGTTGACAGATGACAGATGACAGATGACAGATGACAGATGACAGATGACAGATGACAGATGACAGATGACAGATGACGGATGACAGATGACAGATGACAGATGACAGATGACAGATCACAGATGACAGATGACAGATGACAGATGACAGATGACAGATGACTGATGACAGATGACAGATGTTAGATGACAGATGACAGATGACAGATGACAGATGACAGATGACAGATGACAGATGACAGATGACAGATGACAGATGACAGATGACAGATGACAGATGACAGATGACAGATGACAGATGACAGATGACAGATGACAGATGACAGATGACAGACGATAGATGACAGATGACAGATGACAGATGACAGATGACAGATGACAGATGACAGATGACAGATGACAGATGACAGATGACAGATGACAGATGACAGATGACAGATGACAAATGACAAATGGCAGATGACAGAAGACAGATGACAGTTGACAGATGACAGATGATAGATGACGGATGACAGATGACAGATGACAGATGACAGATGACAGGTGACAGATGACAGATGACAGATGACAGATGACAGATGACAGATGACAGATGACAGATGACAGATGACAGATGACAGATGACAGATGACAGATGACAGATGACAGATGACAGATGACAGATGACAGATGACAGATGACAGATGACAGATGACAGATGACAGATGACAGATGACAGATGACAGATGACAGATGACAGATGACAGGTGGCAGATGACAGATGACAGATGACAGATGACAGATGACAGATGACAGATGACAGATGACAGATGACAGATGACAGATGACGGATGACAGATGACAGATGACAGATGACAGATGACAGATGACAGATCACAGATGACAGATGACAGATGACAGATGACAGATGACAGATGACTGATGACAGATGACAGATGACAGATGACAGATGACACATCACAGATGACAGATGACAGATGACAGATGACAGATGACAGATGACAGATGACAGATGACAGATGACAGATGACAGATGACAGATGACAGATGACAGATGACAGATGACAGATGACAGATGACAGATGACAGATGACAGATGACGGATGACAGGTGGCAGATGACAGATGACAGATGACAGATGACAGATGACAGATGACAGATGACAGATGACAGATGACGGATGACAGATGACAGATGACAGATGACAGATCACAGATGACAGATGACAGATGACAGATGACAGATGACAGATGACTGATGACAGATGACAGATGACAGATGACAGATGACAGATGACAGATGACAGATGACAGATGACAGATGACAGATGACAGATGACAGATGACAGATGACAGATGACAGATGACAGATGACAGATGACAGATGACAGATGACAGATGACAGATGACAGATGACAGATGACAGATGACAGATGACAGATGACAGATGACAGATGACAGATGACGGATGACAGATGACAGATGACAGATGACAGATGACAGATGACAGATGACAGATGACAGATGACAGATGACAGATGACAGATGACAGATCACAGATGACAGATGACAGATTACAGATGACAGATGACAGATGACAGATGACAGATGACAGATGACAGATGACAGATGACAGATGACAGATGACAGATGACAGATGACAGATGACAGATGACAGATGACAGATGACAGATGACAGATGACAGATGACAGATGACAGATGACAGATGACAGATGACAGATGACAGATGACAGATGACAGATGACAGATGACAGATGACAGATGACGGATGACAGATGACAGATGACAGATGACAGATGACAGATCACAGATGACAGATGACAGATGACAGATGACAGATGACAGATGACTGATGACAGATGACAGATGACAGATGACAGATGACAGATGACAGATGACACATGACAGATGACAGATGACAGAAGCCGAATGACAGATGAGAGATGGCAGACGACAGATGACAGATGACAGAAGACGAATGACAGATGACAAATGACAGACGACAGATGACAGATGACAGATGACAGATGACAGATGACAGATGACAGATGACAGATGACAGATGACAGAAGATAGATGACAGTTGACAGATGACAGATGACAGATGACTGATGACAGATGACAGATGACGGATGACAGATGACAGATGACAGATGACAGATGACAGATGACAGATCACAGATGACAGATGACAGATGACAGATGACAGATGACAGATGACAGATGACAGATGACAGATGACAGTTGACAGATGACAGATGACAGATGACGGATGACAGATGACAGATGACAGATGACAGATGACAGATGACAGATGACAGATGACAGATGACAGATGACAGATGACAGATGACAGATGACAGATGACAGATGACAGATGACAGATGACAGATGACAGATGACAGATGACAGATGACAGACGACAGATGACAGATGACAGATGACAGATGACAGATGACAGATGACAGATGACAGATGACAGATGACAGATAACAGATGACAGATGACACATGACACATGGCATATGACAGATGACTGATGACAGATGACAGATGACAGATGACAGATGACAGATGACAGATGACAGATGACAGATGACAGATGACAGATGACAGATGACAGATGACAGATGACAGATGACACATGACACATGACAGATGACAGATGACAGATGACAGATGACAGATGACAGATGACAGATGACAGATGACAGATGACAGATGACAGATGACAGATGACAGATGACAGATGACAGATGACAGATGACAGATGACAGATGACGGATGACAGATGACAGATGACACATGACACATGGCATATGACAGATGACTGATGACAGATGACAGATGACAGATGACAGATGACAGATGACAGATGACAGATGACAGATGACAGATGACAGATGACAGATGACAGATGACAGATGACAGATGACAGATGACAGATGACAGATGACAGATGACAGATGACAAATGACAAATGGCAGATGACAGAAGACAGATGACAGTTGACAGATGACAGATGATAGATGACGGATGACAGATGACAGATGACAGATGACAGATGACAGATGACAGATGACAGATGACAGATGACAGATGACAGATGACAGATGACAGATGACAGATGACAGATGACAGATGACAGATGACAGATGACAGATGACAGATGACAGATGACAGATGACAGGTGGCAGATGACAGATGACAGATGACAGATGACAGATGACAGATGACAGATGACAGATGACAGATGACAGATGACAGATGACAGATGACGGATGACAGATGACAGATGACAGATGACAGATCACAGATGACAGATGACAGATGACAGATGACAGATGACAGATGACAGATGACTGATGACAGATGACAGATGACAGATGACAGATGACAGATGACAGATCACAGATGACAGATGACAGATGACAGATGACAGATGACAGATGACAGATGACAGATGACAGATGACAGATGACAGATGACAGATGACAGATGACAGATGACAGATGACAGATGACAGATGACAGATGACAGATGACAGATGACAGATGACAGGTGGCAGATGACAGATGACAGATGACAGATGACAGATGACAGATGACAGATGACAGATGACAGATGACGGATGACAGATGACAGATGACAGATGACAGATGACAGATGACAGATCACAGATGACAGATGACAGATGACAGATGACAGATGACAGATGACAGATGACTGATGACAGATGACAGATGACAGATGACAGATGACAGATGACAGATGACAGATGACAGATGACAGATGACAGATGACAGATGACAGATGACAGATGACAGATGACAGATGACAGATGACAGATGACAGGTGGCAGATGACAGATGACAGATGACAGATGACAGATGACAGATGACAGATGACAGATGACAGATGACAGATGACAGATGACGGATGACAGATGACAGATGACAGATGACAGATGACGGATGACAGATGACAGATGACAGATGACAGATGACAGATGACAGATGACAGATCACAGATGACAGATGACAGATTACAGATGACAGATGACAGATGACAGATGACAGATGACAGATGACAGATGACAGATGACAGATGACAGATGACAGATGACAGATGACAGATGACAGATGACAGATGACAGATGACAGATGACAGATGACAGATGACAGATGACAGATGACAGATGACAGATGACAGATGACGGATGACAGATGACAGATGACAGATGACAGATGACAGATGACAGATCACAGATGACAGATGACAGATGACAGATGACAGATGACAGATGACTGATGACAGATGACAGATGACAGATGACAGATGACACATGACAGATGACAGATGACAGAAGCCGAATGACAGATGAGAGAAGGCAGACGACAGATGACAGATGACAGAAGACGAATGACAGATGACAAATGACAGACGACAGATGACAGATGACAGATGACAGATGACAGAAGATAGATGACAGTTGACAGATGACAGATGACAGATGACTGATGACAGATGACAGATGACGGATGACAGATGACAGATGACAGATGACAGATGACAGATCACAGATGACAGATGACAGATGACAGATGACAGATGACAGATGACAGATGACAGATGACAGATGACAGATGACAGTTGACAGATGACAGATGACAGATGACGGATGACAGATGACAGATGACAGATGACAGATGACAGATGACAGATGACAGATGACAGATGACAGATGACAGATGACAGATGACAGATGACATATGACAGATGACAGATGACAGATGACAGATGACAGATGACAGATGACAGATGACAGACGACAGATGACAGATGACAGATGACAGATGACAGATGACAGATGACAGATGACAGATGACAGATGACAGATGACAGATAACAGATGACAGATGACACATGACACATGACACATGACACATGGCATATGACAGATGACTGATGACAGATGACAGATGACAGATGACAGATGACAGATGACAGATGACAGATGACAGATGACAGATGACAGATGACACATGACAGATGACAGATGACAGATGACAGATGACAGATGACAGATGACAGATGACAGATGACAGATGACAGATGACAGATGACAGATGACAGATGACAGATGACAGATGACAGATGACAGATGACAAATGACGGATGACAGATGACAGATGACAGATGACAGATGACAGATCACAGATGACAGATCACAGATGACAGATGACAGATGACAGATGACAGATGACAGATGACAGATGACAGATGACAGATGACAGATGACAGATGACAGATGACAGATGACAGATGACAGATGACTGATGACAGATGACAGATGACAGATGACAGATGACAGATGACAGATGACGGATGACAGATGACAGATGACAGATGACAGATGACAGATGACAGATGACAGATCACAGATGACAGATGACAGATGACAGATGACAGATGACAGATGACAGATGACAGATGACAGATGACAGATGACAGATGACAGATGACAACATCACAGTTGACAGATGACAGATGACAGATGACACATGACACATAGCATATGACAGATGACTGATGACAGATGACAGATGACAGATGACAGATGATAGATGACAGATGACAGATGACAGATGACAGATGACAGATGACAGATGACAGATGACAGATGACAGATGACAGATGACAGATGACAGATGACAGATGACAAATGACAGATGACAGATGACAGATGACAGATGACAAATGATAGATGACAGATGACAGATGACAGATGACAGATGACAGATGACAGATGACAAATGACAGATGGCAGATGACAGAAGACAGTTGACAGATGACAGATGATAGATGACGGATGACAGATGACAGATGACAGATGACAGATGACAGATGACAGATGACAGATGACAGATGACAGATGACAGATGACAGATGACAGATGACAGATGACAGATGACAGATGACAGATGACAGATGACAGATGACAGATGACAGATGACAGATGACAGATGACAGATGACAGATGACAGATGACAGATGACAGATGACAGATGACAGATGACAGATGACAGATGACAGATGACAGATGACAAATGCAGATGACAGATGACAGATGACAGATGACAGATGGCAGACGACAGATGACAGATGACAGAAGACAGATGACAGTTGACAGATGACAGATGACAGATGACAGATGACAGATGACAGATGACAGACGATAGATGACAGATGACAGATGACAGATGACAGATGACAGATGACAGATGACAGATGACAGATGACAGATGACAGATGACAGATGACAGATGACAGATGACAGATGACAAATGACAGATGACAGATGACAGATGACACATGACAGGTTGCAGATGACAGATGACAGATGACACATGACAGAAGACAGATGACAGTTGACAGATGACAGATGACAGATGACATATGACAAATGACAGATGACAGATGACAGATGACAGATGACAGATGACAGATGACAGATGACAGATGACAGATGACAGATGACAGATGACAGATGACAGATGACAGATGACAGATGAAAGATGACATATGACAGATGACAGATGACAGATGACAGATGACAGAAGACAGATGACAATTGACAGATGACAGATGACAGATGACAGATGACAGATGATAGATGACAGATGACAGATGACAGATGACAGATGACAGATTAAACATGACACATGGCAGATGACATATGACAGATGACAGATGACAGATGACAGATGACAGATGACAGATGACAGATGACAGATGACAGATAACAGATGACAGATGACAGATGACAGATGACAGATGACAGATGACAGATGACAGATGACAGATGACAGATGACAGATGACAGATGACAGATGACAGATGACAGATGACAGATGACAGATGACAGATGATAGATGACAGATGACAGATGACAGATGACAGATGACAGATGACAGATGACAGATGACAGATGACAGATGACAGATGACAGATGACAGATGACAGATGACAGATGACAGATGACAGATGACAGATGACAGATGACAGATGACGGATGACAGATGACAGATGACAGAAGACAGATGACAGTTGACAGATGACAGATGACAGATGACAGATGACAGATGACAGATGATAGATGACAGATGACAGATGACAGATGAAAGATGACAGATGACAGATGACAGATGACAGATGACAGATGACAGATGACAGATGACAGATGACAGATGACAGAAGACAGATGACAGTTGACAGATGACAGATGACAGATGACAGATGACAGATGACAGATGATAGATGACAGATGACAGATGACAGATGACAGATGACAGATGACAGATGAAAGATGACAGATGACAGATGACAGATGACAGATGACAGATGACAGATGACAGATGACAGATGACAGATGACAGATGACATGTGACAGATGACACATGACACATGGCAGATGACAGATGACAGATAACATATGACAGATGACAGATGACAGATGACAGATGACAGATGACCTATGACAGATGACAGATGACAGATGACAGATGACAGATGACAGATGACAGATGACAGATGACAGATGACAGATGACAGATGACAGATGACAGATGACAGATGACAGATGACAGATGACAGATGACAGATGACAGATGACAGATGACAGATGACAGATGACAGATGACAGATGACAGATGACAGATGACAGATGACAGATGACAGATGACAGATGACAGATGACAGATGACAGATGACAGATGACAGATGACAGATGACAGATGACAGATGGCAGATGACAGATGACAGATGATAGATGACAGATGAGAGACGAAAGACGACAGATGACAGATGACAGATAACAGATGACAGATGACAGATGGCAGATTATAGAGGACAGGTGACAGGTGACATATGACAGGAAACAGATGACAGATGACAGATGACAGATGACAGATGACAGATGACAGATGACAGATGACAGATTACAGATGACAGGTGATAGATGACAGATGACATTTGACAGATGACAGATGACAGATGACAGATGACGGATGACAGATGACAGATGTTTGATGACAGATGACAGATGACAGATGGCAGAAGAGAGATGACAGATGACAGATGGCATGTGACAGATGACACATGACACATGGCAGATGACAGATGACAGATGACATATGACAGATTACAGATGACAGATGACAGATGACAGATGACCTATGACAGATGACAGATGACAGATGACAAATGACAGATGACAGATGACAGATGACAGATGACAGATGACAGATGACAGATGACAGATGACAGATGACAGATGACAGGTGACAGATGACAGATGACAGATGACAGATGACATTTGACAGATGACAGATGACAGATGACAGATGACAGATGACGGATGACAGATGACAGATGACAGATGACAGATGACAGATGACAGATGACAGATGACAGATGACATTTGACAGATGACAGATGACAGATGACAGATGACAGGTGACAGATGACAGATGACAGATAACAGATGACAGAAGCCGAATGACAGATGAGAGATGACAGACGACAGATGACAGATGACAGAAGACGAATGACAGATGACAAATGACAGACGACAGATGACAGATGACAGATGACAGATGACAGATGACAGATGACAGATGACAGATGACAGATGACAGATGACATTTGACAGATGACAGATGACAGATGACAGATGACAGATGACAGATGACAGATGACAGATGACAGATGACAGATGACAGATGACAGATGACAGATGACAGATGACAGATGACAGATGACAGATGACAGATGACAGATGGCAGATGACAGATGATAGATGACAGATGAGAGACGAAAGACGACAGATGACAGATGACAGATAACAGATGACAGATGACAGATGACAGATGACAGATGACAGATGACAGATGACAGATGACAGATGACAGATGACAGATGACCTATGACAGATGACAGATGACAGATGACAGATGACAGACGACAGATGACAGATGACAGATGACAGATGACAGATGACAGATGACAGATGACAGATGACAGATGACAGATGACAGATGACAGATGACATTTGACAGATGACAGATGACAGATGACAGATGACAGATGGCAGATGACAGATGACAGATGACAGATGACAGATGACAGATGACAGATGACAGATGACAGATGACAGATGACAGATGACAGATGACAGATGACAGATGACAGATGACAGATGACAGATGACAGATGACAGATGACAGATGACAGATGGCAGATGACAGATGACAGATGACAGATGACAGATGGCAGATGACAGATGACAGATGATAGATGACAGATGAGAGACGAAAGACGACAGATGACAGATGGCAGATGATAGAGGACAGGTGACAGGTGACATATGACAGGAAACAGATGACAGATGACAGATGACAGATGACAGATGACAGATGACAGATGACAGATGACAGATGACAGATGACAGATGACAGATGACAGATGACAGGTGACAGATGACAGATGACAGATGACATTTGACAGATGACAGATGACAGATGACAGATGACAGATGACGGATGACAGATGACAGATGACAGATGACAGATGACAGATGACAGATGACAGATGACATTTGACATTTGACAGATGACAGATGACAGATGACAGATGACAGATGACAGGTGACAGATGACAGATAACAGATGACAGATGACAGAAGCCGAATGACAGATGAGAGATGGCAGACGACAGATGACAGATGACAGAAGACGAATGACAGATGACAAATGACAGACGACAGATGACAGATGACAGATGACAGATGACAGATGACAGATGACAGATGACAGATGACAGATGACAGAAGATAGATGACAGTTGACAGATGACAGATGACAGATGACAGATGACAGATGACAGATAATAGATGACAGATGATAGATGACAGATGACAGATGACAGATGACAGATGACAGATGACAGATGACAGATGACAGATGACAGATGACAGATGACAGATGACAGATGACAGATGACAGATGACAGATGACAGATGACAGATGACAGATGACAGGTGGCAGATTAAACATGACACATTGCAGATGACATATGACAGATGACAGATGACAGATGACAGATGACAGATGACAGATGACAGATGACAGATGACAGATGACAGATGATAGATGACAGATGACAGGCGACAGATGACAATTGACAAATGACAGATGACAGATGACAGATGACATATGACAGATGACAGATGACAGATGACAGATGACAGATGACAGATGACAGATGACACATGACACATGGCAGATGACAGATGACTGATGACATATGACGGATGACAGATGACAGATGACAAATGACGGTTGATAGACGACAGATGACAATTGACAGATGACAGATGACAGATGACAGATGACAGATGACAGATGACAGATGACAGATGACAGATGACAGATGACAGATGACAGATGACAGATGACAGATGACAGATGACAGATTGCAGATGAGAGATGACATGTGGCAGATGACAGATGACAGATGACAGATGACAGATGACAGATGACAGATGACAGATGACAGATGACACATGACACACGGCATATGACAGATGACTGATGACAGATGACAGATGACAGATGACAGATGACAGATGACAGATGACAGATGACAGATGACAGATGACAGATGACAGATGACAGATGACAGATGACAGATGACAGATGACAGATGACAGATGACAGATGACAGATGACAGATGACAGATGACGGATGACAGATGACAGATGACAGATGACAGATCACAGATGACAGATGACAGATGACAGATGACAGATGACAGATGACAGATGACACATGACAGATGACAGATGACAGATGACTGATGACAGATGACAGATGACAGATGACAGATGACAGATGACAGATGACAGATGACAGATGACAGATGACAGATGACAGATCACAGATGACAGATGACAGATGACAGATGACAGATGACAGATGACAGATGACACATGACAGATGACAGATGACAGATGACAGATGACTGATGACAGATGACAGATGACAGATGACAGATGACAGATGACAGATGACAGATGACAGATGACAGATGACAGATGACAGATGACAGATGACAGATGACAGATGACAGATGACAGATGACTGATGACAGATGACAGATGACAGATGACAGATGACAGATGACAGATGACAGATGACAGATGACAGATGACAGATGACAGATGACAGATGACAGATGACAGATGACAGATGACAGATGACAGATGACACATGACACATGGCATATGACAGATGACTGATGACAGATGACAGATGACAGATGACAGATGACAGATGACAGATGACAGATGACAGATGACAGATGACAGATGACAGATGACACATGACAGATGACAGATGACAGATGACAGATGACTGATGACAGATGACAGATGACAGATGACAGATGACAGATGACAGATGACAGATGACAGATGACAGATGACAGATGACAGATGACAGATGACAGATGACAGATGACAGATGACAAATGACGGATGACAGATGACAGATGACACATGACACATGGCATATGACAGATGACTGATGACAGATGACAGATGACAGATGACAGATGACAGATGACAGATGACACATGACAGATGACAGATGACAGATGACAGATGACTGATGACAGATGACAGATGACAGATGACAGATGACAGATGACAGATGACAGATGACAGATGACAGATGACAGATGACAGATGACAGATGACAGATGACAGATGACAGATGACAGATGACAGATGACACATGACACATGGCATATGACAGATGACAGATGACAGATGACAGATGACAGATGACAGATGACAGATGACAGATGACAGATGACAGATGACAGATGACAGATGACAGATGACAGATGACAGATGACACATGACACATGGCATATGACAGATGACTGATGACAGATGACAGATGACAGATGACAGATGACAGATGACAGATGACACATGACAGATGACAGATGACAGATGACAGATGACTGATGACAGATGACAGATGACAGATGACAGATGACAGATGACAGATGACAGATGACAGATGACAGATGACAGATGACAGATGACAGATGACAGATGACAGATGACAGATGACAGATGACAGATGACAGATGACAGATGACAGATGACACATGACACATGGCATATGACAGATGACTGATGACAGATGACAGATGACAGATGACAGATGACAGATGACAGATGACACATGACAGATGACAGATGACAGATGACAGATGACTGATGACAGATGACAGATGACAGATGACAGATGACAGATGACAGATGACAGATGACAGATGACAGATGACAGATGACAGATGACAGATGACAGATGACAGATGACAGATGACAGATGACACATGACACATGGCATATGACAGATGACTGATGACAGATGACAGATGACAGATGACAGATGACAGATGACAGATGACAGATGACAGATGACAGATGACAGATGACAGATGACAGATGACACATGACAGATGACAGATGACAGATGACAGATGACTGATGACAGATGACAGATGACAGATGACAGATGACAGATGACAGATGACAGATGACAGATGACAGATGACAGATGACAGATGACAGATGACAGATGACAGATGACAGATGACAAATGACGGATGACAGATGACAGATCACAGATGACAGATCACAGATGACAGATGACAGATGACAGATGACAGATGACAGATGACAGATGACAGATGACAGATGACAGATGACAGATGACAGATGACAGATGACAGATGACAGATGACAGATGACAGATGACAGATGACAGATGACAGCTGACAGATGACGGATGACAGATGACAGATGACAGATGACAGATGACAGATGACAGATGACAGATGACAGATCACAGATGACAGATGACAGATGACAGATGACAGATGACAGATGACAGATGACAGATGACAGATGACAGATGACAGATGACAGATGACAGATGACAGATGACAAATGACAGATGACAGATGACAGATGACAGATGACAGATGACAGATGACAGATGACAGATGACAGATGATAGATGACAGATGACAGATGACAGATGACAGATGACAGATGACAGATGACAGATGACAGATGACAGATGACAGATGACAGATGACAGATGACAGATGACAGATGACAGATGACAGATGACAGATGACAGATGACAGATGACAGATGACAGAAGACAGATGACAGTTGACAGATGACAGATGACAGATGACGAATGACAGATGACAGATGCAGATGACAGATGACAGATGACAGATGACAGATGACAGATGACAGATGACAGATGACAGATGACAGATGACAGATGACAGATGACAGATGACAGATGACAGATGACAGATGACAGATGACAGATGACAGATGACAGATGACAGATGACAGATGACAGATGACAGATGACAGATGACAGATGACAGATGACAGATGACAGATGACAGATGACAGATGATAGATGACAGATGACAGATGACAGATGACAGATGACAAATGACAGATGGCAGATGACAGAAGACAGATGACAGTTGACAGATGACAGATGACAGATGACGGATGACAGATGACAGATGACAGATGACAGATGACAGATGACAGATGACAGATGACAGATGACAGATGACAGATGACAGATGACAGATGACAGATGACAGATGACAGATGACAGATGACAGATGACAGATGACAGATGACAGATGACAGATGACAGATGACAGATGACAGATGACAGATGACAGATGACAGATGACAGATGACAGATGACAGATGACAGATGACAGATGACAGAAGATAGATGACAGTTGACAGATGACAGATGACAGATGACAGATGACAGATGACAGATGACAGATGACAGATAATAGATGACAGATGATAGATGACAGATGACAGATGACAGATGACAGATGACAGATGACAGATGACAGATGACAGATGACAGATGGCAGATGACAGATGACACATGACACATGGCATATGACAGATGACTGATGACAGATGACAGATGACAGATGACAGATGACAGATGACAGATGACAGATGACAGATGACAGATGACAGATGACAGATGACAGATGACAGATGACAGATGACAGATGACAGATGACAGATGACAGATGACAGATGACAGATGACAGATGACAGATGACAGATGACAGATGACAGATGACGGATGACAGATGACAGATGACAGATGACAGATGACAGATGACAGATGACCGATGACAGATGACAGATGACAGATGACAGAAGACAGAAGACAGATGACAGTTGACAGATGACAGATGACAGATGACGGATGACAGATGACAGGTGACAGATGACAGATGACAGATGACAGATGACAGATGACAGATGACAGATGACAGATGACAGATGACAGGTGGCAGATGACAGATGACAGATGACAGATAACAGATGACAGATGACAGATGACAGATGACAGATGACAGATGACAGATGACAGATGACAGATGACGGATGACAGATGACAGATGACAGATGACAGATGACAGATCACAGATGACAGATGACAGATGACAGATGACAGATGACAGATGACTGATGACAGATGACAGATGACAGATGACAGATGACAGATGACAGATGACAGATGACAGATGACAGATGACAGATGACAGATGACTGATGACAGATGATAGATGACAGATGACAGATGACAGATGACAGATGACAGATGACAGATGACAAATGACAGATGACAGATGACAGATGACAGATGACAGATGACAGATGACAGATGACAGATGACAGATGACAGATGACAGATGACAGATGACAGATGACAGATGACAGATGACAGATGACAGATGACAGATGACAGATGGCAGACGACAGATGACAGATGACAGATGACAGATGACAGATGACAGATGACAGATGACAGATGACAGATGACAGATGACAGATGACAGATGACAGATGACAGATGACAGATGACAGAAGACAGATGACAGTTGACAGATGACAGATGACAGATGACAGATGACAGATGACAGACGATAGACGACGAATGACAGATGACAGATGACAGATGACAGATGACAGATGACAGATGACAGATGACAGATGACAGATGACAGATGACAGATGACAGATGACAGATGACAGATGACAGATGAAAGATGACAGATGACAGATGACAGATGACAGATGACAGATGACAAATGACAGATGACAGATGACAGATGACAGATGACAGATGACAAATGATAGATGACAGATGACAGATGACAGATGACAGATGACAGATGACAAATGACAGATGTCAGATGACAGAAGACAGATGACAGTTGACAGATGACAGATGATAGATGACGGATGACAGATGACAGATGACAGATGACAGATGACAGATGACAGATGACAGATGACAGATGACAGATGACAGATGACAGATGACAGATGACAGATGACAGATGACAGATGACAGATGACAGATGACAGATAACAGATGACAGATGACAGATGACAGATGACAGATGACAGATGACAGATGACAGATGACAGATGACAGATGACAGATGACAGATGACAGATGACAAATGCAGATGACAGATGACAGATGACAGATGGCAGACGACAGATGACAGATGACAGAAGACAGATGACAGTTGACAGATGACAGATGACAGATGACAGATGACAGATGACAGATGACAGACGATAGATGACAGATGACAGATGACAGATGACAGATGACAGATGACAGATGACAGATGACAGATGACAGATGACAGATGACAGATGACAGATGACAGATGACAGATTACAGATGACAGATGACAGATGACAGATGACAGATGACAGATGACAGATTACAGATGACAGATTACAGATGACAGATGACAGATGACAGATGACACATGACAGGTTGCAGATGACAGATGACAGATGACAGATGACAGAAGACAGATGACAGTTGACAGATGACAGATGACAGATGACAGATGACAGATGACAGATGACAGATGACAGATGACAGATGACAGATGACAGATGACAGATGACAGATGACAGATGACAGATGACAGATGACAGATGACAGATGACAGATGACAGATGACAGATGACAGATGACAGATGACAGATGACAGATGACAGATGACAGATGACAGATGACAGATGACAGATGACAGATGACAGATGACAGATGACAGATGACAGATGACAGATGACAGATGACAGGTGGCAGATGACAGATGACAGATGGCAGATGACAGATGACAGATGACAGATGACAGATGACAGATGACAGATGACAGATGACAGATGACAGATGACAGATGACAGATGACGGATGACAGATGACAGATGACAGATGACAGATCACAGATGACAGATGACAGATGACAGATGACAGATGACTGATGACAGATGACAGATGACAGATGACAGATGACAGATGACAGATGACAGAAGCCGAATGACAGATGAGAGATGGCAGACGACAGATGACAGATGACAGAAGACGAATGACAGATGACAAATGACTGACGACAGATGACAGATGACAGATGACAAATGACAGATGACAGATGACAGATGACAGATGACAGATGACAGAAGATAGATGACAGTTGACAGATGACAGATGACAGATGACAGATGACAGATGACAGATGACAGATGACGGATGGCAGATGACAGATGACAGATGACAGATCACAGATGACTGATGACAGATGACAGATGACATATGACAGATGACAGATGATAGATGACAGATGACAGATGACAGATGACAGTTGACAGATGACAGATGACAGATGACGGATGACAGATGACAGATGACAGATGACAGATGACAGATGACAGATGACAGATGACAGATGACAGATGACAGATGACAGATGACAGATGACAGATGACAGATGACAGATGACAGATGACAGATGACAGATGACAGATGACAGATGACAGATGACAGATGACAGATGACAGATGACAGATGACAGATGACAGATGACACATGACACATGGCATATGACAGATGACTGATGACAGATGACAGATGACAGATGACAGATGACAGATGACAGATGACAGATGACAGATGACAGATGACAGATGACAGATGACAGATGACAGATGACAGATGACACATGACAGATGACAGATGACAGATGACAGATGACTGATGACAGATGACAGATGACAGATGACAGATGACAGATGACAGATGACAGATGACAGATGACAGATGACAGATGACAGATGACAGATGACAGATGACAGATGACAGATGACAGATGACAGATGACAGATGACAAATGACGGATGACAGATGACAGATCACAGATGACAGATCACAGATGACAGATGACAGATGACAGATGACAGATGACAGATGACAGATGACAGATGACAGATGACAGATGACAGATGACAGATGACAGATGACAGATGACAGATGACAGATGACAGATGACAGATGACAGATGACAGATGACAGATGACAGATGACAGATGACAGATGACAGATGACAGATGACAGATGACAGATGACAGATGACAGATGACAGATGACAAATGCAGATGACAGATGACAGATGACAGATGACAGATGGCAGACGACAGATGACAGATGACAGAAGACAGATGACAGTTGACAGATGACAGATGACAGATGACAGATGACAGATGACAGACGATAGATGACAGATGACAGATGACAGATGACAGATGACAGATGACAGATGACAGATGACAGATGACAGATGACAGATGACAGATGACAGATGACAGATGACAGATGACAGATGACAAATGACAGATGACACATGACAGGTTGCAGATGACAGATGACAGATGACACATGACAGAAGACAGATGACAGTTGACAGATGACAGATGACAGATTGCAGATGACAAATGACAGATGACAGATGACAGATGACAGATGACAGATGACAGAAGACGGATGACAGATGACAGATGACAGATGACAGATGACAGATGACAGATGACAGATGACAGATGACAGATGACAGATGACAGATGACAGATGACAGATGACAGATGACAGATGACAGATGACAGATGACAGATGACAGATGACAGATGACAGATGACAGATGACAGATGACAGATGACAGATGACAGAAGACAGATGACAGTTGACAGATGACAGATGACAGATGACAGATGACAGATGACAGATGATAGATGACAGATGACAGATGACAGATGACAGATGACAGATGACAGATGACAGATGACGGATGACAGATGACAGATGACAGATGACAGATGACAGAAGACAGATGACAGTTGACAGATGACAGATGACAGATGACAGATGACAGATGACAGATGATAGATGACAGATGACAGATGACAGATGACAGATGACAGATGACAGATGACAGATGACAGATGACAGATGACAGATGACAGATGACAGATGACAGATGACAGATGACAGATGACAGATGACAGATGACAGATGACAGATGACAGATGACAGATGACAGATGACAGTTGACAGATGACAGATGACAGATGACAGATGACAGATGATAGATGACAGATGACAGATGACAGATGACAGATGACAGATGACAGATGACAGATGACAGATGACAGATGACAGATGACAGATGACAAATGACAGATGACAGAAGACAGATGACAGTTGACAGATGACAGATGACAGATGACGGATGACAGATGACAGATGACAAATGACAGATGACAGATGACAGATGACAGATGACAGATGACAGATGACAGATGATAGGTGACAGATGACAGATGACAGATGACAGATGACAGATGACAGATGACAGATGACAGATGACAGATGACAGATGACAGATGACAGATGACAGATGACAGATGACAGATGACAGATGACAGATGACAGATGACAGATGACATATGACAAATGGCAGATGACAGATGACAGATGACAGATGACAGATGGCAGACGACAGATGACAGATGACAGATGACAGATGACAGATGACAGATGACGGATGACAGATGACAGATGACAGATGACAGATGACAGATGACAGATGACAGATGACAGATGACAGTTGACAGATGACAGATGACAGATGACAGATGACAGATGACAGATGACGGATGACAGATGACAGATGACAGATGATAGATGACAGATGACAGATGACAGATGACAGATGACAGATGACAGATGACAGATGACAGATGACAGACGACAGATGACAGATGACAGATGACAGATGACAGATGACAGATGACGGATGACAGATGACAGATGACAGATGACAGATGACAGATGACAGATGACAGATGACAGTTGACAGATGACAGATGACAGATGACAGATGACAGATGACAGATGACAGATGACAGATGACAGATGACAGATGACAGATGATAGATGACAGATGACAGATGACAGATGACAGATGACAGATGACAGATGACAGATGACAGATGACAGATGACAGATGACAGATGACAGATGACAGATGACAGATGACAGATGACAGATGACAGATGACAGATGACAGATGACAGATGACAGATGAGAGACGACAGATGACAGATGACACATGACAGGTTGCAGATGACAGATGACAGATGACAGAAGACAGATGACAGATGACAGATGACAGATGACAGAAGACAGATGACAGTTGACAGATGACAGATGACAGATGACAGAAGACAGATGACAGTTGACAGATGACAGATGACAGATGACAGATGACAGAAAATAGATGACAGTTGACAGATGACAGATGACAGATGACAGATGACACATGAAACATGACAGATGACAGATGACAGATGACAGATGACAGAAGACAGATGACAGTTGACAGATGACAGATGACAGATGACAGATGACAGATGACAGATGATAGATGACAGATGACAGATGACAGATGACAGATGACAGATTAAACATGACACATGGCAGATGACATATGACAGATGACAGATGACAGATGACAGATGACAGATGACAGATGACAGATGACAGATGACAGATGACAGATGAAAGATGACATATGACAGATGACAGATGACAGATGACAGATGACAGAAGACAGATGACAATTGACAGATGACAGATGACAGATGACAGATGACAGATGATAGATGACAGATGACAGATGACAGATGACAGATGACAGATTAAACATGACACATGGCAGATGACATATGACAGATGACAGATGACAGATGACAGATGACAGATGACAGATAACAGATGACAGATGACAGATGACAGATGACAGATGACAGATGACAGATGACAGATGACAGATGACAGATGACAGATGACAGATGACAGATGACAGATGACAGATGACAGATGACAGATGACAGATGACAGATGATAGATGACAGATGACAGATGACAGATGACAGATGACAGATGACAGATGACAGATGACAGATGACAGATGACAGATGACAGATGACAGATGAAAGATGACAGATGACAGATGACCGATGACAGATGACAGATGACAGAAGACAGATGACAGTTGACAGATGAGAGATGACAGATGACAGATGACAGATGACAGATGATAGATGACAGATGACAGATGACAGATGAAAGATGACAGATGACAGATGACAGATGACAGATGACAGATGACAGATGACAGATGACAGATGACAGAAGACAGATGACAGTTGACAGATGACAGATGACAGATGACAGATGACAGATGACAGATGATAGATGACAGATGACAGATGACAGATGACAGATGACAGATGACAGATGAAAGATGACAGATGACAGATGACAGATGACAGATGACAGATGACAGATGACAGATGACAGATGACAGATGACATGTGACAGATGACACATGACACATGGCAGATGACAGATGACAGATAACATATGACAGATGACAGATGACAGATGACAGATGACAGATGACCTATGACAGATGACAGATGACAGATGACAGATGACAGATGACAGATGACAGATGACAGATGACAGATGACAGATGACAGATGACAGATGACAGATGACAGATGACAGATGACAGATGACAGATGACAGATGACAGATGACAGATGACAGATGACAGATGACAGATGACAGATGACAGATGACAGATGACAGATGACAGATGACAGATGACAGATGACAGATGACAGATGATAGATGACAGATGAGAGACGAAAGACGACAGATGACAGATGACAGATAACAGATGACAGATGACAGATGGCAGATGATAGAGGACAGGTGACAGGTGACATATGACAGGAAACAGATGACAGATGACAGATGACAGATGACAGATGACAGATGACAGATGACAGATGACAGATTACAGATGACAGGTGACAGATGACAGATGACATTTGACAGATGACAGATGACAGATGACAGATGACAGAAGACAGATGACAGTTGACAGATGACAGATGACAGATGACAGATGACAGATGATAGATGACAGATGACAGATGACAGATGACAGATGACAGATGACAGATTAAACATGACACATGGCAGATGACATATGACAGATGACAGATGACAGATGACAGATGACAGATGACAGATGACAGATGACAGATGACAGATGACAGATGACAGATGACAGATGACAGATGACAGATGACAGATGACAGATGACAGATGACAGATGACAGATGACAGATGACAGATGACAGATGACAGATGACAGATGACAGATGACAGATGACAGATGACAGATGACAGATGACAGATGACAGATGACAGATGACAGATGACAGATGACAGATGACAGATGACAGATGACAGATGACAGATGACAGATGACAGATGACAAATGGCAGATGACAGATGACAGATGACAGATGGCAGACGACAGATGACAGATGACAGAAGACAGATGACAGTTGACAGATGACAGATGACAGATGACAGATGACAGATGACAGACGATAGATGACAGATGACAGATGACAGATGACAGATGACAGATGACAGATGACAGATGACAGATGACAGATGACAGATGACAGATGACAGATGACAGATGACAGATGACAGATGACAGATGACAGATGACAGATGACAGATGACAAATGACAGATGACAGATGACACATGACAAGTTGCAGATGACAGATGACAGATGACAGATGACAGAAGACAGATGACAGTTGACAGATGACAGATGACAGATGACAGATGACAGATGACAGATGACAGATGACAGATGACAGATGACAGATAACAGATGACAGATGACAGATGACAGATGACAGATGACAGATGACTGATGACAGATGACAGATGACAGATGACAGATGACAGATGACAGATGACAGATGACAGATGACAGATGACAGATGACAGATGACAGATGACAGATGACAGATGACAGAAGACAGATGACAGTTGACAGATGACAGATGACAGATGACAGATGACAGATGACAGATGATAGATGACAGATGACAGATGACAGATGACAGATGACAGATGACAGATGACGGATGACAGATGACAGATGACAGATGGCAGATGACAGATGACAGAAGACAGATGACAGATGACAGATGACAGATGACAGATGACAGATGACAGATGACAGATGACAGATGACAGATGACAGATGACAGATGACAGATGACAGATGACAGATGACAGATGACAGATGACAGATGACAGAAGACAGATGACAGTTGACAGATGACAGATGACAGATGACAGATGACAGATGATAGATGACAGATGACAGATGACAGATGATAGATGACAGATGACAGATTAAACATGACACATGGCAGATGACATATGACAGATGACAGATGACAGATGAGAGATGACAGATGACAGATGACAGATGACAGATGACAGATGACAGATGACAGATGACAGATGACAGATGACAGATGACAGATGACAGATGACAGATGACAGATGACAGATGACAGATGACAGATGACAGATGACAGATGACAGATGACAGATGACAGATGACAGATGACAGATGACAGATGACAGATGACAGATGACAGATGACAGAAGACAGATGGCAATTGACAGATGACAGATGACAGATGACAGATGACAAATGACAGATGATAGATGACAGATGACAGATGACAGATGACAGATGACAGATGACAGATGACAGATGACAGATGACAGATGACAGATGACAGTTGACAGATGACAGATGACAGATGACAGATGACAGATGACAGATGACAGATGACAGATGATAGATGACAGATGACAAATGACAGATGACAGATGACAGATGACAGATGACAGATGACAGATGACAGATGACAGATGACAGATGACAGATGACAGATGACAGATGACAGATGACAGATGACAGATGACAGATGACAGATGACAGATGACAGATGACAGATGACAGATGACAGATGACAGATGACAGATGACAGATGACAGATGACAGATGACAGATGACAGATGACAGATGACAGATGACAGATGACAGATGACAGATGACAGATGACAGATGACAGATGACAGATGACAGATGACAGATGACAGATGACAGATGACAGATGACAGTTGACAGATGACAGATGACAGATGACAGATGACAGATGACAGATGACAGATGACAGATGACAGATGACAGATGACAGATGACAGATGACAGATGACAGATGACAGATGACAGATGACAGATGACAGATGACAGATGACAGATGACAGATGACAGATGACAGATGACAGATGACAGATGACAGATGACAGATGACAGATGACAGATGACAGATGACAGATGACAGATGACAGATGACAGATGACAGATGACAGTTGACAGCTGACAGATGACAGATGACAGATGATAGATGACAGATGACAGATGACAGATGACAGATGACAGATGACAGATGACAGATGACAGATGACAGATGACAGATGACAGATGACAGATGACATATGACAGATGACAGAAGACCGATGACAGATGACAGATGACAGATGACAGATGACAGATGACAGATGACAGATGACAGATGACAGATGACAGATGACAAATGACAGATGACAGAAGACAGATGACAGTTGACAGATGACAGATGACAGATGACAAATGACAGATGACAGATGACAGATGACAGATGATAGATGACAGATGACAGATGACAGATGACAGATGACAGATGACAGATGACAGATGACAGATGACAGATGACAGATGACAGATGACAGATGACGGATGACAGATGACAGATGACAGATGACAGATGACAGATGACAGATGACAGATGACAGATGACAGATGACAGATGACAGTTGACAGCTGACAGATGACAGATGACAGATGATAGATGACAGATGACAGATGACAGATGACAGATGACAGATGACAGATGACAGATGACAGATGACAGATGACAGATGACAGATGACAGATGACAGATGACAGATGACAGATGACAGAAGACCGATGACAGATGACAGATGACAGATGACAGATGACAGATGACAGATGACAGATGACAGATGACAAATGACAGATGACAGAAGACAGATGACAGTTGACAGATGACAGATGACAGATGACAAATGACAGATGACAGATGACAGATGACAGATGATAGATGACAGATGACAGATGACAGATGACAGATGACAGATGACAGATGACAGATGACAGATGACAGATGACAGATGACAGATGACAGATGACAGATGACAGATGACAGATGACAGATGACAGATGACAGATGACAGATGACAGATGACAGATGACAGATGACAGATGACAGATGACAGATGACAGATGACAGATGACAGATGACAGATGACAGATGACAGATGACAGATGACAGATGACAGATGACAGATGACAGATGACAGATGACAGTTGACAGATGACAGATGACAGATGATAGATGACAGATGACAGATGACAGATGAGAGATGACAGATGACAGATGACAGAAGACAGATGACAGATGACAGTTGACAGATGACAGATGACAGATGACGGATGACAGATGACAGATGACAAATGTCAGATGACAGATGACAGATGACAGATGACAGATGACAGATGACAGATGACAGATGACAGATGATAGATGACAGATGACAGATGACAGATGACAGATGACAGATGACAGATGACAGATGACAGATGACAGATGACAGATGACAGATGACAGATGACAGATGACAGATGACAGATGACAGATGACAGATGACAGATGACAGATGACAGATGACAGATGACATATGACAAATATCAGATGACAGATGACAGATGACAGATGGCAGACGACAGATGACAGATGACAGATGACAGATGACAGATGACAAATGACGGATGACAGATGACAGATGACAGATGACAGATGACAGATGACAGATGACAGATGACAGATGACAGTTGACAGATGACAGATGACAGATGACAGATGACAGATGACAGATGACAGATGACAGATGATAGATGACAGATGACAGATGACAGATGACAGATGACAGATGACAGATGACAGATGACAGATGACAGATGACAGATGACAGATGACAGACGACAGATGACAGATGACAGATGACAGATGACAGATGACAGATGACGGATGACAGATGACAGATGACAGATGACAGATGACAGATGACAGATGACAGATGACAGTTGACAGATGACAGATGACAGATGACAGATGACAGATGACAGATGACAGATGACAGATGACAGATGACAGATGATAGATGACAGATGACAGATGACAGATGACAGATGACAGATGACAAATGACAGATGACAGATGACAGATGACAGATGACAGATGACAGATGAAAGATGACAGATGACAGATGACAGATGACAGATGACAGATGACAGATGACAGATGACAGATGACAGATGACAGATGACAGATGACAGATGACAGATGACAGATGACAGATGACAGATGACAGATGACAGATGACAGATGACAGATGACAGATGACAGATGACAGATGACAGATGACAGATGACAGATGACAGATGACAGATGACAGATGACAGATGACAGATGACAGATGACAGTTGACAGATGACAGATGACAGATGACAGATGACAGATGACAGATGATAGATGACAGATGACAGATGACAGATGACAGATGACAGATGACAGATGACAGATGACAGATGACAGATGACAGATGACAGATGACAGATGACAAATGACAGATGACAGAAGACAGATGACAGTTGACAGATGACAGATGACAGATGACGGATGACAGATGACAGATGACAAATGACAGATGACAGATGACAGATGACAGATGACAGATGACAGATGACAGATGACAGATGATAGGTGACAGATGACAGATGACAGATGACAGATGACAGATGACAGATGACAGATGACAGATGACAGATGACAGATGACAGATGACAGATGACAGATGACAGATGACAGATGACAGATGACAGATGACAGATGACAGATGACAGATGACAGATGACATATGACAAATGGCAGATGACAGATGACAGATGACAGATGACAGATGGCAGACGACAGATGACAGATGACAGATGACAGATGACAGATGACAGATGACGGATGACAGATGACAGATGACAGATGACAGATGACAGATGATAGATGACAGATGACAGATGACAGATGACAGATGACAGATGACAGATGACAGATGACAGATGACAGACGACAGATGACAGATGACAGATGACAGATGACAGATGACAGATGACGGATGACAGATGACAGATGACAGATGACAGATGACAGATGACAGATGACAGATGACAGTTGACAGATGACAGATGACAGATGACAGATGACAGATGACAGATGACAGATGACAGATGACAGATGACAGATGACAGATGATAGATGACAGATGACAGATGACAGATGACAGATGACAGATGACAGATGACAGATGACAGATGACAGATGACAGATGACAGATGACAGATGACAGATGACAGATGAGAAACGACAGATGACAGATGACACATGACAGGTTGCAGATGACAGATGACAGATGACAGATGACAGATGACAGATGACAGAAGACAGATGACAGTTGACAGATGACAGATGACAGATGACAGATGACAGATGACAGAAGACAGATGACAGTTGACAGATGACAGATGACAGATGACAGATGACAGAAAATAGATGACAGTTGACAGATGACAGATGACAGATGACAGATGACACATGAAACATGACAGATGACAGATGACAGATGACAGATGACAGAAGACTGATGACAGTTGACAGATGACAGATGACAGATGACAGATGACAGATGACAGATGATAGATGACAGATGACAGATGACAGATGACAGATGACAGATTAAACATGACACATGGCAGATGACATATGACAGATGACAGATGACAGATGACAGATGACAGATGACAGATGACAGATGACAGATGACAGATGACAGATGAAAGATGACATATGACAGATGACAGATGACAGATGACAGATGACAGAAGACAGATGACAATTGACAGATGACAGATGACAGATGACAGATGACAGATGATAGATGACAGATGACAGATGACAGATGACAGATGACAGATGACAGATTAAACATGACACATGGCAGATGGCATATGACAGATGACAGATGACAGATGACAGATGACAGATGACAGATGACAGATAACAGATGACAGATGACAGATGACAGATGACAGATGACAGATGACAGATGACAGATGACAGATGACAGATGACAGATGACAGATGACAGATGACAGATGACAGATGACAGATGACAGATGACAGATGATAGATGACAGATGACAGATGACAGATGACAGATGACAGATGACAGATGACAGATGACAGATGACAGATGACAGATGACAGATGACAGATGAAAGATGACAGATGACAGATGACCGATGACAGATGACAGATGACAGAAGACAGATGACAGTTGACAGATGAGAGATGACAGATGACAGATGACAGATGACAGATGATAGATGACAGATGACAGATGACAGATGAAAGATGACAGATGACAGATGACAGATGACAGATGACAGATGACAGATGACAGATGACAGATGACAGAAGACAGATGACAGTTGACAGATGACAGATGACAGATGACAGATGACAGATGACAGATGATAGATGACAGATGACAGATGACAGATGACAGATGACAGATGACAGATGAAAGATGACAGATGACAGATGACAGATGACAGATGACAGATGACAGATGACAGATGACAGATGACAGATGACAGATGACAGATGACAGATGACATGTGACAGATGACACATGACACATGGCAGATGACAGATGACAGATAACATATGACAGATGACAGATGACAGATGACAGATGACAGATGACCTATGACAGATGACAGATGACAGATGACAGATGACAGATGACAGATGACAGATGACAGATGACAGATGACAGATGACAGATGACAGATGACAGATGACAGATGACAGATGACAGATGACAGATGACAGATGACAGATGACAGATGACAGATGACAGATGACAGATGACAGATGACAGATGACAGATGACAGATGACAGATGACAGATGACAGATGACAGATGGCAGATGATAGAGGACAGGTGACAGGTGACATATGACAGGAAACAGATGACAGATGACAGATGACAGATGACAGATGACAGATGACAGATTACAGATGACAGGTGACAGATGACAGATGACATTTGACAGATGACAGATGACAGATGACAGATGACAGAAGACAGATGACAGTTGACAGATGACAGATGACAGATGACAGATGACAGATGACAGATGACAGATGATAGATGACAGATGACAGATGACAGATGACAGATGACAGATGACAGATTAAACATGACACATGGCAGATGACATATGACAGATGACAGATGACAGATGACAGATGACAGATGAGAGACGAAAGACGACAGATGACAGATGACAGATAACAGATGACAGATGACAGATGGCAGATGATAGAGGACAGGTGACAGGTGACATATGACAGGAAACAGATGACAGATGACAGATGACAGATGACAGATGACAGATGACAGATGACAGATGACAGATTACAGATGACAGGTGACAGATGACAGATGACATTTGACAGATGACAGATGACAGATGACAGATGACAGAAGACAGATGACAGTTGACAGATGACAGATGACAGATGACAGATGACAGATGACAGATGATAGATGACAGATGACAGATGACAGATGACAGATGACAGATTAAACATGACACATGGCAGATGACATATGACAGATGACAGATGACAGATGACAGATGACAGATGACAGATGACAGATGACAGATGACAGATGACAGATGACAGATGACAGATGACAGATGACAGATGACAGATGACAGATGACAGATGACAGATGACAGATGACAGATGACAGATGACAGATTAAACATGACACATGGCAGATGACAGATGACAGATGACAGATGACAGATGACAGATGACAGATGACAGATGACAGATGACAGATGACAGATGACAGATGACAGATGACAGATGACAGATGACAGATGACAAATGGCAGATGACAGATGACAGATGACAGATGGCAGACGACAGATGACAGATGACAGAAGACAGATGACAGTTGACAGATGACAGATGACAGATGACAGATGACAGATGACAGACGATAGATGACAGATGACAGATGACAGATGACAGATGACAGATGACAGATGACAGATGACAGATGACAGATGACAGATGACAGATGACAGATGACAGATGACAGATGACAGATGACAGATGACAGATGACAGATGACAGATGACAGATGACAGATGACAGATGACAAATGACAGATGACAGATGACACATGACAAGTTGCAGATGACAGATGACAGATGACAGATGACAGAAGACAGATGACAGTTGACAGATGACAGATGACAGATGACAGATGACAGATGACAGATGACAGATGACAGATGACAGATGACAGATGACAGATGACAGATGACAGATGACAGATGACAGATGACAGATGACAGATGACAGATGACAGATGACAGATGACAGATGACAGATGACAGATGACAGATGACAGATGACAGATGACAGATGACAGATGACAGATGACAGATGACAGATGACAGATGACAGATGACAGAAGACAGATGACAGTTGACAGATGACAGATGACAGATGACAGATGACAGATGACAGATGATAGATGACAGATGACAGATGACAGATGACAGATGACAGATGACAGATGACAGATGACGGATGACAGATGACAGATGACAGATGGCAGATGACAGATGACAGAAGACAGATGACAGATGACAGATGACAGATGACAGATGACAGATGACAGATGACAGATGACAGATGACAGATGACAGATGACAGATGACAGATGACAGATGACAGATGACAGATGACAGATGACAGATGACAGAAGACAGATGACAGTTGACAGATGACAGATGACAGATGACAGATGACAGATGACAGATGATAGATGACAGATGACAGATGACAGATGATAGATGACAGATGACAGATTAAACATGACACATGGCAGATGACATATGACAGATGACAGATGACAGATGAGAGATGACAGATGACAGATGACAGATGACAGATGACAGATGACAGATGACAGATGACAGATGACAGATGACAGATGACAGATGACAGATGACAGATGACAGATGACAGATGACAGATGACAGATGACAGATGACAGATGACAGATGACAGAAGACAGATGGCAATTGACAGATGACAGATGACAGATGACAGATGACAGATGACAGATGACAGATGACAGATGATAGATGACAGATGACAGATGACAGATGACAGATGACAGATGACAGATGACAGATGACAGATGACAGATGACAGATGACAATTGACAGATGACAGATGACAGATGACAGATGACAGATGACAGATGACAGATGACAGATGATAGATGACAGATGACAGATGACAGATGACAGATGACAGATGACAGATGACAGATGACAGATGACAGATGACAGATGACAGATGACAGATGACAGATGACAGATGACAGATGACAGATGACAGATGACAGATGACAGATGACAGATGACAGATGACAGATGACAGATGACAGATGACAGATGACAGATGACAGATGACAGATGACAGATGACAGATGACAGATGACAGATGACAGATGACAGATGACAGATGACAGATGACAGATGACAGATGACAGATGACAGATGACAGATGACAGATGACAGATGACAGATGACAGTTGACAGATGACAGATGACAGATGACAGATGACAGATGACAGATGACAGATGACAGATGACAGATGATAGATGACAGATGGCAGATGGCAGATGACAGATGACAGATGACAGACGACAGATGACAGATGACAGATGACAGATGACAGATGACAGATGACAGATGACAGATGACAGATGACAGTTGACAGATGACAGATGACAGATGACAGATGACAGATGACAGATGACAGATGACAGATGACAGATGACAGATGACAGATGACAGATGACAGATGACAGATGACAGATGACAGATGACAGATGACAGATGACAGATGACAGATGACAGATGACAGATGACAGATGACAGATGACAGATGACAGATGACAGATGACAGATGACAGATGACAGATGACAGATGACAGATGACAGATGACAGTTGACAGCTGACAGATGACAGATGACAGATGATAGATGACAGATGACAGATGACAGATGACAGATGACAGATGACAGATGACAGATGACAGATGACAGATGACAGATGACAGATGACAGATGACAGATGACAGATGACAGAAGACATATGACAGATGACAGATGACAGATGACAGATGACAGATGACAGATGACAGATGACAGATGACAAATGACAGATGACAGAAGACAGATGACAGTTGACAGATGACAGATGACAGATGACAAATGACAGATGACAGATGACAGATGACAGATGATAGATGACAGATGACAGATGACAGATGACAGATGACAGATGACAGATGACAGATGACAGATGACAGATGACAGATGACAGATGACAGATGACAGATGACAGATGACAGATGACAGATGACAGATGACAGATGACAGATGACAGATGACAGATGACAGATGACAGATGACAGATGACAGATGACAGATGACAGATGACAGATGACAGATGACAGATGACAGATGACAGATGACAGATGACAGATGACAGATGACAGATGACAGATGACAGATGACAGATGACAGATGACAGATGACAGTTGACAGATGACAGATGACAGATGACAGATGATAGATGACAGATGACAGATGACAGATGACAGATGAGAGATGACAGATGACAGATGACAGATGACAAATGACAGATGACAGATGACAGAAGACAGATGACAGATGACAGTTGACAGATGACAGATGACAGATGACGGATGACAGATGACAGATGACAAATGACAGATGACAGATGACAGATGACAGATGACAGATGACAGATGACAGATGACAGATGATAGATGACAGATGACAGATGACAGATGACAGATGACAGATGACAGATGACAGATGACAGATGACAGATGACAGATGACAGATGACAGATGACAGATGACAGATGACAGATGACAGATGACAGATGACAGATGACAGATGACAGATGACAGATGACAGATGACAGATGACAGATGATATATGACAAATGGCAGATGACAGATGACAGATGACAGATGGCAGACGACAGATGACAGATGACAGATGACAGATGACAGATGACAAATGACGGATGACAGATGACAGAAGACAGATGACAGTTGACAGATGACAGATGACAGATGACAGTTGACAGATGACAGATGACAGATGACAGATGACAGATGACAGATGACAGATGACAGATGACAGATGACAGATGACAGATGACAGATGACAGATGACAGATGACAGATGACAGATGACAGATGACAGATGACAGATGACAGTTGACAGCTGACAGATGACAGATGACAGATGACAGATGACAGATGACAGATGACAGATGACAGATGACAGATGACAGATGACAGAAGATAGATGACAGTTGACAGATGACAGATGACAGATGACAGATGACAGATGACAGATGACAGATGACAGATGACAGATGACAGATAATAGATGACAGATGATAGATCACAGATGACAGATGACAGATGACAGATGACAGATGACAGATGACAGATGACAGATGACAGATGACAGATGACACATGACACATGGCATATGACAGATGACTGATGACAGATGACAGATGACAGATGACAGATGACAGATGACAGATGACAGATGACAGATGACAGATGACAGATGACAGATGACAGATGACAGATGACAGATGACAGATGACAGATGACAGATGACAGATGACAGATGACAGATGACAGATGACAGATGACAGATGACGGATGACAGATGACAGATGACAGATGACAGATGACAGATGACAGATGACAGATGACAGATGACAGATGACAGATGACAGATGACAGAAGACAGAAGACAGATGACAGTTGACAGATGACAGATGACAGATGACGGATGACAGATGACAGATGACAGATGACAGATGACAGATGACAGATGACAGATGACAGATGACAGATGACAGATGACAGATGACAGATGACAGATGACAGATGACAGATGACAGATGACAGATGACAGATGACAGATGACAGATGACAGATGACAGATGACAGATCACAGATGACAGATGACAGATGAAAGATGACAGATGACTGATGACAGATGACAGATGACAGATGACAGATGACAGATGACAGATGACAGATGACAGATGACAGATGACAGATGACAGATGACAGATGACTGATGACAGATGATAGATGACAGATGACAGATGACAGATGACAGATGACAGATGACAAATGACAGATGACAGATGACAGATGACAGATGACAGATGACAGATGACAGATGACAGATGACAGATGACAGATGACAGATGACAGATGACAGATGACAGATGACAGATGACAGATGACAGATGACAGATGACAGATGGCAGACGACAGATGACAGATGACAGATGACAGATGACAGATGACAGATGACAGATGACAGATGACAGATGACAGATGACAGATGACAGATGACAGATGACAGATGACAGATGACAGAAGACAGATGACAGTTGACAGATGACAGATGACAGATGACAGATGACAGATGACAGATGACAGATGACAGATGACAGATGACAGATGACAGATGACAGATGACAAATGCAGATGACAGATGACAGATGACAGATGGCAGACGACAGATGACAGATGACAGAAGACAGATGACAGTTGACAGATGACAGATGACAGATTACAGATGACAGATGACAGATGACAGACGATAGATGACAGATGACAGATGACAGATGACAGATGACAGATGACAGATGACAGATGACAGATGACAGATGACAGATGACAGATGACAGATGACAGATGACAGATTACAGATGACAGATGACAGATGACAGATGACAGATGACAGATGACAGATTACAGATGACAGATGACAGATGACAGATGACACATGACAGGTTGCAGATGACAGATGACAGATGACAGATGACAGAAGACAGATGACAGTTGACAGATGACAGATGACAGATGACAGATGACAGATGACAGATGACAGATGACAGATGACAGATGACAGATGACAGATGACAGATGACAGATGACAGATGACAGATGACAGATGACAGATGACAGATGACAGATGACAGATGACAGATGACAGATGACAGATGACAGATGACAGATGACAGATGACAGATGACAGATGACAGATGACAGATGACAGATGACAGATGACAGATGACAGATGACAGATGACAGATGACAGATGACAGATGACAGATGACAGATGACAGATGACAGATGACAGATGACAGATGACAGGTGGCAGATGACAGATGACAGATGACAGATGACAGATGACAGATGACAGATCACAGATGACAGATGACAGATGACAGATGACAGATGACTGATGACAGATGACAGATGACAGATGACAGATGACAGATGACAGATGACAGAAGACAGATGACAGTTGACAGATGACAGATGACAGATGACAGATGACAGATGACACATGACAGGTTGCAGATGACAGATGACAGATGACAGATGACAGAAGACAGATGACAGTTGACAGATGACAGATGACAGATGACAGATGACAGATGACAGATGACAGATGACAGATGACAGATGACAGATGACAGATGACAGATGACAGATGACAGATGACAGATGACTGATGACAGATGACAGATGACAGATGACAGATGACAGATGACAGATCACAGATGACAGATTACAGATGACAGATGACAGATGACAGATGACACATGACAGGTTGCAGATGACAGATGACAGATGACAGATGACAGAAGACAGATGACAGTTGACAGATGACAGTTGACAGATGACAGATGACAGGTGGCAGATGACAGATGACAGATGACAGATGACAGATGACAGATGACAGATCACAGATGACAGATGACAGATGACAGATGACAGATGACTGATGACAGATGACAGATGACAGATGACAGATGACAGATGACAGATCACAGATGACAGATTACAGATGACAGATGACAGATGACAGATGACACATGACAGGTTGCAGATGACAGATGACAGAAGACAGATGACAGTTGACAGATGACAGATGACAGATGACAGATGACAGATGACAGATGACAGATGACAGATGACAGATGACAGATGACAGATGACAGATGACAGATGACAGATGACAGATGACAGATGACGGATGACAGATGACAGATGACAGATGACAGATGACAGATCACAGATGACAGATGACAGATGACAGATGACAGATGACTGATGACAGATGACAGATGACAGATGACAGATGACAGATGACAGAAGCCGAATGACAGATGAGAGATGGCAGACGACAGATGACAGATGACAGAAGACGAATGACAGATGACAAATGACTGACGACAGATGACAGATGACAGATGACAGATGACAGATGACAGATGACAGATGACAGAAGATAGATGACAGTTGACAGATGACAGATGACAGATGACAGATGACAGATGACAGATGACAGATGACGGATGACAGATGACAGATGACAGATGACAGATGACAGATCACAGATGACAGATGACAGATGACAGATGACAGATGACAGATGACAGATGACAGATGACAGATGACAGATGACAGATGACAGATGACAGTTGACAGATGACAGATGACAGATGACGGATGACAGATGACAGATGACAGATGACAGATGACAGATGACAGATGACAGATGACAGATGACAGATGACAGATGACAGATGACAGATGACAGATGACAGATGACAGATGACAGATGACAGATGACAGATGACAGATGACAGATGACAGATGACAGATGACAGATGACAGATGACAGATGACAGATGACAGATGACAGATGACAGATGACAGATGACAGATGACATATGACATATGGCATATGACAGATGACTGATGACAGATGACAGATGACAGATGACAGATGACAGATGACAGATGACAGATGACAGATGACAGATGACAGATGACAGATGACAGATGACAGATGACAGATGACACATGACAGATGACAGATGACAGATGACAGATGACTGATGACAGATGACAGATGACAGATGACAGATGACAGATGACAGATGACAGATGACAGATGACAGATGACAGATGACAGATGACAGATGACAGATGACAGATGACAGATGACAAATGACGGATGACAGATGACAGATGACAGATCACAGATGACAGATCACAGATGACAGATGACAGATGACAGATGACAGATGACAGATGACAGATGACAGATGACAGATGACAGATGACAGATGACAGATGACAGATGACAGATGACAGATGACAGATGACAGATGACAGATGACAGATGACAGATGACAGATGACAGATGACAGTTGACAGATGACAGATGACAGATGACAGATGACAGATGACAGATGACAGATGACAGATGACAGATGACAGATGACAGATGACAGATGACAGATGACAAATGCAGATGACAGATGACAGATGACAGATGACAGATGGCAGACGACAGATGACAGATGACAGAAGACAGATGACAGTTGACAGATGACAGATGACAGATGACAGATGACAGATGACAGACGATAGATGACAGATGACAGATGACAGATGACAGATGACAGATGACAGATGACAGATGACAGATGACAGATGACAGATGACAGATGACAGATGACAAATGACAGATGACACATGACAGGTTGCAGATGACAGATGACACATGACAGAAGACAGATGACAGTTGACAGATGACAGATGACAGATGACAGATGACAAATGACAGATGACAGATGACAGATGACAGATGACAGATGACAGATGACAGATGACAAATGACAGATGACAGATGACAGATGACAGATGACAGATGACAGATGACAGATGACAGATGACAGATGACAGATGACAGATGACAGATGACAGATGACAGATGACAGATGACAGATGACAGATGACAGATGACAGATGACAGATGACAGATGACAGATGACAGATGACAGATGACAGATGACAGATGACAGATGACAGATGACAGATGACAGAAGACAGATGACAGTTGACAGATGACAGATGACAGATGACAGATGACAGATGATAGATGACAGATGGCAGATGACAGATGACAGATGACAGATGACAGATGACAGATGACGGATGACAGATGACAGATGACAGATGACAGATGACAGAAGACAGATGACAGTTGACAGATGACAGATGACAGATGACAGATGACAGATGACAGATGATAGATGACAGATGACAGATGACAGATGACAGATGACAGATGACAGATGACAGATGACAGATGACAGATGACAGATGACAGATGACAGATGACAGATGACAGATGACAGATGACAGATGACAGATGACAGATGACAGATGACAGATGACAGATGACAGATGACAGATGACAGTTGACAGATGACAGATGACAGATGACAGATGACAGATGACAGATGATAGATGACAGATGACAGATGACAGATGACAGATGACAGATGACAGATGACAGATGACAGATGACAGATGACAGATGACAGATGACAAATGACAGATGACAGAAGACAGATGACAGTTGACAGATGACAGATGACAGATGACGGATGACAGATGACAGATGACAAATGACAGATGACAGATGACAGATGACAGATGACAGATGACAGATGACAGATGACAGATGATAGGTGACAGATGACAGATGACAGATGACAGATGACAGATGACAGATGACAGATGACAGATGACAGATGACAGATGACAGATGACAGATGACAGATGACAGATGACAGATGACAGATGACAGATGACAGATGACAGATGACAGATGACAGATGACAGATGACAGATGACAGATGACAGATGACATATGACAAATGGCAGATGACAGATGACAGATGACAGATGACAGATGGCAGACGACAGATGACAGATGACAGATGACAGATGACAGATGACAGATGACGGATGACAGATGACAGATGACAGATGACAGATGACAGATGACAGATGACAGATGACAGATGACAGTTGACAGATGACAGATGACAGATGACAGATGACAGATGACAGATGACGGATGACAGATGACAGATGACAGATGATAGATGACAGATGACAGATGACAGATGACAGATGACAGATGACAGATGACAGATGACAGATGACAGATGACAGACGACAGATGACAGATGACAGATGACAGATGACAGATGACAGATGACGGATGACAGATGACAGATGACAGATGACAGATGACAGATGACAGATGACAGATGACAGTTGACAGATGACAGATGACAGATGACAGATGACAGATGACAGATGACAGATGACAGATGACAGATGACAGATGACAGATGATAGATGACAGATGACAGATGACAGATGACAGATGACAGATGACAGATGACAGATGACAGATGACAGATGACAGATGACAGATGACAGATGACAGATGACAGATGACAGATGAGAGACGACAGATGACAGATGACACATGACAGGTTGCAGATGACAGATGACAGATGACAGAAGACAGATGACAGATGACAGATGACAGATGACAGAAGACAGATGACAGTTGACAGATGACAGATGACAGATGACAGAAGACAGATGACAGTTGACAGATGACAGATGACAGATGACAGATGACAGAAAATAGATGACAGTTGACAGATGACAGATGACAGATGACAGATGACACATGAAACATGACAGATGACAGATGACAGATGACAGATGACAGAAGACAGATGACAGTTGACAGATGACAGATGACAGATGACAGATGACAGATGACAGATGATAGATGACAGATGACAGATGACAGATGACAGATGACAGATTAAACATGACACATGGCAGATGACATATGACAGATGACAGATGACAGATGACAGATGACAGATGACAGATGACAGATGACAGATGACAGATGACAGATGAAAGATGACATATGACAGATGACAGATGACAGATGACAGATGACAGAAGACAGATGACAATTGACAGATGACAGATGACAGATGACAGATGACAGATGATAGATGACAGATGACAGATGACAGATGACAGATGACAGATGACAGATTAAACATGACACATGGCAGATGACATATGACAGATGACAGATGACAGATGACAGATGACAGATGACAGATGACAGATGACAGATGACAGATGACAGATGACAGATGACAGATGACAGATGACAGATGACAGATGACAGATGACAGATGACAGATGACAGATGACAGATGACAGATGATAGATGACAGATGACAGATGACAGATGACAGATGACAGATGACAGATGACAGATGACAGATGACAGATGAAAGATGACAGATGACAGATGACCGATGACAGATGACAGATGACAGAAGACAGATGACAGTTGACAGATGAGAGATGACAGATGACAGATGACAGATGACAGATGATAGATGACAGATGACAGATGACAGATGAAAGATGACAGATGACAGATGACAGATGACAGATGACAGATGACAGATGACAGATGACAGAAGACAGATGACAGTTGACAGATGACAGATGACAGATGACAGATGACAGATGACAGATGATAGATGACAGATGACAGATGACAGATGACAGATGAAAGATGACAGATGACAGATGACAGATGACAGATGACAGATGACAGATGACAGATGACAGATGACAGATGACAGATGACATGTGACAGATGACACATGACACATGGCAGATGACAGATGACAGATAACATATGACAGATGACAGATGACAGATGACAGATGACAGATGACAGATGACCTATGACAGATGACAGATGACAGATGACAGATGACAGATGACAGATGACAGATGACAGATGACAGATGACAGATGACAGATGACAGATGACAGATGACAGACGACAGATGACAGATGACAGATGACAGATGACAGATGACAGATGACAGATGACAGATGACAGATGACAGATGACAGATGACAGATGACAGATGACAGATGACAGATGACAGATGACAGATGACAGATGACAGATGATAGATGACAGATGAGAGACGAAAGACGACAGATGACAGATGACAGATAACAGATGACAGATGACAGATGGCAGATGATAGAGGACAGGTGACAGGTGACATATGACAGGAAACAGATGACAGATGACAGATGACAGATGACAGATGACAGATGACAGATGACAGATGACAGATTACAGATGACAGGTGACAGATGACAGATGACATTTGACAGATGACAGATGACAGATGACAGATGACAGAAGACAGATGACAGTTGACAGATGACAGATGACAGATGACAGATGACAGATGACAGATGATAGATGACAGATGACAGATGACAGATGACAGATGACAGATGACAGATTAAACATGACACATGGCAGATGACATATGACAGATGACAGATGACAGATGACAGATGACAGATGACAGATGACAGATGACAGATGACAGATGACAGATGACAGATGACAGATGACAGATGACAGATGACAGATGACAGATGACAGATGACAGATGACAGATGACAGATGACAGATGACAGATGACAGATGACAGATGACAGATGACAGATGACAGATGACAGATGACAGATGACAGATGACAGATGACAGATGACAGATGACAGATGACAGATGACAGATGACAGATGACAGATGACAGATGACAGATGACAAATGGCAGATGACAGATGACAGATGACAGATGGCAGACGACAGATGACAGATGACAGAAGACAGATGACAGTTGACAGATGACAGATGACAGATGACAGATGACAGATGACAGACGATAGATGACAGATGACAGATGACAGATGACAGATGACAGATGACAGATGACAGATGACAGATGACAGATGACAGATGACAGATGACAGATGACAGATGACAGATGACAGATGACAGATGACAGATGACAGATGACAGATGACAGATGACAGATGACAGATGACAGATGACAGATGACAGATGACGGATGACAAATGACAGATGACAGATGACACATGACAAGTTGCAGATGACAGATGACAGATGACAGATGACAGAAGACAGATGACAGTTGACAGATGACAGATGACAGATGACAGATGACAGATGACAGATGACAGATGACAGATGACAGATGACAGATGACAGATGACAGATGACAGATGACAGATGACAGATGACAGATGACAGATGACAGATGACAGATGACAGATGACAGATGACTGATGACAGATGACAGATGACAGATGACAGATGACAGATGACAGATGACAGATGACAGATGACAGATGACAGATGACAGATGACAGAAGACAGATGACAGTTGACAGATGACAGATGACAGATGACAGATGACAGATGACAGATGATAGATGACAGATGACAGATGACAGATGACAGATGACAGATGACAGATGACGGATGACAGATGACAGATGACAGATGGCAGATGACAGATGACAGAAGACAGATGACAGATGACAGATGACAGATGACAGATGACAGATGACAGATGACAGATGACAGATGACAGATGACAGATGACAGAAGACAGATGACAGTTGACAGATGACAGATGACAGATGACAGATGACAGATGACAGATGATAGATGACAGATGACAGATGACAGATGACAGATGACAGATGACAGATGACAGATGACAGATGACAGATGACAGTTGACAGATGACAGATGACAGATGACAGATGACAGATGACAGATGACAGATGACAGATGACAGATGACAGATGACAGATGACAGATGACAGATGACAGATGACAGATGACAGATGACAGATGACAGTTGACAGCTGACAGATGACAGATGACAGATGATAGATGACAGATGACAGATGACAGATGACAGATGACAGATGACAGATGACAGATGACAGATGACAGATGACAGATGACAGATGACAGATGACAGATGACAGATGACAGATGACAGAAGACAGATGACAGATGACAGATGACAGTTGACAGATGACAGATGACAGATGACAGTTGACAGATGACAGATGACAGATGACGGATGACAGATGACAGATGACAAATGACAGATGACAGATGACAGATGACAGATGACAGATGACAGATGACAGATGACAGATGACAGATGATAGATGACAGATGACAGATGACAGATGACAGATGACAGATGACAGATGACAGATTACAGATGACAGATGACAGATGACAGATGACAGATGACAGATGACAGATGACAGATGACAGATGACAGATGACAGATGACAGATGACAGATGACAGATGACAGATGACAGATGACAGATGACGGATGACAGATGACAGATGACAGATGGCAGATGACAGATGACAGAAGACAGATGACAGATGACAGATGACAGATGACAGATGACAGATGACAGATGACAGATGACAGATGACAGATGACAGATGACAGAAGACAGATGACAGTTGACAGATGACAGATGACAGATGACAGATGACAGATGACAGATGATAGATGACAGATGACAGATGACAGATGACAGATGACAGATGACAGATGACAGATGACAGATGACAGTTGACAGATGACAGATGACAGATGACAGATGACAGATGACAGATGACAGATGACAGATGACAGATGACAGATGACAGATGACAGATGACAGATGACAGATGACAGATGACAGATGACAGATGACAGTTGACAGCTGACAGATGACAGATGACAGATGATAGATGACAGATGACAGATGACAGATGACAGATGACAGATGACAGATGACAGATGACAGATGACAGATGACAGATGACAGATGACAGATGACAGATGACAGATGACAGAAGACAGATGACAGATGACAGATGACAGATGACAGATGACAGATGACAGATGACAGATGACAGATGACAGATGACAGATGACAAATGACAGATGACAGAAGACAGATGACAGTTGACAGATGACAGATGACAGATGACAAATGACAGATGACAGATGACAGATGACAGATGATAGATGACAGATGACAGATGACAGATGACAGATGACAGATGACAGATGACAGATGACAGATGACAGATGACAGATGACAGATGACAGATGACAGATGACAGATGACAGATGACAGATGACAGATGACAGATGACAGATGACAGATGACAGATGACAGATGACAGATGACAAATGACAGATGACAGATGACAGAAGACAGATGACAGATGACAGTTGACAGATGACAGATGACAGATGACGGATGACAGATGACAGATGACAAATGACAGATGACAGATGACAGATGACAGATGACAGATGACAGATGACAGATGACAGATGACAGATGATAGATGACAGATGACAGATGACAGATGACAGATGACAGATGACAGATGACAGATTACAGATGACAGATGACAGATGACAGATGACAGATGACAGATGACAGATGACAGATGACAGATGACAGATGACAGATGACAGATGACAGATGACAGATGACAGATGACAGATGACAAATGACAGATGACAGATGACAGATGACAGATGATAGATGACAGATGACAGATGACAGATGACAGATGACAGATGACAGATGACAGATGACAGATGACAGATGACAGATGACAGATGACAGATGACAGATGACAGATGACAGATGACAGATGACAGATGACAGATGACAGATGACAGATGACAGATGACAGATGACAAATGACAGATGACAGATGACAGAAGACAGATGACAGATGACAGTTGACAGATGACAGATGACAGATGACGGATGACAGATGACAGATGACAAATGACAGATGACAGATGACAGATGACAGATGACAGATGACAGATGACAGATGACAGATGATAGATGACAGATGACAGATGACAGATGACAGATGACAGATGACAGATGACAGATTACAGATGACAGATGACAGATGACAGATGACAGATGACAGATGACAGATGACAGATGACAGATGACAGATGACAGATGACAGATGACAGATGACAGATGACAGATGACAGATGACAGATGACAGATGACATATGACAAATGGCAGATGACAGATGACAGATGACAGATGGCAGACGACAGATGACAGATGACAGATGACAGATGACAAATGACGGATGACAGATGACAGATGACAGATGACAGATGACAGATGACAGATGACAGATGACAGATGACAGATGACAGTTGACAGATGACAGATGACAGATGACAGATGACAGATGACAGATGACAGATGACAGATGACAGATGATAGATGACAGATGACAGATGACAGATGACAGATGACAGATGACAGATGACAGATGACAGATGACAGATGACAGATGACAGATGACAGACGACAGATGACAGATGACAGATGACAGATGACAGATGACAGATGACGGATGACAGATGACAGATGACAGATGACAGATGACAGATGACAGATGACAGATGACAGTTGACAGATGACAGATGACAGATGACAGATGACAGATGACAGATGACAGATGACAGATGACAGATGACAGATGATAGATGACAGATGACAGATGACAGATGACAGATGACAGATGACAAATGACAGATGACAGATGACAGATGACAGATGACAGATGACAGATGAAAGATGACAGATGACAGATGACAGATGACAGATGACAGATGACAGATGACAGATGACAGATGACAGATGACAGATGACAGATGACAGATGACAGATGACAGATGACAGATGACAGATGACAGATGACAGATGACAGATGACAGATGACAGATGACAGATGACAGATGACAGATGACAGATGACAGATGACAGATGACAGATGACAGAAGACAGATGACAGTTGACAGATGACAGATGACAGATGACAGATGACAGATGACAGATGATAGATGACAGATGACAGATGACAGATGACAGATGACAGATGACAGATGACAGATGACGGATGACAGATGACAGATGACAGATGACAGATGACAGAAGACAGATGACAGTTGACAGATGACAGATGACAGATGACAGATGACAGATGACAGATGATAGATGACAGATGACAGATGACAGATGACAGATGACAGACGACAGATGACAGATGACAGATGACAGATGACAGATGACAGATGACAGATGACAGATGACAGATGACAGATGACAGATGACAGATGACAGATGACAGATGACAGATGACAGATGACAGATGACAGTTGACAGATGACAGATGACAGATGACAGATGACAGATGACAGATGATAGATGACAGATGACAGATGACAGATGACAGATGACAGAAGACAGATGACAGTTGACAGATGACAGATGACGGATGACAGATGACAGATGACAGATGACAGATGACAGATGACAAATGACAGATGACAGAAGACAGATGACAGTTGACAGATGACAGATGACGGATGACAGATGACAGATGACAAATGACAGATGACAGATGACAGATGACAGATGACAGATGACAGATGACAGATGACAGATGATAGGTGACAGATGACAGATGACAGATGACAGATGACAGATGACAGATGACAGATGACAGATGACAGATGACAGATGACAGATGACAGATGACAGATGACAGATGACAGATGACAGATGACAGATGACAGATGACAGATGACAGATGACAGATGACAGATGACATATGACAAATGGCAGATGACAGATGACAGATGACAGATGACAGATGGCAGACGACAGATGACAGATGACAGATGACAGATGACAGATGACAGATGACGGATGACAGATGACAGATGACAGATGACAGATGACAGATGACAGATGACAGATGACAGATGACAGTTGACAGATGACAGATGACAGATGACAGATGACAGATGACAGATGACGGATGACAGATGACAGATGACAGATGATAGATGACAGATGACAGATGACAGATGACAGATGACAGATGACAGATGACAGATGACAGATGACAGACGACAGATGACAGATGACAGATGACTGATGACAGATGACAGATGACGGATGACAGATGACAGATGACAGATGACAGATGACAGATGACAGATGACAGATGACAGATGACAGTTGACAGATGACAGATGACAGATGACAGATGACAGATGACAGATGACAGATGACAGATGACAGATGACAGATGACAGATGATAGATGACAGATGACAGATGACAGATGACAGATGACAGATGACAGATGACAGATGACAGATGACAGATGACAGATGACAGATGACAGATGACAGATGACAGATGAGAGACGACAGATGGCAGATGACACATGACAGGTTGCAGATGACAGATGACAGATGACAGAAGACAGATGACAGATGACAGATGACAGATGACAGAAGACAGATGACAGTTGACAGATGACAGATGACAGATGACAGAAGACAGATGACAGTTGACAGATGACAGATGACAGATGACAGATGACAGAAAATAGATGACAGTTGACAGATGACAGATGACAGATGACAGATGACACATGAAACATGACAGATGACAGATGACAGATGACAGATGACAGAAGACAGATGACAGTTGACAGATGACAGATGACAGATGACAGATGACAGATGACAGATGATAGATGACAGATGACAGATGACAGATGACAGATGACAGATTAAACATGACACATGGCAGATGACATATGACAGATGACAGATGACAGATGACAGATGACAGATGACAGATGATAGATGACAGATGACAGATGACAGATGAAAGATGACATATGACAGATGACAGATGACAGATGACAGATGACAGAAGACAGATGACAATTGACAGATGACAGATGACAGATGACAGATGACAGATGATAGATGACAGATGACAGATGACAGATGACAGATGACAGATGACAGATTAAACATGACACATGGCAGATGACATATGACAGATGACAGATGACAGATGACAGATGACAGATGACAGATAACAGATGACAGATGACAGATGACAGATGACAGATGACAGATGACAGATGACAGATGACAGATGACAGATGACAGATGACAGATGACAGATGACAGATGACAGATGACAGATGACAGATGACAGATGATAGATGACAGATGACAGATGACAGATGACAGATGACAGATGACAGATGACAGATGACAGATGACAGATGACAGATGACAGATGAAAGATGACAGATGACAGATGACCGATGACAGATGACAGATGACAGAAGACAGATGACAGTTGACAGATGAGAGATGACAGATGACAGATGACAGATGACAGATGATAGATGACAGATGACAGATGACAGATGAAAGATGACAGATGACAGATGACAGATGACAGATGACAGATGACAGATGACAGATGACAGATGACAGAAGACAGATGACAGTTGACAGATGACAGATGACAGATGACAGATGACAGATGACAGATGATAGATGACAGATGACAGATGACAGATGACAGATGACAGATGACAGATGACAGATGAAAGATGACAGATGACAGATGACAGATGACAGATGACAGATGACAGATGACAGATGACAGATGACAGATGACAGATGACATGTGACAGATGACACATGACACATGGCAGATGACAGATGACAGATAACATATGACAGATGACAGATGACAGATGACAGATGACAGATGACAGATGACCTATGACAGATGACAGATGACAGATGACAGATGACAGATGACAGATGACAGATGACAGATGACAGATGACAGATGACAGATGACAGATGACAGATGACAGATGACAGATGACAGATGACAGATGACAGATGACAGATGACAGATGACAGATGACAGATGACAGATGACAGATGACAGATGACAGATGACAGATGACAGATGACAGATGACAGATGACAGATGACAGATGACAGATGACAGATGACAGATGACAGATGACAGATGACAGATGACAGATGACAGATGACAGATGACAGATGACAGATGATAGATGACAGATGAGAGACGAAAGACGACAGATGACAGATGACAGATAACAGATGACAGATGACAGATGGCAGATGATAGAGGACAGGTGACAGGTGACATATGACAGGAAACAGATGACAGATGACAGATGACAGATGACAGATGACAGATGACAGATGACAGATGACAGATTACAGATGACAGGTGACAGATGACAGATGACATTTGACAGATGACAGATGACAGATGACAGATGACAGAAGACAGATGACAGTTGACAGATGACAGATGACAGATGACAGATGACAGATGACAGATGACAGATGATAGATGACAGATGACAGATGACAGATGACAGATGACAGATGACAGATGACAGATTAAACATGACACATGGCAGATGACATATGACAGATGACAGATGACAGATGACAGATGACAGATGACAGATGACAGATGACAGATGACAGATGACAGATGACAGATGACAGATGACAGATGACAGATGACAGATGACAGATGACAGATGACAGATGACAGATGACAGATGACAGATGACAGATGACAGATGACAGATGACAGATGACAGATGACAGATGACAGATGACAGATGACAGGTGACAGATGACAGATGACAGATGACAGATGACAGATGACAGATGACAGATGACAGATGACAGATGACAGATGACAGATGACAGATGACAAATGGCAGATGACAGATGACAGATGACAGATGGCAGACGACAGATGACAGATGACAGAAGACAGATGACAGTTGACAGATGACAGATGACAGATGACAGATGACAGATGACAGACGATAGATGACAGATGACAGATGACAGATGACAGATGACAGATGACAGATGACAGATGACAGATGACAGATGACAGATGACAGATGACAGATGACAGATGACAGATGACAGATGACAGATGACAGATGACAGATGACAGATGACAAATGACAGATGACACATGACAAGTTGCAGATGACAGATGACAGATGACAGATGACAGAAGACAGATGACAGTTGACAGATGACAGATGACAGATGACAGATGACAGATGACAGATGACAGATGACAGATGACAGATGACAGATGACAGATGACAGATGACAGATGACAGATGACAGATGACAGATGACAGATGACAGATGACAGATGACAGATGACAGATGACAGATGACAGATGACAGATGACAGATGACAGATGACAGATGACAGATGACAGATGACAGATGACAGATGACAGATGACAGATGACAGATGACAGATGACAGATGACAGATGACAGAAGACAGATGACAGTTGACAGATGACAGATGACAGATGACAGATGACAGATGACAGATGATAGATGACAGATGACAGATGACAGATGACAGATGACAAATGACAGATGACGGATGACAGATGACAGATGACAGATGGCAGATGACAGATGACAGAAGACAGATGACAGATGACAGATGACAGATGACAGATGACAGATGACAGATGACAGATGACAGATGACAGATGACAGATGACAGATGACAGATGACAGATGACAGATGACAGATGACAGATGACAGATGACAGATGACAGAAGACAGATGACAGTTGACAGATGACAGATGACAGATGACAGATGACAGATTAAACATGACACATGGCAGATGACATATGACAGATGACAGATGACAGATGAGAGATGACAGATGACAGATGACAGATGACAGATGACAGATGACAGATGACAGATGACAGATGACAGATGACAGATGACAGATGACAGATGACAGATGACAGATGACAGATGACAGATGACAGATGACAGATGACAGATGACAGATGACAGATGACAGATGACAGATGACAGATGACAGATGACAGATGACAGAAGACAGATGGCAATTGACAGATGACAGATGACAGATGACAGATGACAGATGACAGATGATAGATGACAGATGACAGATGACAGATGACAGATGACAGATGACAGATGACAGATGACAGATGACAGATGACAGTTGACAGATGACAGATGACAGATGACAGATGACAGATGACAGATGACAGATGACAGATGATAGATGACAGATGACAGATGACAGATGACAGATGACAGATGACAGATGACAGATGACAGATGACAGATGACAGATGACAGATGACAGATGACAGATGACAGATGACAGATGACAGATGGCAGATGACAGATGACAGATGACAGATGACAGATGACAGATGACAGATGACAGATGACAGATGACAGATGACAGATGACAGATGACAGATGACAGATGACAGATGACAGATGACAGATGACAGATGACAGATGACAGATGACAGATGACAGATGACAGATGACAGATGACAGATGACAGATGACAGATGACAGATGACAGATGACAGTTGACAGATGACAGATGACAGATGACAGATGACAGATGACAGATGACAGATGACAGATGACAGATGACAGATGATAGATGACTGATGGCAGATGGCAGATGACAGATGACAGATGACAGACGACAGATGACAGATGACAGATGACAGATGACAGATGACAGATGACAGATGACAGATGACAGATGACAGATGACAGATGACAGTTGACAGATGACAGATGACAGATGACAGATGACAGATGACAGATGACAGATGACAGATGACAGATGACAGATGACAGATGACAGATGACAGATGACAGATGACAGATGACAGATGACAGATGACAGATGACAGATGACAGATGACAGATGACAGATGACAGATGACAGATGACAGATGACAGATGACAGATGACAGTTGACAGCTGACAGATGATAGATGACAGATGATAGATGACAGATGACAGATGACAGATGACAGATGACAGATGACAGATGACAGATGACAGATGACAGATGACAGATGACAGATGACAGATGACAGATGACAGAAGACAGAAGACAGATGACAGATGACAGATGACAGATGACAGATGACAGATGACAGATGACAGATGACAGATGACAAATGACAGATGACAGAAGACAGATGACAGTTGACAGATGACAGATGACAGATGACAAATGACAGATGACAGATGACAGATGACAGATGATAGATGACAGATGACAGATGACAGATGACAGATGACAGATGACAGATGACAGATGACAGATGACAGATAACAGATGACAGATGACAGATGACAGATGACAGATGACAGATGACAGATGACAGATGACAGATGACAGATGACAGATGACAGATGACAGATGACAGATGACAGATGACAGATGACAGATGACAGATGACAGATGACAGATGACAGATGACAGATGACAGATGACAGATGACAGATGACAGATGACAGATGACAGATGACAGATGACAGATGACAGATGACAGATGACAGATGACAGATGACAGATGACAGTTGACAGATGACAGATGACAGATGACAGATGATAGATGACAGATGACAGATGACAGATGACAGATGAGAGATGACAGATGACAGATGACAGATGACAAATGACAGATGACAGATGACAGAAGACAGATGACAGATGACAGTTGACAGATGACAGATGACAGATGACGGATGACAGATGACAGATGACAAATGACAGATGACAGATGACAGATGACAGATGACAGATGACAGATGACAGATGACAGATGACAGATGATAGATGACAGATGACAGATGACAGATGACAGATGACAGATGACAGATGACAGATGACAGATGACAGATGACAGATGACAGATGACAGATGACAGATGACAGATGACAGATGACAGATGACAGATGACAGATGACAGAAGACAGATGACAGATGACAGATGACAGATGACAGATGACAGATGACAGATGACAGATGACATATGACAAATGGCAGATGACAGATGACAGATGACAGATGGCAGACGACAGATGACAGATGACAGATGACAGATGACAGATGACAAATGACGGATGACAGATGACAGATGACAGATGACAGATGACAGATGACAGATGACAGATGACAGTTGACAGATGACAGATGACAGATGACAGATGACAGATGACAGATGACAGATGACAGATGACAGATGACAGATGATAGATGACAGATGACAGATGACAGATGACAGATGACAGATGACAGATGACAGATGACAGATGACAGATGACAGATGACAGATGACAGATGACAGATGACAGATGACAGATGACAGACGACAGATGACAGATGACAGATGACAGATGACAGATGACAGATGACGGATGACAGATGACAGATGACAGATGACAGATGACAGATGACAGATGACAGATGACAGTTGACAGATGACAGATGACAGATGACAGATGACAGATGACAGATGACAGATGACAGATGACAGATGACAGATGATAGATGACAGATGACAGATGACAGATGACAGATGACAGATGACAAATGACAGATGACAGATGACAGATGACAGATGACAGATGACAGATGACAGATGACAGATGACAGATGACAGATGACAGATGACACATGACAGGTTGCAGATGACAGATGACAGAAGACAGATGACAGATGACAGATGACAGATGACAGTTGACAGATGACAGATGACAGATGACAGATGAGAGATGACAGATGACAGATGACAGATGACAAATGACAGATGACAGATGACAGAAGACAGATGACAGATGACAGTTGACAGATGACAGATGACAGATGACGGATGACAGATGACAGATGACAAATGACAGTTGACAGATGACAGATGACAGATTACAGATGACAGATGACAGATGACAGATGACAGATGATAGATGATAGATGACAGATGACAGATGACAGATGACAGATGACAGATGACAGATGACAGATGACAGATGACAGATGACAGATGACAGATGACAGATGACAGATGACAGATGACAGATGACAGATGACAGATGACAGATGACAGATGACAGATGACAGATGACAGATGACAGATGACAGATGACAGATGACATATGACAAATGGCAGATGACAGATGACAGATGACAGATGGCAGACGACAGATGACAGATGACAGATGACAGATGACAGATGACAGATGACAGATGACAGATGACAGATGAAACATGACAGATGACAGATGACAGATGACAGATGACAGATGACAGATGACAGAAGACAGATGACAGTTGACAGATGACAGATGACAGATGACAGATGACAGATGACAGATGATAGATGACAGATGACAGATGACAGATGACAGATGACAGATGACAGATGACAGATGACAGATGACAGATGAAACATGACAGATGACAGATGACAGATGACAGATGACAGATGACAGATGACAGAAGACAGATGACAGTTGACAGATGACAGATGACAGATGACAGATGACAGATGACAGATGATAGATGACAGATGACAGATGACAGATGACAGATGACAGAAGACAGATGACAGTTGACAGATGACAGATGACAGATGACAGATGACAGATGACAGATGACAGACGATAGATGACAGATGACAGATGACAGATGACAGATGACAGATGACAGTTGACAGATGACAGATGACAGATGACAGATGACAGATGACAGATGATAGATGACAGATGACAGATGACAGATGACAGATGACAGATGACAGATGACAGATGACAGATGACAGATGAAACATGACAGATGACAGATGACAGATGACAGATGACAGATGACAGAAGACAGATGACAGTTGACAGATGACAGATGACAGATGACAGATGACAGATGACAGATGATAGATGACAGATGACAGATGACAGATGACAGATGACAGAAGACAGATGACAGTTGACAGATGACAGATGACAGATGACAGATGACAGATGACAGACGATAGATGACAGATGACAGATGACAGATGACAGATGACAAATGACAGATGACAGATGACAGAAGACAGATGACAGATGACAGTTGACAGATGACAGATGACAGATGACGGATGACAGATGACAGATGACAAATGACAGATGACAGATGACAGATGACAGATGACAGATGACAGATGACAGATGACAGATGACAGATGACAGATGATAGATGACAGATGACAGATGACAGATGACAGATGACAGATGACAGATGACAGATGACAGATGACAGATGACAGATGACAGATGACAGATGACAGATGACAGATGACAGATGACAGATGACAGATGACAGATGATAGATGACAGATGACAGATGACAGATGAAACATGACAGATGACAGATGACAGATGACAGATGACAGATGACAGATGACAGAAGACAGATGACAGTTGACAGATGACAGATGACAGATGACAGATGACAGATGACAGATGATAGATGACAGATGACAGATGACAGATGACAGATGACAGATGACAGATGACAGATGACAGAAAATAGATGACAGATGACAGATGACAGATGACAGATGACAGATGACAGATGACAGATGACAGATGACAGATGACAGATGACAGATGACAGATGACAGATGACAGATGACAGATGACAGATGACAGATGACAGATGACAGATGAAACATGACAGATGACAGATGACAGATGACAGATGACAGATGACAGATGACAGAAGACAGATGACAGTTGACAGATGACAGATGACAGATGACAGATGACAGATGACAGATGATAGATGACAGATGACAGATGACAGATGACAGATGACAGATGACAGATGACAGATGACAGATGACAGATGACAGATGACAGATGACAGATGACAGATGACAGATGACAGATGACAGATGACAGAAGAAAGATGACAGTTGACAGATGACAGATGACAGATGACAGATGACAGATGACAGATGATAGATGACAGATGACAGATGACAGATGACAGATGACAGAAGACAGATGACAGTTGACAGATGACAGATGACAGATGACAGATGACAGATGACAGACGATAGATGACAGATGACAGATGACAGATGACAGATGACAGATGACAGATGACAGATGACAGATGACAGATGACAGATGACAGATGACAGATGACAGATGACAGATGACAGATGACAGATGACAGATGACAGATGACAGATGACAGATGACAGATGACAAATGACAGATGACACATGACAAGTTGCAGATGACAGATGACAGATGACAGATGACAGAAGACAGATGACAGTTGACAGATGACAGATGACAGATGACAGATGACAGATGACAGATGACAGATGACAGATGACAGATGACAGATGACAGATGACAGATGACAGATGACAGATGACAGATGACAGATGACAGATGACAGATGACAGATGACAGATGACAGATGACAGATGACAGATGACAGATGACAGATGACAGATGACAGATGACAGATGACAGATGACAGATGACAGATGACAGATGACAGATGACAGATGACAGATGACAGATGACAGATGACAGATGACAGAAGACAGATGACAGTTGACAGATGACAGATGACAGATGACAGATGACAGATGACAGATGATAGATGACAGATGACAGATGACAGATGACAGATGACAGATGACAGATGACGGATGACAGATGACAGATGACAGATGGCAGATGACAGATGACAGAAGACAGATGACAGATGACAGATGACAGATGACAGATGACAGATGACAGATGACAGATGACAGATGACAGATGACAGATGACAGATGACAGATGACAGATGACAGATGACAGATGACAGATGACAGATGACAGATGACAGATGACAGAAGACAGATGACAGTTGACAGATGACAGATGACAGATGACAGATGACAGATTAAACATGACACATGGCAGATGACATATGACAGATGACAGATGACAGATGAGAGATGACAGATGACAGATGACAGATGACAGATGACAGATGACAGATGACAGATGACAGATGACAGATGACAGATGACAGATGACAGATGACAGATGACAGATGACAGATGACAGATGACAGATGACAGATGACAGATGACAGATGACAGATGACAGATGACAGATGACAGATGACAGATGACAGAAGACAGATGGCAATTGACAGATGACAGATGACAGATGACAGATGACAGATGACAGATGATAGATGACAGATGACAGATGACAGATGACAGATGACAGATGACAGATGACAGATGATAGATGACAGATGACAGATGACAGATGACAGATGACAGATGACAGATGACAGATGACAGATGACAGATGACAGATGACAGATGACAGATGACAGATGACAGATGACAGATGACAGATGGCAGATGACAGATGACAGATGACAGATGACAGATGACAGATGACAGATGACAGATGACAGATGACAGATGACAGATGACAGATGACAGATGACAGATGACAGATGACAGATGACAGATGACAGATGACAGATGACAGATGACAGATGACAGATGACAGATGACAGATGACAGATGACAGATGACAGATGACAGATGACAGATGACAGATGACAGATGACAGTTGACAGATGACAGATGACAGATGACAGATGACAGATGACAGATGACAGATGACAGATGACAGATGACAGATGATAGATGACAGATGGCAGATGGCAGATGACAGATGACAGATGACAGACGACAGATGACAGATGACAGATGACAGATGACAGATGACAGATGACAGATGACAGATGACAGATGACAGATGACAGATGACAGATGACAGATGACAGTTGACAGATGACAGATGACAGATGACAGATGACAGATGACAGATGACAGATGACAGATGACAGATGACAGATGACAGATGACAGATGACAGATGACAGATGACAGATGACAGATGACAGATGACAGATGACAGATGACAGATGACAGATGACAGATGACAGATGACAGATGACAGATGACAGATGACAGATGACAGTTGACAGCTGACAGATGATAGATGACAGATGATAGATGACAGATGACAGATGACAGATGACAGATGACAGATGACAGATGACAGATGACAGATGACAGATGACAGATGACAGATGACAGATGACAGATGACAGAAGACAGAAGACAGATGACAGATGACAGATGACAGATGACAGATGACAGATGACAGATGACAGATGACAGATGACAGATGACAGATTACAAATGACAGATGACAGAAGACAGATGACAGTTGACAGATGACAGATGACAGATGACAAATGACAGATGACAGATGACAGATGACAGATGACAGATGACAGATGACAGATGACAGATTAAACATGACACATGGCTGATGACATATGACAGATGACAGATGACAGATGACTGATGACAGATGACAGATGACAGATGACAGATGACAGATGACAGATGACAGATGACAGATGACAGATGACAGATGACAGATGACAGATGACAGATGACAGATGACAGATGACAGATGACAGATGACAGATGACAGATGACAGATGACAGATGACAGATGACAGATGACAGATGACAGATGACAGATGACAGTTGACAGATGACAGATGACAGATGACAGATGATAGATGACAGATGACAGATGACAGATGACAGATGACAGATGAGAGATGACAGATGACAGATGACAGATGACAAATGACAGATGACAGATGACAGAAGACAGATGACAGATGACAGTTGACAGATGACAGATGACAGATGACGGATGACAGATGACAGATGACAAATGACAGATGACAGATGACAGATGACAGATGACAGATGACAGATGACAGATGACAGATGACAGATGATAGATGACAGATGACAGATGACAGATGACAGATGACAGATGACAGATGACAGATGACAGATGACAGATGACAGATGACAGATGACAGATGACAGATGACAGATGACAGATGACAGATGACAGATGACAGATGACAGATGACATATGACAAATGGCAGATGACAGATGACAGATGACAGATGGCAGACGACAGATGACAGATGACAGATGACAGATGACAGATGACAAATGACGGATGACAGATGACAGATGACAGATGACAGATGACAGATGACAGATGACAGATGACAGATGACAGATGACAGTTGACAGATGACAGATGACAGATGACAGATGACAGATGACAGATGACAGATGACAGATGACAGATGACAGATGACAGATGATAGATGACAGATGACAGATGACAGATGACAGATGACAGATGACAGATGACAGATGACAGATGACAGATGACAGATGACAGATGACAGATGACAGACGACAGATGACAGATGACAGATGACAGATGACAGATGACAGATGACGGATGACAGATGACAGATGACAGATGACAGATGACAGATGACAGATGACAGATGACAGTTGACAGATGACAGATGACAGATGACAGATGACAGATGACAGATGACAGATGACAGATGACAGATGACAGATGACAGATGATAGATGACAGATGACAGATGACAGATGACAGATGACAGATGACAAATGACAGATGACAGATGACAGATGACAGATGACAGATGACAGATGACAGATGACAGAAGACAGATGACAGTTGACAGATGACAGATGACAGATGACAGATGACAGATGACAGATGATAGATGACAGATGACAGATGACAGATGACAGATGACAGATGACAGATGACAGATGACAGATGACAGATGACAGATTAAACATGACACATGGCAGATGACATATGACAAATGACAGATGACAGATGACAGATGACAGATGACAGATGACAGATGACAGATGAAAGATGACAGATGACAGATGACAGATGACAGAAGACAGGTGACAATTGACAGATGACAGATGACAGATGACAGATGACAGATGATAGATGACAGATGACAGATGACAGATGACAGATGACAGATGACAGATTAAACATGACACATGGCAGATGACATATGACAGATGACAGTTGACAGATGACAGATGACAGATGACAGATGACAGATGACAGATGACAGATGACAGATGACAGATGACAGATGACAGATGATAGATGACAGATGACAGATGACAGATGACAGATGACAGATGACAGATGACAGATGACAGATGACAGATGACAGATGACAGATGACAGATGACAGATGACAGACGACAGATGACAGATGACAGATGACAGATGACAGATGACAGATGACGGATGACAGATGACAGATGACAGATGACAGATGACAGATGACAGATGACAGATGACAGTTGACAGATGACAGATGACAGATGACACATGACAGGTTGCAGATGACAGATGACAGAAGACAGATGACAGATGACAGATGACAGATGACAGTTGACAGATGACAGATGACAGATGACAGATGACAGAAGACAGATGACAGTTGACAGATGACAGATGACAGATGACAGAAAATAGATGACAGATGACAGATGACAGATGACAGATGACAGATGACAGATGACAGATGACAGATGACAGATGACAGATGACAGATGACAGATGACAGATGACAGATGACAGATGACAGATGACAGATGACAGATGACAGATGAAACATGACAGATGACAGATGACAGATGACAGATGACAGATGACAGATGACAGAAGACAGATGACAGTTGACAGATGACAGATGACAGATGACAGATGACAGATGACAGATGATAGATGACAGATGACAGATGACAGATGACAGATGACAGATGACAGATGACAGATGACAGATGACAGATTAAACATGACACATGGCAGATGACATATGACAAATGACAGATGACAGATGACAGATGACAGATGACAGATGACAGATGACAGATGAAAGATGACAGATGACAGATGACAGATGACAGAAGACAGGTGACAATTGACAGATGACAGATGACAGATGACAGATGACAGATGATAGATGACAGATGACAGATGACAGATGACAGATGACAGATGACAGATTAAACATGACACATGGCAGATGACATATGACAGATGACAGATGACAGATGACAGATGACAGATGACAGATGACAAATGACAGATGACAGATGACAGATGACAGATGACAGATGACAGATGACAGATGACAGATGACAGATGACAGATGACAGATGACAGATGACAGATGACAGATGACAGATGACAGATGACAGATGACAGATGACAGATGACAGATGACAGATGACAGATGATAGATGACAGATGACAGATGATAGATGACAGATGACAGATGACAGATGACAGATGACAAATGACAGATGACAGATGACAGATGACAGACGACAGATGAAAGATGACAGATGACAGATGACCGATGACAGATGACAGATGACAGATGACAGAAGACAGATGACAGTTGACAGATGACAGATGACAGATGACAGATGACAGATGACAGATGACAGATGACAGATGACAGATGACAGATGACAGATGACAGATGACAGATGACAGATGACAGATGACAGATGACAGATGACAGATGACAGATGACAGATGACAGATGACAGATGACAGATGACAGATGACAGATGACAGATGACAGATGACAGATGACAGATGACATATGACAATTGGCAGATGACAGATGACAGATGACAGATGGCAGACGACAGATGACAGATGACAGATGACAGATGACAGATGACAGATGACAAATGACGGATGACAGATGACAGATGACAGATGACAGATGACAGATGACAGATGACAGATGACAGAAGACAGGTGACAATTGACAGATGACAGATGACAGATGACAGATGACAGATGATAGATGACAGATGACAGATGACAGATGACAGATGACAGATGACAGATGACAGATTAAACATGACACATGGCAGATGACATATGACAGATGACAGATGACAGATGACAGATGACAGATGACAGATGACAGATGACAGTTGACAGATGACAGATGACAGATGACAGATGACATATGACAAATGGCAGATGACAGATGACAGATGACAGATGGCAGACGACAGATGACAGATAACAGATGACAGATGACAGATGACAAATGACGGATGACAGATGACAGATGACAGATGACAGATGATAGATGACAGATGACAGATGACAGATGACAGATGACAGGTGACAGATGACAGATGACAGATGACACATGACAGATGACGGATGACAGATGACAGATGACAGATGACAGATGACAGATGACAGATGACAGATAACAGATGACAGGTGGCAGATGACAGATGACAGATGACAGATGACAGATGACAGATGACAGATGACAGATGACAGATGACAGATGACAGATGACATATGACAAATGGCAGATGACAGATGACAGATGACAGATGGCAGACGACAGATGACAGATGACAGATGACAGATGACAGATGACAAATGACGGATGACAGATGACAGATGACAGATGACAGATGATAGATGACAGATGACAGATGACAGATGACAGATGACAGGTGACAGATGACAGATGACAGATGACACATGACAGATGACGGATGACAGATGACAGATGACAGATGACAGATGACAGATGACAGATGACAGATGACAGATGACAAATGACGGATGACAGATGACAGATGACAGATGACAGATGATAGATGACAGATGACAGATGACAGATGACAGATGACAGATGACAGGTGACAGATGACAGATGACAGATGACAGATGACAGATGACAGATGACAGATGACAGATGACAGATGACAGATGACAGATGACAGATGACAGATGACAGATGACAGATGACAGATGACAGATGACAGATGACAGATGACAGATGACAGATGACAGATGACATATGACAAATGGCAGATGACAGATGACAGATGACAGATGACAGATGGCAGACGACAGATGACAGATGACAGATGACAGATGACAGATGACAAATGACGGATGACAGATGACAGATGACAGATGACAGATGATAGATGACAGATGACAGATGACAGATGACAGATGACAGGTGACAGATGACAGATGACAGATGACACATGACAGATGACGGATGACAGATGACAGATGACAGATGACAGATGACAGATGACAGATGACAGATAACAGATGACAGGTGGCAGATGACAGATGACAGATGACAGATGGCAGATTAAACATGACACATGGCAGATGACATATGACAGATGACAGATGACAGATGACAGATGACAGATGACAGATGACAGATGACAGATGACAGATGACAGATGACAGATGACAGATGACAGATGACAGATGACAGATGACAGATGACAGATGACAGATGACAGATGACAGATGACATATGACAAATGGCAGATGACAGATGACATATGACAAATGGCAGATGACAGATGACAGATGGCAGACGACAGATGACAGATGACAGATGACAGATGACAGATGACAAATGACGGATGACAGATGACAGATGACAGATGACAGATGACAGATGATAGATGACAGATGACAGATGACAGATGACAGATGACAGATGACAGATGACAGATGACAGAAGACAGATGACAATTGACAGATGACAGATGACAGATGACAGATGACAGATGATAGATGACAGATGACAGATGACAGATGACAGATGACAGATGACAGATGACAGATGACAGATGACAGATGACAGATGACAGATGACAGTTGACAGATGACAGATGACAGATGACAGATGACAGATGACAGATGACAGATGACAAATGACAGATGACAGATGACAGATGACAGATGACAGATGACAGATGACAGATGACAGATGACAGATGACAGATGACAGATGACAGATGACAGATGACAGATGACGATGACAGATGACAGATGACAGATGACAGATGACAGATGACAGATGACAGATGACAGATGACAGATGACAGATGACAGATGACAGATGACAGATGACAGATGACAGATGACAGATGACAGATGACAGATGACAGATGACAGATGACAGATGACAGATGACAGATGACAGATGACAGATGACAGATGACAGATGACAGATGACAGATGACAGATGACAGATGACAGACGACAGATGACAGATGACAGATGACAGATGACAGATGACAGATGACAGATGACAGATGACAGATGACAGATGACGGATGACAGATGACAGATGACAGATGACAGATGACAGATGACAGATGACAGATGACAGATGACAGATGACAGATGACAGATGACAGATGACAGATGACAGATGACAGATGACAGATGACAGATGACAGATGACAGATGACAGATGACAGATGACAGATGACAGATGACAGATGACAGATGACAGATGACAGATGACAGATGACAGATGACAGATGACAGATGACAGATGACAGATGACAGATGACAGTTGACAGATGACAGATGACAGATGACAGATGATAGATGACAGATGACAGATGACAGATGACAGATGACAGATGACAGATGACAGATGACAGATGACAGATGACAGATGACAGATGACAGATGACAGATGACAGATGACTGATGACAGATGACAGATGACAGATGACAGATGACAGATGACAAATGACGGATGACAGATGACAGATGACAGATGACAGATGACAGATGACAGATGACAGATGACAGTTGACAGATGACAGATGACAGATGACAGATGACAGATGACAGATGACAGATGACAGATGACAGATGACAGATGACAGATGATAGATGACAGATGACAGATGACAGATGACAGATGACAGATGACAGATGACAGATGACAGATGACAGATGACAGATGACAGATGACAGATGACAGATGACAGATGACAAATGACGGATGACAGATGACAGATGACAGATGACAGATGACAGATGACAGATGACAGATGACAGATGACAGATGACAGATGACAGATGACAGATGACAGATGACAGATGACAGATGACAGATGACAAATGACGGATGACAGATGACAGATGACAGATGACAGATGACAGATGGCAGATGACAGATGACAGTTGACAGATGACAGATGACAGATGACAGATGACAGATGACAGATGACAGATGACAGATGACAGATGACAGATGACAGATGACAGATGATAGATGACAGATGACAGATGACATATGACAAATGGCAGATGACAGATGACAGATGGCAGACGACAGATGACAGATGACAGATGACAGATGACAGATGACAAATGACGGATGACAGATGACAGATGACAGATGACAGATGACAGATGACAGATGACAGATGACAGATGACAGTTGACAGATGACAGATGACAGATGACAGATGACAGATGACAGATGACAGATGACAGATGACAGATGACAGATGACAGATGACAGATGATAGATGACAGATGACAGATGACAGATGACAGATGACAGATGACAGATGACAGATGACAGATGACAGATGACAGATGACAGATGACAGATGACAGATGACAGATGACAGACGACAGATGACAGATGACAGATGACAGATGACAGATGACAGATGACAGATGACGGATGACAGATGACAGATGACAGATGACAGATGACAGATGACAGATGACAGATGACAGATGACAGATGACAGATGACAGATGACAGATGACAGATGACAGATGACAGATGACAGATGATAGATGACAGATGACAGATGACAGATGACAGATGACAGATGACAAATGACAGATGACAGATGACAGATGACAGATGACAGATGACAGATGACAGATGACAGATGACAGATGACAGATGACAGATGACAGATGACAGATGACAGATGACAGATGACAGATGACACATGACAGGTTGCAGATGACAGATGACAGAAGACAGATGACAGATGACAGATGACAGATGACAGTTGACAGATGACAGATGACAGATGACAGAAGACAGATGACAGTTGACAGATGACAGATGACAGATGACAGAAAATAGATGACAGATGACAGATGACAGATGACAGATGACAGATGACAGATGACAGATGACAGATGACAGATGACAGATGACAGATGACAGATGACAGATGACAGATGACAGATGACAGATGACAGATGAAACATGACAGATGACAGATGACAGATGACAGATGACAGATGACAGATGACAGAAGACAGATGACAGTTGACAGATGACAGATGACAGATGACAGATGACAGATGACAGATGATAGATGACAGATGACAGATGACAGATGACAGATGACAGATGACAGATGACAGATTAAACATGACACATGGCAGATGACATATGACAAATGACAGATGACAGATGACAGATGACAGATGACAGATGACAGATGACAGATGACAGATGAAAGATGACAGATGACAGATGACAGATGACAGAAGACAGGTGACAATTGACAGATGACAGATGACAGATGACAGATGACAGATGATAGATGACAGATGACAGATGACAGATGACAGATGACAGATTAAACATGACACATGGCAGATGACATATGACAGATGACAGATGACAGATGACAGATGACAGATGACAGATGACAGATGACAGATGACAGATGACAGATGACAGATGACAGATGACAGATGACAGATGACAGATGACAGATGACAGATGACAGATGACAGATGACAGATGACAGATGACAGATGACAGATGACAGATGACAGATGACAGATGACAGATGATAGATGACAGATGACAGATGACAGATGACAGATGACAGATGACAGATGATAGATGACAGATGACAAATGACAGATGACAGATGACAGACGACAGATGAAAGATGACAGATGACAGATGACCGATGACAGATGACAGATGACAGAAGACAGATGACAGTTGACAGATGACAGATGACAGATGACAGATGACAGATGACAGATGACAGATGACAGATGACAGATGACAGATGACAGATGACAGATGACAGATGACAGATGACAGATGACAGATGACAGATGACAGATGACAGATGACAGATGACAGATGACAGATGACAGATGACAGATGACAGATGACAGATGACAGATGACAGATGACAGATGACAGATGACAGATGACAGATGACAGATGACAGATGACAGATGACAGATGACAGATGACAGATGACAGATGACAGATGACATATGACAAATGGCAGATGACAGATGACAGATGACAGATGGCAGACGACAGATGACAGATGACAGATGACAGATGACAGATGACAAATGACGGATGACAGATGACAGATGACAGATGACAGATGACAGATGAAAGATGACAGATGACAGAAGACAGGTGACAATTGACAGATGACAGATGACAGATGACAGATGACAGATGATAGATGACAGATGACAGATGACAGATGACAGATGACAGATGACAGATGACAGATGACAGATGACAGATTAAACATGACACATGGCAGATGACATATGACAGATGACAGATGACAGATGACAGATGACAGACGACAGATGATAGATGACAGATGACAGATGACAGATGACAGATGACAGATGACAGATGACAGATGACAGAAGACAGATGACAATTGACAGATGACAGATGACAGATGACAGATGACAGATGATAGATGACAGATGACAGATGACAGATGACAGATGACAGATGACAGATGACAGATGACAGATGACAGATGACAGTTGACAGATGACAGATGACAGATGACAGATGACAGATGACAGATGACAAATGACAGATGACAGATGACAGATGACAGATGACAGATGACAGATGACAGATGACAGATGACAGATGACAGATGACAGATGACAGATGACAGATGACAGATGACAGATGACAGATGACAGATGACAGATGACAGATGACAGATGACAGATGACAGATGACAGATGACAGATGACAGATGACAGATGACAGATGACAGATGACAGATGACAGATGACAGATGACAGATGACAGATGACAGATGACAGATGACAGATGACAGATGACAGATGACAGATGACAGATGACAGATGACAGATGACAGATGACAGATGACAGATGACAGATGACAGATGACAGATGACAGATGACAGATGACAGATGACAGATGACAGATGACAGATGACAGATGACAGATGACAGATGACAGATGACAGATGACAGATGACAGATGATAGATGACAGATGGCAGATGGCAGATGACAGATGACAGATGACAGACGACAGATGACAGATGACAGATGACAGATGACAGATGACAGATGACAGATGACAGATGACAGATGACAGATGACAGATGACGGATGACAGATGACAGATGACAGATGACAGATGACAGATGACAGATGACAGATGACAGATGACAGATGACAGATGACAGATGACAGATGACAGATGACAGATGACAGATGACAGATGACAGATGACAGATGACAGATGACAGATGACAGATGACAGATGACAGATGACAGATGACAGATGACAGATGACAGATGACAGATGACAGATGACAGATGACAGATGACAGATGACAGATGACAGATGACAGATGACAGATGACAGTTGACAGATGACAGATGACAGATGACAGATGATAGATGACAGATGACAGATGACAGATGACAGATGACAGATGACAGATGACAGATGACAGATGACAGATGACAGATGACAGATGACAGATGACAGATGACAGTTGACAGATGACAGATGACAGATGACAGATGACAGATGGCAGATGACAGATGATAGATGACAGATGACAGATGACAGATGACAGATGACAGATGACAGATGACAGATGACAGATGACAGATGACAGATGACAGATGACAGATGACAGATGACAGATGACAGATGACAGATGACAGATGACAGATGACAGATGACAGATGACAGATGACAGATGACAGATGACAGATGACAGATGACAGATGACAGATGACAGATGACAGATGACAGATGACAGATGACAGATGACAGATGACAGATGACAGATGACAGATGACAGATGACAGATGACAGATGACAGATGACAGATGACAGATGACAGATGACAGATGACAGATGACAGATGACAGATGACAGATGACAGATGACAGATGACAGATGGCAGATGGCAGATGACAGATGACAGATGACAGACAACAGATGACAGATGACAGATGACAGATGACAGATGACAGATGACAGATGACAGATGACAGATGACAGATGACAGATGACAGATGACAGATGACAGATGACAGATGACAGATGACAGATGACAGATGACAGATGACAGATGACAGATGACAGATGACAGATGACAGATGACAGATGACAGATGACAGATGACAGATGACAGATGACAGATGACAGATGACAGATGACAGTTGACAGATGACAGATGACAGATGACAGATGACAGATGATAGATGATAGATGACAGATGACAGATGACAGATGACAGATGACAGATGACAGATGACAGATGACAGATGACAGATGACAGATGACAGATGACAGATGACAGATGACAGATGACAGATGACAGATGACAGATGACAGATGACAGATGACAGATGACAGTTGACAGATGACAGATGACAGATGACAGATGATAAATGACAGATGACAGATGACAGATGACAGATGACAGATGACAGATGACAGATGACAGATGACAGATGACAGATGACAGATGACAGATGACAGATGACAGATGACAGATGACAGATGACAGATGACAAATGACAGATGACAGAAGACAGATGACAGTTGACAGATGACAGATGACAGATGACGGATGACAGATGACAGATGACAGATGACAGATGACAGATGACAGATGACAGCTGACAGATGACAGATGACAGATGACAGATGACAGATGACAGATGACAGATGACAGATGACAGATGACAGAAGATAGATGACAGTTGACAGATGACAGATGACAGATGACAGATAATAGATGACAGATGATAGATGACAGTTGACAGATGACAGATGACAGATGACAGATGACAGATGACAGATGACAGATGACAGATGACAAATCTGTTATCTGTCATCTGTCATCTGTCATCTGTCATCTGTCATCTGTCATCTGTCATCTGTCATCTATCATCTGTCATCTATTATCTGTCATCTGTCATCTGTCATCTGTCAACTGTCATCTATCTTCTGTCATCTGTCATCTGTCATCTGTCATCTGTCATCTGTCATCTGTCATCTGTCATCTGTCATCTGTCATCTGTCATCTGTCATCTGTCATCTGTCATCTGTCATCTGTCATCTGTCATCTGTCATCTGTCATCCGTCATCTGTCATCTGTCATCTGTCAACTGTCATCTGTCTTCTGTCATCTGTCATTTGTCATCTGTCATCTGTCATCTGTCATCTGTCATCTGTCATCTGTCATCTGTCATCTGTCATCTGTCATCTGTCATCTGTCATCTGTCATTTGTCATCTGTCATCTGTCATCTATCATCTGTCATCTGTCATCTGTCATCTGTCAACTGTCATCTGTCATCTGTCATCTGTCATCTGTCATCTGTCATCTGTCATCTGTCATCTGTCATCTGTCATCTGTCATCTGTCATCTGTCATCTGTCATCTGTCATCTGTCATCTGTCATCTGTCATCTGTCATCTGTCATCTGTCATCTGTCATCTGTCATCTGTCATCTGTCATCTATCATCTGTCATCTGTCATCTGTCATCTGTCAACTGTCATCTGTCATCTGTCATCTGTCATCTGTCATCTGTCATCTGTCATCTGTCATCTGTCATCTGTCATCTGTCATCTGTCATCTGTCATCTGTCATCTGTCATCTGTCATCTGTCATCTGTCATCTGTCATCTGTCATCTGTCATCTGTCATCTGTCATCTGTCATCTGTCATCTGTCATCTGTCATCTGTCATCTGTTATCTGTCATCTGTCGTCTGTCATCTGTCATCTGTCATCTGCCATCTGCCATCTGTCATCTATCATCTGTCATCTGTCATCTGTCATCTGTCATCTGTCATCTGTCATCTGTCATCTGTCATCTGTCATCTGTCATCTGTCATCTGTCATCTGTCATCTGTCATCTGTCATCTGTCATCTGTCATCTGTCATCTGTCATCTGTCATCTGTCATCTGTCATCTGTCATCTGTCATCTGTCATCTGTCATCTGTCATCTGTCATCTGTCATCTGTCATCTGTCATCTGTCATCTGTCATCTGTCATCTGTCATCTGTCATCTGTCGTCTGTCATCTGTCATCTGTCATCTGTCATCTGTCATCTGTCATCTGTCATCTGTCATCTGTCATCTGTCATCTGTCATCTGTCATCTGTCATCTGTCATCTGTCATCTGTCAACTGTCATCTGTCATCTGTCATCTGTCATCTGTCATCTGTCATCTGTCATCTGTCATCTGTCATCTGTCATCTGTCATCTGTCATCTGTCATCTGTCATCTGTCATCTGTCATCTATCATCTGTCATCTGTCATCTGTCATCTGTCAACTGTCATCTGTCATCTGTCATCTGTCATCTGTCATCTGTCATCTGTCATCTGTCATCTGTCATCTGTCATCTGTCATCTGTCATCTGTCATCTGTCATCTGTCATCTGTCATCTGTCATCTGTCATCTGTCATTTGTCATCTGTCATCTGTCATCTGTCATCTGTCATCTGTCATCTGTCATCTGTCATCTGTCATCTGTCATCTGTCATCTGTCATCTGTCGTCTGTCATCTGTCATCTGTCATCTGCCATCTGTCATCTATCATCTATCATCTGTCATCTGTCATCTGTCATCTGTCATCTGTCATCTGTCATCTGTCATCTGTCATCTGTCATCTGTCATCTGTCATCTGTCATCTGTCATCTGTCATCTGTCATCTGTCATCTGTCATCTGTCATCTGTCATCTGTCATCTGTCATCTGTCATCTGTCATCTGTCATCTGTCATCTGTCATCTGTCATCTGTCATCTGTCATCTGTCATCTGTCATCTGTCATCTGTCATCTGTCATCTGTCATCTGTCATCTGTCATCTGTCATCTGTCATCTGTCATCTGTCATCTGTCATCTGTCATCTGTCATCTGTCATCTGTCATCTGTCATCTGTCATCTGTCATCTGTCATCTGTCAGCTGTCATCTGTCATCTGTCATCTGTCATCTGTCAACTGTCATCTGTCTTCTGTCATCTGTCATCTGTCATCTGTCATCTGCAACCTGTCATGTGTCATCTGTCATTTGTCATCTGTCATCTGTCATCTGTCATCTGTCATCTGTCATCTGTCATCTGTCATCTGTCATCTGTCATCTGTCATCTGTCATCTGTCATCTGTCATCTATCGTCTGTCATCTGTCATCTGTCATCTGTCATCTGTCATCTGTCATCTGTCAACTGTCATCTGTCTTCTGTCATCTGTCATCTGTCGTCTGCCATCTGTCATCTGTCATCTGTCATCTGTCATCTGTCATCTGTCATCTGTCATCTGTCATCTGTCATCTGTCATCTGTCATCTGTCATCTGTCATCTATCATCTGTCATCTGTCATCTGTCATCTGTCATCTGTCATCTGTCATCTATCATCTGTCATCTGTCATCTGTCATCTGTCATCTGTCATCTGTCATCTGTCATCTGTCATCTGTCATCTGTCATCTGTCATCTGTCATCTGTCATCTGTCATCTGTCATCTGTCATCTGTCATCTGTCATCTGTCATCTGTCATCTGTCATCTGTCATCTGTCATCTGTCATCTGTCATCTGTCATCTGTCATCTGTCATCTGTCATCTGTCATCTGTCATCTGTCATCTGTCATCTGTCATCTGTCATCTGTCATCTGTCATCTGTCATCTGTCATCTGTCATCTGTCATCTGTCATCTGTCATCTGTCAACTGTCATCTGTCTTCTGTCATCTGTCATCTGTCATCTGTCATCTGTCATCTGTCATCTGTCATCTATCATCTGTCATCTATTATCTGTCATCTGTCATCTGTCATCTGTCAACTGTCATCTATCTTCTGTCATCTGTCATCTGTCATCTGTCATCTGTCATCTGTCATCTGTCATCTGTCATCTGTCATCTGTCATCTGTCATCTGTCATCTGTCATCTGTCATCTGTCATCTGTCATCTGTCATCTGTCATCTGTCATCTGTCATCTGTCATCTGTCATCTGTCATCTGTCATCTGTCATCTGTCATCTGTCATCTGTCATCTGTCATCTGTCATCTGTCATCTGTCATCTATCATCTGTCATCTGTCATCTGTCATCTGTCAACTGTCATCTGTCATCTGTCATCTGTCATCTGTCATCTGTCATCTGTCATCTGTCATCTGTCATCTGTCATCTGTCATCTGTCATCTGTCATCTGTCATCTGTCATCTGTCATCTGTCATCTGTCATCTGTCATCTGTCATCTGTCATCTGTCATCTGTCATCTGTCATCTGTCATCTGTCATCTGTCATCTGTCATCTGTCGTCTGTCATCTGTCATCTGTCATCTGCCATCTGCCATCTGTCATCTATCATCTGTCATCTGTCATCTGTCATCTGTCATCTGTCATCTGTCATCTGTCATCTGTCATCTGTCATCTGTCATCTGTCATCTGTCATCTGTCATCTGTCATCTGTCATCTGTCATCTGTCATCTGTCATCTGTCATCTGTCATCTGTCATCTGTCATCTGTCATCTGTCATCTGTCATCTGTCATCTGTCATCTGTCATCTGTCATCTGTCATCTGTCATCTGTCATCTGTCATCTGTCATCTGTCATCTGTCATCTGTCATCTGTCATCTGTCATCTGTCATCTGTCATCTGTCATCTGTCATTTGTCATCTATCATCTGTCATCTGTCATCTGTCATCTGTCATCTGTCATCTGTCATCTGTCATCTGTCAACTGTCATCTGTCATCTGTCATCTGTCATCTGTCATCTGTCATCTGTCATCTGTCATCTGTCATCTGTCATCTGTCATCTGTCATCTGTCATCTGTCATCTATCATCTGTCATCTGTCATCTGTCATCTGTCAACTGTCATCTGTCATCTGTCATCTGTCATCTGTCATCTGTCATCTGTCATCTGTCATCTGTCATCTGTCATCTGTCATCTGTCATCTGTCATCTGTCATCTGTCATCTGTCATCTGTCATCTGTCATCTGTCATCTGTCATCTGTCATCTGTCATCTGTCATCTGTCATCTGTCATCTGTCATTTGTCATCTGTCATCTGTCATCTGTCATCTGTCGTCTGTCATCTGTCATCTGTCATCTGCCATCTGCCATCTGTCATCTATCATCTGTCATCTGTCATCTGTCATCTGTCATCTGTCATCTGTCATCTGTCATCTGTCATCTGTCATCTGTCATCTGTCATCTGTCATCTGTCATCTGTCATCTGTCATCTGTCATCTGTCATCTGTCATCTGTCATCTGTCATCTGTCATCTGTCATCTGTCATCTGTCATCTGTCATCTGTCATCTGTCATCTGTCATCTGTCATCTGTCATCTGTCATCTGTCATCTGTCATCTGTCATCTGTCATCTGTCATCTGTCATCTGTCATCTGTCATCTGTCATCTGTCATCTGTCATCTGTCAACTGTCATCTGTCTTCTGTCATCTGTCATCTGTCATCTGTCATCTGCAACCTGTCATGTGTCATCTGTCATTTGTCATCTGTCATCTGTCATCTGTCATCTGTCATCTGTCATCTGTCATCTGTCATCTGTCATCTGTCATCTGTCATCTGTCATCTGTCATCTGTCATCTATCGTCTGTCATCTGTCATCTGTCATCTGTCATCTGTCATCTGTCATCTGTCATCTGTCAACTGTCATCTGTCTTCTGTCATCTGTCATCTGTCGTCTGCCATCTGTCATCTGTCATCTGTCATCTGTCATCTGTCATCTGTCATCTGTCATCTGTCATCTGTCATCTGTCATCTGTCATCTGTCATCTGTCATCTGTCATCTGTCATCTGTCATCTGTCATCTGTCATCTGTCATCTGTCATCTGTCATCTGTCATCTGTCATCTGTCATCTGTCATCTGTCATCTGTCATCTGTCATCTGTCATCTGTCATCTATCATCTGTCATCTGTCATCTGTCATCTGTCATCTGTCATCTGTCATCTGTCATCTGTCATCTGTCATCTGTCATCTGTCATCTGTCATCTGTCATCTGTCATCTGTCATCTGTCATCTGTCATCTGTCATCTGTCATCTGTCATCTGTCATCTGTCATCTGTCATCTGTCATCTGTCATCTGTCATCTGTCATCTGTCATCTGTCATCTGTCATCTGTCATCTGTCATCTGTCATCTGTCATCTGTCATCTGTCATCTGTCATCTGTCATCTGTCATCTGTCATCTGTCAACTGTCATCTGTCTTCTGTCATCTGTCATCTGTCATCTGTCATCTGCAACCTGTCATGTGTCATCTGTCATTTGTCATCTGTCATCTGTCATCTGTCATCTGTCATCTGTCATCTGTCATCTGTCATCTGTCATCTGTCATCTGTCATCTGTCATCTGTCATCTGTCATCTATCGTCTGTCATCTGTCATCTGTCATCTGTCATCTGTCATCTGTCATCTGTCAACTGTCATCTGTCTTCTGTCATCTGTCATCTGTCATCTGTCGTCTGCCATCTGTCATCTGTCATCTGTCATCTGTCATGTGTCATCTGTCATCTGTCATCTGTCATCTGTCATCTGTCATCTGTCATCTGTCATCTGTCATCTGTCATCTGTCATCTGTCATCTGTCGTCTGTCATCTGTCATCTGTCATCTGTCATCTGTCATCTGTCATCTGTCATCTGTCATCTGTCATCTGTCATCTGTCATCTGTCATCTGTCATCTGTCATCTGTCATCTGTCATCTGTCATTTGTCATCTGTCATCTGTCATCTGTCATCTGTCATCTGTCATCTGTCATCTGTCATCTGTCATCTGTCATCTGTCATCTGTCATCTGTCATCTGTCATCTGTCATCTGTCATCTGTCATCTGTCATTTGTCATCTATCATCTGTCATCTGTCATCTGTCATCTGTCATCTGTCATCTGTCATCTGTCATCTGTCAACTGTCATCTGTCATCTGTCATCTGTCATCTGTCATCTGTCATCTGTCATCTGTCATCTGTCATCTGTCATCTGTCATCTGTCATCTGTCATCTATCATCTGTCATCTGTCATCTGTCATCTGTCAACTGTCATCTGTCATCTGTCATCTGTCATCTGTCATCTGTCATCTGTCATCTGTCATCTGTCATCTGTCATCTGTCATCTGTCATCTGTCATCTGTCATCTGTCATCTGTCATCTGTCATCTGTCATCTGTCATCTGTCATCTGTCATTTGTCATCTGTCATCTGTCATCTGTCATCTGTCGTCTGTCATCTGTCATCTGTCATCTGCCATCTGCCATCTGTCATCTATCATCTGTCATCTGTCATCTGTCATCTGTCATCTGTCATCTGTCATCTGTCATCTGTCATCTGTCATCTGTCATCTGTCATCTGTCATCTGTCATCTGTCATCTGTCATCTGTCATCTGTCATCTGTCATCTGTCATCTGTCATCTGTCATCTGTCATCTGTCATCTGTCATCTGTCATCTGTCATCTGTCATCTGTCATCTGTCATCTGTCATCTGTCATCTGTCATCTGTCATCTGTCATCTGTCATCTGTCATCTGTCATCTGTCATCTGTCATCTGTCATCTGTCATCTGTCATCTGTCATCTGTCATCTGTCATCTGTCATCTGTCATCTGTCATCTGTCAACTGTCATCTGTCTTCTGTCATCTGTCATCTGTCATCTGTCATCTGCAACCTGTCATGTGTCATCTGTCATTTGTCATCTGTCATCTGTCATCTGTCATCTGTCATCTGTCATCTGTCATCTGTCATCTGTCATCTGTCATCTGTCATCTGTCATCTGTCATCTGTCATCTGTCATCTGTCATCTATCGTCTGTCATCTGTCATCTGTCATCTGTCATCTGTCATCTGTCATCTGTCATCTGTCAACTGTCATCTGTCTTCTGTCATCTGTCATCTGTCGTCTGCCATCTGTCATCTGTCATCTGTCATCTGTCATCTGTCATCTGTCATCTGTCATCTGTCATCTGTCATCTGTCATCTGTCATCTGTCATCTGTCATCTGTCATCTGTCATCTGTCATCTGTCATCTGTCATCTGTCATCTGTCATCTGTCATCTGTCATCTGTCATCTGTCATCTGTCATCTGTCATCTGTCATCTGTCATCTGTCATCTGTCATCTGTCATCTATCATCTGTCATCTGTCATCTGTCATCTGTCATCTGTCATCTGTCATCTGTCATCTGTCATCTGTCATCTGTCATCTGTCATCTGTCATCTGTCATCTGTCATCTGTCATCTGTCATCTGTCATCTGTCATCTGTCATCTGTCATCTGTCATCTGTCATCTGTCATCTGTCATCTGTCATCTGTCATCTGTCATCTGTCATCTGTCATCTGTCATCTGTCATCTGTCATCTGTCATCTGTCATCTGTCATCTGTCATCTGTCATCTGTCATCTGTCATCTGTCATCTGTCAACTGTCATCTGTCTTCTGTCATCTGTCATCTGTCATCTGTCATCTGCAACCTGTCATGTGTCATCTGTCATTTGTCATCTGTCATCTGTCATCTGTCATCTGTCATCTGTCATCTGTCATCTGTCATCTGTCATCTGTCATCTGTCATCTGTCATCTGTCATCTGTCATCTGTCATCTATCGTCTGTCATCTGTCATCTGTCATCTGTCATCTGTCATCTGTCATCTGTCAACTGTCATCTGTCTTCTGTCATCTGTCATCTGTCGTCTGCCATCTGTCATCTGTCATCTGTCATCTGTCATGTGTCATCTGTCATCTGTCATCTGTCATCTGTCATCTGTCATCTGTCATCTGTCATCTGTCATCTGTCATCTGTCATCTGTCATCTGTCATCTGTCGTCTGTCATCTGTCATCTGTCATCTGCCATCTGCCATCTGTCATCTATCATCTGTCATCTGTCATCTGTCATCTGTCATCTGTCATCTGTCATCTGTCATCTGTCATCTGTCATCTGTCATCTGTCATCTGTCATCTGTCATCTGTCATCTGTCATCTGTCATCTGTCATCTGTCATCTGTCATCTGTCATCTGTCATCTGTCATCTGTCAACTGTCATCTGTCTTCTGTCATCTGTCATCTGTCATCTGTCATCTGCAACCTGTCATGTGTCATCTGTCATTTGTCATCTGTCATCTGTCATCTGTCATCTGTCATCTGTCATCTGTCATCTGTCATCTGTCATCTGTCATCTGTCATCTGTCATCTGTCATCTGTCATCTGTCATCTATCGTCTGTCATCTGTCATCTGTCATCTGTCATCTGTCATCTGTCATCTGTCAACTGTCATCTGTCTTCTGTCATCTGTCATCTGTCGTCTGCCATCTGTCATCTGTCATCTGTCATCTGTCATGTGTCATCTGTCATCTGTCATCTGTCATCTGTCATCTGTCATCTGTCATCTGTCATCTGTCATCTGTCATCTGTCATCTGTCATCTGTCATCTGTCGTCTGTCATCTGTCATCTGTCATCTGCCATCTGCCATCTGTCATCTATCATCTGTCATCTGTCATCTGTCATCTGTCATCTGTCATCTGTCATCTGTCATCTGTCATCTGTCATCTGTCATCTGTCATCTGTCATCTGTCATCTGTCATCTGTCATCTGTCATCTGTCATCTGTCATCTGTCATCTGTCATCTGTCATCTGTCATCTGATGACAGATGACAGATGACACATGGCAGATGACAGATGACAACATGACAGTTGACAGACGACAGGTGCCAATTGTCATCTGATGACAGATGACAGATGACACATGGCAGATGACAGATGACAACATGACAGTTGACAGACGACAGGTGCCAATTGACAGATGACAGATGACAGTTGACAGATGACAGATGACAGATGACAGATGACAGATGACAGATGACAGATGACAGATGACAGATGACAGATGACAGATGACAGATGACAGATGACAGATGACAGATGACAGATGACAGATGACAGATGACAGATGACAGATGACAGATGACAGATGACAGATGACAGATGACAGATGACAGATGAGAGATGACATATGACAGATGACAGATGACAGATGACAGATGACAGATGACAGATGACAGATGACAGATGACAGATGACAGATGACAGATGACAGATGACAGTTGACAGATGACAGATGACAAATGACAGATGATAGATGACAGATGACAGATGACAGATGACAGATGACAGATGACAGATGACAGATGACAGATGACAGATGACAGATGACAGATGACAGATGACAGATGACAGATGACAGATGACAGATGACAGATGACAGATGACAAATGACAGATGACAGAAGACAGATGACAGTTGACAGATGACAGATGACAGATGACGGATGACAGATGACAGATGACAGATGACAGATGACAGATGACAGATGACAGATGACAGATGACAGATGACAGATGACAGATGACAGATGACAGATGACAGATGACAGAAGATAGATGACAGTTGACAGATGACAGATGACAGATGACAGATAATAGATGACAGATGATAGATGACAGATGACAGATGACAGATGACAGATGACAGATGACAGATGACAGATGACAGATGACAGATGACAGATGACAGATGACAGATGACAGATGACAGATGACAGATGACAGATGACAGATGACAGATGACAGATGACAGATGACAGATGACACATGACAGATGACAGATGACAGATGACAGATGACAGAAGACAGATGACAGTTGACAGATGACAGATGACAGATGACGGATGACAGATGACAGATGACAGATGACAGATGACAGATGACAGATGACAGATGACAGATGACAGATGACAGATGACAGATGACAGATGACAGGTGGCAGATGACAGATGACAGATGACAGATGACAGATGACAGATGACAGATGACAGATGACAGATGACAGATGACGGATGACAGATGACAGACGACAGATGACAGATGACAGATCACAGATGACAGATGACAGATGACAGATGACAGATGACAGATGACTGATGACAGATGACAGATGACAGATGACAGATGACAGATGACAGATGACAGATGACAGATGACAGATGACAGATGACAGATGACAGATGACAGATGACAGATGACAGATGACAGATGACAGATGACAGATGACAGATGACAGATGACAGATGACAGATGACAGATGACAGATGACAGATGACAGATGACAGATGACAGATGACAGATGACAGATGACAGATGACAGATGACAGATGACAGATGACAGATGACAGATGACAGATGACAGATGACAGATGACAGATGACAGATGACAGATGACAGATGACAGATGACAAATGGCAGATGACAGATGACAGATGACAGATGACAGATGACAGATGACAGATGACAGATGACAGATGACAGATGACAGATGACAGATGACAGATGACAGATGACAGATGACAGATGACAGATGACAGATGACAGATGACAGATGACAGATGACAGATGACAGATGACAGATGACAGATGACAGATGACAAATGCAGATGACAGATGACAGATGACAGATGACAGATGGCAGACGACAGATGACAGATGACAGAAGACAGATGACAGTTGACAGATGACAGATGACAGATGACAGATGACAGATGACAGATGACAGATGACAGATGACAGATGACAGATGACAGATGACAGATGACAGATGACAGATGACAGATGACAGATGACAGATGACAGATGACAGATGACAGATGACAGATGACAGATGACAGATGACAAATGCAGATGACAGATGGCAGATGACAGATGGCAGACGACAGATGACAGATGACAGAAGACAGATGACAGTTGACAGATGACAGATGACAGATGACAGATGGCAGACGACAGATGACAGATGACAGATGACAGATGACAGATGACAAATGACGGATGACAGATGACAGATGACAGATGACAGATGACAGATGACAGATGACAGATGACAGATGACAGTTGACAGATGACAGATGACAGATGACAGATGACAGATGACAGATGACAGATGACAGATGACAGATGACAGATGATAGATGACAGATGACAGATGACAGATGACAGATGACAGATGACAGATGACAGATGACAGATGACAGATGACAGATGACAGATGACAGATGACAGACGACAGATGACAGATGACAGATGACAGATGACAGATGACAGATGACGGATGACAGATGACAGATGACAGATGACAGATGACAGATGACAGATGACAGATGACAGATGACAGATGACAGATGACAGATGACAGATGACAGATGACAGATGACAGATGACAGATGACAGATGATAGATGACAGATGACAGATGACAGATGACAGATGACAGATGACAAATGACAGATGACAGATGACAGATGACAGATGACAGATGACAGATGACAGATGACAGATGACAGATGACAGATGACAGATGACAGATGACAGATGACAGATGACAGATGACAGATGACACATGACAGGTTGCAGATGACAGATGACAGAAGACAGATGACAGATGACAGATGACAGATGACAGTTGACAGATGACAGATGACAGATGACAGAAGACAGATGACAGTTGACAGATGACAGATGACAGATGACAGAAAATAGATGACAGATGACAGATGACAGATGACAGATGACAGATGACAGATGACAGATGACAGATGACAGATGACAGATGACAGATGACAGATGACAGATGACAGATGACAGATGACAGATGAAACATGACAGATGACAGATGACAGATGACAGATGACAGATGACAGATGACAGAAGACAGATGACAGTTGACAGATGACAGATGACAGATGACAGATGACAGATGACAGATGATAGATGACAGATGACAGATGACAGATGACAGATGACAGATGACAGATGACAGATTAAACATGACACATGGCAGATGACATATGACAAATGACAGATGACAGATGACAGATGACAGATGACAGATGACAGATGACAGATGACAGATGAAAGATGACAGATGACAGATGACAGATGACAGAAGACAGGTGACAATTGACAGATGACAGATGACAGATGACAGATGACAGATGATAGATGACAGATGACAGATGACAGATGACAGATGACAGATGACAGATTAAACATGACACATGGCAGATGACATATGACAGATGACAGATGACAGATGACAGATGACAGATGACAGATGACAGATGACAGATGACAGATGACAGATGACAGATGACAGATGACAGATGACAGATGACAGATGACAGATGACAGATGACAGATGACAGATGACAGATGACAGATGACAGATGACAGATGACAGATGACAGATGACAGATGACAGATGACAGATGACAGATGACAGATGATAGATGACAGATGACAGATGACAGATGACAGATGACAGATGACAGATGACAGATGACAGATGACAGATGACAAATGACAGATGACAGATGACAGATGACAGACGACAGATGAAAGATGACAGATGACAGATGACCGATGACAGATGACAGATGACAGAAGACAGATGACAGTTGACAGATGACAGATGACAGATGACAGATGACAGATGACAGATGACAGATGACAGATGACAGATGACAGATGACAGATGACAGATGACAGATGACAGATGACAGATGACAGATGACAGATGACAGATGACAGATGACAGATGACAGATGACAGATGACAGATGACAGATGACAGATGACAGATGACAGATGACAGATGACAGATGACAGATGACAGATGACATATGACAAATGGCAGATGACAGATGACAGATGACAGATGGCAGACGACAGATGACAGATGACAGATGACAGATGACAAATGACGGATGACAGATGACAGATGACAGATGACAGATGACAGATGAAAGATGACAGATGACAGAAGACAGGTGACAATTGACAGATGACAGATGACAGATGACAGATGACAGATGATAGATGACAGATGACAGATGACAGATGACAGATGACAGATGACAGATGACAGATGACAGATGACAGATTAAACATGACACATGGCAGATGACATATGACAGATGACAGATGACAGATGACAGATGACAGACGACAGATGATAGATGACAGATGACAGATGACAGATGACAGATGACAGATGACAGATGACAGATGACAGAAGACAGATGACAATTGACAGATGACAGATGACAGATGACAGATGACAGATGATAGATGACAGATGACAGATGACAGATGACAGATGACAGATGACAGATGACAGATGACAGATGACAGATGACAGATGACAGTTGACAGATGACAGATGACAGATGACAGATGACAGATGACAGATGACAAATGACAGATGACAGATGACAGATGACAGATGACAGATGACAGATGACAGATGACAGATGACAGATGACAGATGACAGATGACAGATGACAGATGACAGATGACAGATGACAGATGACAGATGACAGATGACAGATGACAGATGACAGATGACGATGACAGATGACAGATGACAGATGACAGATGACAGATGACAGATGACAGATGACAGATGACAGATGACAGATGACAGATGACAGATGACAGATGACAGATGACAGATGACAGATGACAGATGACAGATGACAGATGACAGATGACAGATGACAGATGACAGATGACAGATGACAGATGACAGATGACAGATGACAGATGACAGATGACAGATGACAGATGACAGATGACAGATGACAGATGACAGATGACAGATGACAGATGACAGATGACAGATGACAGATGACAGATGACAGATGATAGATGACAGATGGCAGATGGCAGATGACAGATGACAGATGACAGACGACAGATGACAGATGACAGATGACAGATGACAGATGACAGATGACAGATGACAGATGACAGATGACAGATGACGGATGACAGATGACAGATGACAGATGACAGATGACAGATGACAGATGACAGATGACAGATGACAGATGACAGATGACAGATGACAGATGACAGATGACAGATGACAGATGACAGATGACAGAAGACAGATGACAATTGACAGATGACAGATGACAGATGACAGATGACAGATGATAGATGACAGATGACAGATGACAGATGACAGATGACAGATGACAGATGACAGATGACAGATGACAGATGACAGATGACAGTTGACAGATGACAGATGACAGATGACAGATGACAGATGACAGATGACAAATGACAGATGACAGATGACAGATGACAGATGACAGATGACAGATGACAGATGACAGATGACAGATGACAGATGACAGATGACAGATGACAGATGACAGATGACAGATGACAGATGACAGATGACAGATGACAGATGACAGATGACAGATGACGATGACAGATGACAGATGACAGATGACAGATGACAGATGACAGATGACAGATGACAGATGACAGATGACAGATGACAGATGACAGATGACAGATGACAGATGACAGATGACAGATGACAGATGACAGATGACAGATGACAGATGACAGATGACAGATGACAGATGACAGATGACAGATGACAGATGACAGATGACAGATGACAGATGACAGATGACAGATGACAGATGACAGATGACAGATGACAGATGACAGATGACAGATGACAGATGACAGATGACAGATGACAGATGATAGATGACAGATGGCAGATGGCAGATGACAGATGACAGATGACAGACGACAGATGACAGATGACAGATGACAGATGACAGATGACAGATGACAGATGACAGATGACAGATGACAGATGACGGATGACAGATGACAGATGACAGATGACAGATGACAGATGACAGATGACAGATGACAGATGACAGATGACAGATGACAGATGACAGATGACAGATGACAGATGACAGATGACAGATGACAGATGACAGATGACAGATGACAGATGACAGATGACAGATGACAGATGACAGATGACAGATGACAGATGACAGATGACAGATGACAGATGACAGATGACAGATGACAGATGACAGATGACAGATGACAGATGACAGATGACAGATGACAGATGACAGATGACAGATGACAGATGACAGATGACAGATGACAGATGACAGATGACAGATGACAGATGACAGATGACAGATGACAGATGACAGATGACAGATGACAGATGACAGATGACAGATGACAGATGACAGATGACAGTTGACAGATGACAGATGACAGATGACAGATGATAGATGACAGATGACAGATGACAGATGACAGATGACAGATGACAGATGACAGATGACAGATGACAGATGACAGATGACAGATGACAGATGACAGATGACAGTTGACAGATGACAGATGACAGATGACAGATGACAGATGGCAGATGACAGATGATAGATGACAGATGACAGATGACAGATGACAGATGACAGATGACAGATGACAGATGACAGATGACAGATGACAGATGACAGATGACAGATGACAGATGACAGATGACAGATGACAGATGACAGATGACAGATAACAGATGACAGATGACAGATGACAGATGACAGATGACAGATGACAGATGACAGATGACAGATGACAGATGACAGATGACAGATGACAGATGACAGATGACAGATGACAGATGACAGATGACAGATGACAGATGACAGATGACAGATGACAGATGACAGATGACAGATGACAGATGACAGATGACAGATGACAGATGACAGATGACAGATGGCAGATGGCAGATGACAGATGACAGATGACAGACAACAGATGACAGATGACAGATGACAGATGACAGATGACAGATGACAGATGACAGATGACAGATGACAGATGACAGATGACAGATGACAGATGACAGATGACAGATGACAGATGACAGATGACAGATGACAGATGACAGATGACAGATGACAGATGACAGATGACAGATGACAGATGACAGATGACAGATGACAGATGACAGATGACAGATGACAGATGACAGATGACAGTTGACAGATGACAGATGACAGATGACAGATGACAGATGATAGATGATAGATGACAGATGACAGATGACAGATGACAGATGACAGATGACAGATGACAGATGACAGATGACAGATGACAGATGACAGATGACAGATGACAGATGACAGATGACAAATGACAGATGACAGATGACAAATGACAGATGACAGATGACAGATGACAGATGACAGATGACAGATGACAGATGACAGATGACAGATGACAGATGACAGATGACAGAAGATAGATGACAGTTGACAGATGACAGATGACAGATGACAGATAATAGATGACAGATGATAGATGACAGATGACAGATGACAGATGACAGATGACAGATGACAGATGACAGATAACAGATGACAGATGACAGATGACAGATGACAGATGACAGATGACAGATGACAGATGACAGATGACAGATGACAGATGACAGATGACAGATGACAGATGACAGATGACAGATGACAGATGACAGATGACAGATGACAGATGACAGATGACAGATGACAGATGACACATGACACATGGCATATGACAGATGACTGATGACAGATGACAGATGACAGATGACAGATGACAGATGACAGATGACAGATGACAGATGACAGATGACAGATGACAGATGACAGATGACAGATGACAGATGACAGATGACAGATGACAGATGACAGATGACAGATGACAGATGACAGATGACAGTTGACAGATGACAGATGACAGATGACAGATGATAGATGACAGATGACAGATGACAGATGACAGATGACAGATGACAGATGACAGATGACAGATGACAGATGACAGATGACAGATGACAGATGACAGATGACAGATGACAGATGACAGATGACAGATGACAGATGACAGATGACAGATGACAGATGACAGATGACAGATGACAGATGACAGATGACAGATGACAGATGACAGATGACAGATGACAGATGACAGTTGACAGATGACAGATGACAGATGATAAATGACAGATGACAGATGACAGATGACAGATGACAGATGACAGATGACAGATGACAGATGACAGATGACAGATGACAGATGACAGATGACAGATGACAGATGACAAATGACAGATGACAGAAGACAGATGACAGTTGACAGATGACAGATGACAGATGACGGATGACAGATGACAGATGACAGATGACAGATGACAGATGACAGATGACAGCTGACAGATGACAGATGACAGATGACAGATGACAGATGACAGATGACAGATGACAGATGACAGATGACAGAAGATAGATGACAGTTGACAGATGACAGATGACAGATGACAGATGACAGATGACAGATGACAGATGACAGATGACAAATCTGTTATCTGTCATCTGTCATCTGTCATCTGTCATCTGTCATCTATCATCTGTCATCTATTATCTGTCATCTGTCATCTGTCATCTGTCAACTGTCATCTATCTTCTGTCATCTGTCATCTGTCATCTGTCATCTGTCATCTGTCATCTGTCATCTGTCATCTGTCATCTGTCATCTGTCATCTGTCATCTGTCATCTGTCATCTGTCATCTGTCATCTGTCATCCGTCATCTGTCATCTGTCATCTGTCAACTGTCATCTGTCTTCTGTCATCTGTCATTTGTCATCTGTCATCTGTCATCTGTCATCTGTCATCTGTCATCTGTCATCTGTCATCTGTCATCTGTCATCTGTCATCTGTCATTTGTCATCTGTCATCTGTCATCTATCATCTGTCATCTGTCATCTGTCATCTGTCAACTGTCATCTGTCATCTGTCATCTGTCATCTGTCATCTGTCATCTGTCATCTGTCATCTGTCATCTGTCATCTGTCATCTGTCATCTGTCATCTGTCATCTGTCATCTGTCATCTGTCATCTGTCATCTGTCATCTGTCATCTGTCATCTGTCATCTGTCATCTGTCATCTGTCATCTGTCATCTGTCATCTATCAGCTGTCATCTGTCATCTGTCATCTGTCAACTGTCATCTGTCATCTGTCATCTGTCATCTGTCATCTGTCATCTGTCATCTGTCATCTGTCATCTGTCATCTGTCATCTGTCATCTGTCATCTGTCATCTGTCATCTGTCATCTGTCATCTGTCATCTGTCATCTGTCATCTGTCATCTGTCATCTGTCATCTGTCATCTGTCATCTGTTATCTGTCATCTGTCGTCTGTCATCTGTCATCTGTCATCTGCCATCTGCCATCTGTCATCTATCATCTGTCATCTGTCATCTGTCATCTGTCATCTGTCATCTGTCATCTGTCATCTGTCATCTGTCATCTGTCATCTGTCATCTGTCATCTGTCATCTGTCATCTGTCATCTGTCATCTGTCATCTGTCATCTGTCATCTGTCATCTGTCATCTGTCATCTGTCATCTGTCATCTGTCATCTGTCATCTGTCATCTGTCATCTGTCATCTGTCATCTGTCATCTGTCATCTGTCATCTGTCATCTGTCATCTGTCATCTGTCATCTGTCATCTGTCATCTGTCATCTGTCATCTGTCATCTGTCATCTGTCATCTGTCATCTGTCATCTGTCATCTGTCATCTGTCATCTGTCATCTGTCAACTGTCATCTGTCATCTGTCATCTGTCATCTGTCATCTGTCATCTGTCATCTGTCATCTGTCATCTGTCATCTGTCATCTGTCATCTGTCATCTGTCATCTGTCATCTGTCATCTGTCATCTGTCATCTGTCATCTATCATCTGTCATCTGTCATCTGTCATCTGTCAACTGTCATCTGTCATCTGTCATCTGTCATCTGTCATCTGTCATCTGTCATCTGTCATCTGTCATCTGTCATCTGTCATCTGTCATCTGTCATCTGTCATCTGTCATCTGTCATCTGTCATCTGTCATCTGTCATCTGTCATTTGTCATCTGTCATCTGTCATCTGTCATCTGTCATCTGTCATCTGTCATCTGTCATCTGTCATCTGTCATCTGTCATCTGTCATCTGTCGTCTGTCATCTGTCATCTGTCATCTGCCATCTGTCATCTATCATCTATCATCTGTCATCTGTCATCTGTCATCTGTCATCTGTCATCTGTCATCTGTCATCTGTCATCTGTCATCTGTCATCTGTCATCTGTCATCTGTCATCTGTCATCTGTCATCTGTCATCTGTCATCTGTCATCTGTCATCTGTCATCTGTCATCTGTCATCTGTCATCTGTCATCTGTCATCTGTCATCTGTCATCTGTCATCTGTCATCTGTCATCTGTCATCTGTCATCTGTCATCTGTCATCTGTCATCTGTCATCTGTCATCTGTCATCTGTCATCTGTCATCTGTCATCTGTCATCTGTCATCTGTCATCTGTCATCTGTCATCTGTCATCTGTCAGCTGTCATCTGTCATCTGTCATCTGTCATCTGTCAACTGTCATCTGTCTTCTGTCATCTGTCATCTGTCATCTGTCATCTGCAACCTGTCATGTGTCATCTGTCATTTGTCATCTGTCATCTGTCATCTGTCATCTGTCATCTGTCATCTGTCATCTGTCATCTGTCATCTGTCATCTGTCATCTGTCATCTGTCATCTGTCATCTGTCATCTGTCATCTGTCATCTATCGTCTGTCATCTGTCATCTGTCATCTGTCATCTGTCATCTGTCATCTGTCAACTGTCATCTGTCTTCTGTCATCTGTCATCTGTCGTCTGCCATCTGTCATCTGTCATCTGTCATCTGTCATCTGTCATCTGTCATCTGTCATCTGTCATCTGTCATCTGTCATCTGTCATCTGTCATCTGTCATCTGTCATCTATCATCTGTCATCTGTCATCTGTCATCTGTCATCTGTCATCTGTCATCTGTCATCTGTCATCTATCATCTGTCATCTGTCATCTGTCATCTGTCATCTGTCATCTGTCATCTGTCATCTGTCATCTGTCATCTGTCATCTGTCATCTGTCATCTGTCATCTGTCATCTGTCATCTGTCATCTGTCATCTGTCATCTGTCATCTGTCATCTGTCATCTGTCATCTGTCATCTGTCATCTGTCATCTGTCATCTGTCATCTGTCATCTGTCATCTGTCATCTGTCATCTGTCATCTGTCATCTGTCATCTGTCATCTGTCATCTGTCATCTGTCATCTGTCATCTGTCATCTGTCATCTGTCATCTGTCATCTGTCAACTGTCATCTGTCTTCTGTCATCTGTCATCTGTCATCTGTCATCTGTCATCTGTCATCTATCATCTGTCATCTATTATCTGTCATCTGTCATCTGTCATCTGTCAACTGTCATCTATCTTCTGTCATCTGTCATCTGTCATCTGTCATCTGTCATCTGTCATCTGTCATCTGTCATCTGTCATCTGTCATCTGTCATCTGTCATCTGTCATCTGTCATCTGTCATCTGTCATCTGTCATCTGTCATCTGTCATCTGTCATCTGTCATCTGTCATCTGTCATCTGTCATCTGTCATCTGTCATCTGTCATCTGTCATCTGTCATCTGTCATCTGTCATCTATCATCTGTCATCTGTCATCTGTCATCTGTCAACTGTCATCTGTCATCTGTCATCTGTCATCTGTCATCTGTCATCTGTCATCTGTCATCTGTCATCTGTCATCTGTCATCTGTCATCTGTCATCTGTCATCTGTCATCTGTCATCTGTCATCTGTCATCTGTCATCTGTCATCTGTCATCTGTCATCTGTCATCTGTCATCTGTCATCTGTCATCTGTCATCTGTCATCTGTCATCTGTCGTCTGTCATCTGTCATCTGTCATCTGCCATCTGCCATCTGTCATCTATCATCTGTCATCTGTCATCTGTCATCTGTCATCTGTCATCTGTCATCTGTCATCTGTCATCTGTCATCTGTCATCTGTCATCTGTCATCTGTCATCTGTCATCTGTCATCTGTCATCTGTCATCTGTCATCTGTCATCTGTCATCTGTCATCTGTCATCTGTCATCTGTCATCTGTCATCTGTCATCTGTCATCTGTCATCTGTCATCTGTCATCTGTCATCTGTCATCTGTCATCTGTCATCTGTCATCTGTCATCTGTCATCTGTCATCTGTCATCTGTCATCTGTCATTTGTCATCTATCATCTGTCATCTGTCATCTGTCATCTGTCATCTGTCATCTGTCATCTGTCAACTGTCATCTGTCATCTGTCATCTGTCATCTGTCATCTGTCATCTGTCATCTGTCATCTGTCATCTGTCATCTGTCATCTGTCATCTGTCATCTATCATCTGTCATCTGTCATCTGTCATCTGTCAACTGTCATCTGTCATCTGTCATCTGTCATCTGTCATCTGTCATCTGTCATCTGTCATCTGTCATCTGTCATCTGTCATCTGTCATCTGTCATCTGTCATCTGTCATCTGTCATCTGTCATCTGTCATCTGTCATCTGTCATCTGTCATCTGTCATTTGTCATCTGTCATCTGTCATCTGTCATCTGTCGTCTGTCATCTGTCATCTGTCATCTGCCATCTGCCATCTGTCATCTATCATCTGTCATCTGTCATCTGTCATCTGTCATCTGTCATCTGTCATCTGTCATCTGTCATCTGTCATCTGTCATCTGTCATCTGTCATCTGTCATCTGTCATCTGTCATCTGTCATCTGTCATCTGTCATCTGTCATCTGTCATCTGTCATCTGTCATCTGTCATCTGTCATCTGTCATCTGTCATCTGTCATCTGTCATCTGTCATCTGTCATCTGTCATCTGTCATCTGTCATCTGTCATCTGTCATCTGTCATCTGTCATCTGTCATCTGTCATCTGTCATCTGTCATCTGTCATCTGTCATCTGTCATCTGTCATCTGTCATCTGTCAACTGTCATCTGTCTTCTGTCATCTGTCATCTGTCATCTGTCATCTGCAACCTGTCATGTGTCATCTGTCATTTGTCATCTGTCATCTGTCATCTGTCATCTGTCATCTGTCATCTGTCATCTGTCATCTGTCATCTGTCATCTGTCATCTGTCATCTGTCATCTGTCATCTGTCATCTGTCATCTATCGTCTGTCATCTGTCATCTGTCATCTGTCATCTGTCATCTGTCATCTGTCATCTGTCAACTGTCATCTGTCTTCTGTCATCTGTCATCTGTCGTCTGCCATCTGTCATCTGTCATCTGTCATCTGTCATCTGTCATCTGTCATCTGTCATCTGTCATCTGTCATCTGTCATCTGTCATCTGTCATCTGTCATCTGTCATCTGTCATCTGTCATCTGTCATCTGTCATCTGTCATCTGTCATCTGTCATCTGTCATCTGTCATCTGTCATCTGTCATCTGTCATCTGTCATCTATCATCTGTCATCTGTCATCTGTCATCTGTCATCTGTCATCTGTCATCTGTCATCTGTCATCTGTCATCTGTCATCTGTCATCTGTCATCTGTCATCTGTCATCTGTCATCTGTCATCTGTCATCTGTCATCTGTCATCTGTCATTTGTCATCTGTCATCTGTCATCTGTCATCTGTCATCTGTCATCTGTCATCTGTCATCTGTCATCTGTCATCTGTCATCTGTCATCTGTCATCTGTCATCTGTCATCTGTCATCTGTCATCTGTCATCTGTCAACTGTCATCTGTCTTCTGTCATCTGTCATCTGTCATCTGTCATCTGCAACCTGTCATGTGTCATCTGTCATTTGTCATCTGTCATCTGTCATCTGTCATCTGTCATCTGTCATCTGTCATCTGTCATCTGTCATCTGTCATCTGTCATCTGTCATCTGTCATCTGTCATCTATCGTCTGTCATCTGTCATCTGTCATCTGTCATCTGTCATCTGTCATCTGTCAACTGTCATCTGTCTTCTGTCATCTGTCATCTGTCGTCTGCCATCTGTCATCTGTCATCTGTCATCTGTCATGTGTCATCTGTCATCTGTCATCTGTCATCTGTCATCTGTCATCTGTCATCTGTCATCTGTCATCTGTCATCTGTCATCTGTCATCTGTCATCTGTCGTCTGTCATCTGTCATCTGTCATCTGCCATCTGCCATCTGTCATCTATCATCTGTCATCTGTCATCTGTCATCTGTCATCTGTCATCTGTCATCTGTCATCTGTCATCTGTCATCTGTCATCTGTCATCTGTCATCTGTCATCTGTCATCTGTCATCTGTCATCTGATGACAGATGACAGATGACACATGGCAGATGACAGATGACAACATGACAGTTGACAGACGACAGGTGCCAATTGTCATCTGATGACAGATGACAGATGACACATGGCAGATGACAGATGACAACATGACAGTTGACAGACGACAGGTGCCAATTGACAGATGACAGATGACAGTTGACAGATGACAGATGACAGATGACAGATGACAGATGACAGATGACAGATGACAGATGACAGATGACAGATGACAGATGACAGATGACAGATGACAGATGACAGATGACAGATGACAGATGACAGATGACAGATGACAGATGACAGATGACAGATGACAGATGAGAGATGACATATGACAGATGACAGATGACAGATGACAGATGACAGATGACAGATGACAGATGACAGATGACAGATGACAGATGACAGATGACAGTTGACAGATGACAGATGACAAATGACAGATGATAGATGACAGATGACAGATGACAGATGACAGATGACAGATGACAGATGACAGATGACAGATGACAGATGACAGATGACAGATGACAGATGACAGATGACAGATGACAGATGACAGATGACAGATGACAGATGACAAATGACAGATGACAGAAGACAGATGACAGTTGACAGATGACAGATGACAGATGACGGATGACAGATGACAGATGACAGATGACAGATGACAGATGACAGATGACAGATGACAGATGACAGATGACAGATGACAGATGACAGATGACAGATGACAGATGACAGATGACAGAAGATAGATGACAGTTGACAGATGACAGATGACAGATGACAGATAATAGATGACAGATGATAGATGACAGATGACAGATGACAGATGACAGATGACAGATGACAGATGACAGATGACAGATGACAGATGACAGATGACAGATGACAGATGACAGATGACAGATGACAGATGACAGATGACAGATGACAGATGACAGATGACAGATGACACATGACAGATGACAGATGACAGATGACAGATGACAGAAGACAGATGACAGTTGACAGATGACAGATGACAGATGACGGATGACAGATGACAGATGACAGATGACAGATGACAGATGACAGATGACAGATGACAGATGACAGATGACAGATGACAGATGACAGGTGGCAGATGACAGATGACAGATGACAGATGACAGATGACAGATGACAGATGACAGATGACAGATGACAGATGACGGATGACAGATGACAGACGACAGATGACAGATGACAGATCACAGATGACAGATGACAGATGACAGATGACAGATGACAGATGACTGATGACAGATGACAGATGACAGATGACAGATGACAGATGACAGATGACAGATGACAGATGACAGATGACAGATGACAGATGACAGATGACAGATGACAGATGACAGATGACAGATGACAGATGACAGATGACAGATGACAGATGACAGATGACAGATGACAGATGACAGATGACAGATGACAGATGACAGATGACAGATGACAGATGACAGATGACAGATGACAGATGACAGATGACAGATGACAGATGACAGATGACAGATGACAGATGACAGATGACAGATGACAGATGACAGATGACAGATGACAGATGACAGATGACAAATGGCAGATGACAGATGACAGATGACAGATGACAGATGACAGATGACAGATGACAGATGACAGATGACAGATGACAGATGACAGATGACAGATGACAGATGACAGATGACAGATGACAGATGACAGATGACAGATGACAGATGACAGATGACAGATGACAGATGACAGATGACAGATGACAGATGACAGATGACAAATGCAGATGACAGATGACAGATGACAGATGACAGATGGCAGACGACAGATGACAGATGACAGAAGACAGATGACAGTTGACAGATGACAGATGACAGATGACAGATGACAGATGACAGATGACAGATGACAGATGACAGATGACAGATGACAGATGACAGATGACAGATGACAGATGACAGATGACAGATGACAGATGACAGATGACAGATGACAGATGACAGATGACAGATGACAGTTGACAGATGACAGATGACAGATGACAGATGACAGATGACAGATGACAGATGACAAATGCAGATGACAGATGGCAGATGACAGATGGCAGACGACAGATGACAGATGACAGAAGACAGATGACAGTTGACAGATGACAGATGACAGATGACAGATGACGGATGACAGATGACAGATGACAGATGACGGATGACAGATGACAGACGACAGATGACAGATGACAGATCACAGATGACAGATGACAGATGACAGATGACAGATGACAGATGACTGATGACAGATGACAGATGACAGATGACAGATGACAGATGACAGATGACAGATGACAGATGACAGATGACAGATGACAGATGACAGATGACAGATGACAGATGACAGATGACAGATGACAGATGACAGATGACAGATGACAGATGACAGATGACAGATGACAGATGACAGATGACAGATGACAGATGACAGATGACAGATGACAGATGACAGATGACAGATGACAGATGACAGATGACAGATGACAGATGACAGATGACAGATGACAGATGACAGATGACAGATGACAGATGACAGATGACAGATGACAGATGACAGATGACAAATGGCAGATGACAGATGACAGATGACAGATGACAGATGACAGATGACAGATGACAGATGACAGATGACAGATGACAGATGACAGATGACAGATGACAGATGACAGATGACAGATGACAGATGACAGATGACAGATGACAGATGACAGATGACAGATGACAGATGACAGATGACAGATGACAGATGACAGATGACAGATGACAAATGCAGATGACAGATGACAGATGACAGATGACAGATGGCAGACGACAGATGACAGATGACAGAAGACAGATGACAGTTGACAGATGACAGATGACAGATGACAGATGACAGATGACAGATGACAGATGACAGATGACAGATGACAGATGACAGATGACAGATGACAGATGACAGATGACAGATGACAGATGACAGATGACAGATGACAGATGACAGATGACAGATGACAGATGACAGTTGACAGATGACAGATGACAGATGACAGATGACAGATGACAGATGACAGATGACAAATGCAGATGACAGATGGCAGATGACAGATGGCAGACGACAGATGACAGATGACAGAAGACAGATGACAGTTGACAGATGACAGATGACAGATGACAGATGACAGATGACAGACGATAGATGACAGATGACAGATGACAGATGACAGATGACAGATGACAGATGACAGATGACAGATGACAGATGACAGATGACAGATGACAGATGACAGAAGACAGATGACAGTTGACAGATGACAGATGACAGATGACAGATGACAGATGACAGATGACAAATGACAGATGACAGATGACAGATGACAGATGACAGATGACAGATGACAGATGACAGATGACAGATGACAGATGACAGATGACAGATGACAGATGACAGATGACAGATGACAGATGACAGATGACAGATGACAGATGACAGATGACAGATGACAGATGACAGATGACAGATGACAGATGACAGATGACAGATGACAGATGACAGATGACAGATGACAGATGACAGATGACAGATGACAGATGACAGATGACAGAAGACAGATGACAGTTGACAGATGACAGATGACAGATGACAGATGACAGATGACAGATGATAGATGACAGATGACAGATGACAGATGACAGATGACAGATGACAGATGACAGATGACAGATGACAGATGACAGATGACGGATGACAGATGACAGATGACAGATGGCAGATGACAGATGACAGAAGACAGATGACAGATGACAGATGACAGATGACAGATGACAGATGACAGATGACAGATGACAGATGACAGATGACAGATGACAGATGACAGATGACAGATGACAGATGACAGATGACAGATGACAGATGACAGATGACAGATGACAGATGGCAGATGACAGATGACAGAAGACAGATGACAGATGACAGATGACAGATGACAGATGACAGATGACAGATGACAGATGACAGATGACAGATGACAGATGACAGATGACAGATGACAGATGACAGATGACAGATGACAGATGACAGATGACAGATGACAGATGACAGATGACAGATGACAGATGACAGATGACAGATGACAGAAGACAGATGACAGTTGACAGATGACAGATGACAGATGACAGATGACAGATGACAGATGATAGATGACAGATGACAGATTAAACATGACACATGGCAGATGACATATGACAGATGACAGATGACAGATGACAGATGACAGATGACAGATGACAGATGACAGATGACAGATGACAGATGACAGATGACAGATGACAGATGACAGATGACAGATGACAGATGACAGATGACAGATGACAGATGACAGATGACAGATGACAGATGACAGATGACAGATGACAGAAGACAGATGACAATTGACAGATGACAGATGACAGATGACAGATGACAGATGACAGATGATAGATGACAGATGACAGATGACAGATGACAGATGACAGATGACAGATGACAGATGACAGATGACAGATGACAGATGATAGATGACAGACGACAGATGACAGATGACAGATGACAGATGACAGATGACAGATGACAGATGACAGATGACAGATGACAGATGACAGATGACAGATGACAGATGACAGATGACAGATGACAGATGACAGATGACAGATGACAGATGACAGATGACAGATGACAGATGACAGATGACAGATGACAGATGACAGATGACAGATGACAGATGACAGATGACAGATGACAGATGACAGATGACAGATGACAGATGATAGATGACAGATGACAGATGACAGATGACAGATGACAGATGACAGATGACAGATGACAGATGACAGATGACAGATGATAGATGACAGACGACAGATGACAGATGACAGATGACAGATGACAGATGACAGATGACAGATGACAGATGACAGATGACAGATGATAGATGACAGACGACAGATGACAGATGACAGATGACAGATGACAGATGACAGATGACAGATGACAGATGACAGATGACAGATGATAGATGACAGATGACAGATGACAGATGACAGATGACAGATGACAGATGACAGATGACAGATGACAGATGACAGATGATAGATGACAGACGACAGATGACAGATGACAGATGACAGATGACAGATGACAGATGACAGATGACAGATGACAGATGACAGATGACAGATGACAGATGACAGATGACAGATGACAGATGACAGATGACAGATGACAGATGACAGATGACAGATGACAGATGACAGATGACAGATGACAGATGACAGATGACAGATGACAGATGACAGATGACAGATGACAGATGACAGATGACAGATGACAGATGACAGATGACAGATGACAGATGACAGATGACAGATGACAGATGACAGATGACAGATGACAGATGACAGATGACAGATGACTGATGACTGATGACAGATGACAGAAGACAGATGACAATTGACAGATGACAGATGAAAGATGACAGATGACAGATGACAGATGATAGATGACAGATGACAGATGACAGATGACAAATGACAGATGACAGATGACAGATGACAGATGACAGATGACAGATGACAGATGACAGATGACAGATGACAGATGACAGATGACAGATGACAGATGACAGATGACAGATGACAGATGACAGATGACAGATGACAGATGACAGATGATAGATGACAGATGACAGATGACGGATGACAGATGACAGATGACAGATGACAGATGACAGAAGACAGATGACAGTTGACAGATGACAGATGACAGATGACAGATGACAGATGACAGATGACAGATGATAGATGACAGATGACAGATGACAGATGACAGATGACAGATGACAGATGACATATGACAGATGACAGTTGACAGATGACATATGACAGATGACAGATGACAGATGACAGATGACAGATGACAGATGACAGATGACAGATGACAGAAGACAGATGACAATTGACAGATGACAGATGACAGATGACAGATGACAGATGACAGATGACAGATGATAGATGACAGATGACAGATGACGGATGACAGATGACAGATGACAGATGACAGATGACAGATGACAGATGACAGATGACAGATGACAGATGACAGATGACAGATGACAGATGACAGATGACAGATGACAGTTGACAGATGACAGATGACAGATGACAGATGACAGATGACAGATGACATATGACAGATGACAGTTGACAGATGACATATGACAGATGACAGATGACAGATGACAGATGACAGATGACAGATGACAGATGACAGATGACAGATGACAGAAGACAGATGACAATTGACAGATGACAGATGACAGATGACAGATGACAGATGACAGATGACAGATGACAGATGACAGATGACAGATGACAGATGACAGATGACAGATGACAGATGACAGATGACAGATGACAGATGACAGATGACAGATGACAGATGACAGATGACAGATGACAGATGACAGATGACAGATGACAGATGACAGATGACAGATGACAGATGACAGATGACAGATGACAGATGACAGATGACAGATGACAGTTGACAGATGACAGATGACAGATGACAGATGACAGATGACAGATGACAGATGATAGATGACAGATGACAGATGACAGATGACAGATGACAGATGACAGATGACAGATGACAGATGACAAATGACAGATGACAGAAGACAGATGACAGTTGACAGATGACAGATGACAGATGACGGATGACAGATGACAGATGACAAATGACAGATGACAGATGACAGATGACAGATGACAGATGACAGATGACAGATGACAGATGACAGATGATAGGTGACAGATGACAGATGACAGATGACAGATGACAGATGACAGATGACAGATGACAGATGACAGATGACAGATGACAGATGACAGATGACAGATGACAGATGACAGATGACAGATGACAGATGACAGATTACAGATGACAGATGACAGATGACAGATGACAGATGACAGATGACATATGACAAATGGCAGATGACAGATGACAGATGACAGATGACAGATGACAGATGGCAGACGACAGATGACAGATGACAGATGACAGATGACAGATGACAGATGACAGATGACGGATGACAGATGACAGATGACAGATGACAGATGACAGATGACAGATGACAGATGACAGATGACAGTTGACAGATGACAGATGACAGATGACAGATGACAGATGACAGATGACAGATGACAGATGACAGATGATAGATGACAAATGACAGATGACAGATGACAGATGACAGATGACAGATGACAGATGACAGATGACAGACGACAGATGACAGATGACAGATGACAGATGACAGATGACAGATGACGGATGACAGATGACAGATGACAGATGACAGATGACAGATGACAGATGACAGATGACAGTTGACAGATGACAGATGACAGATGACAGATGACAGATGACAGATGACAGATGACAGATGACAGATGACAGATGATAGATGACAGATGACAGATGACAGATGACAGATGACAGATGACAGATGACAGATGACAGATGACAGATGACAGATGACAGATGACAGATGACAGATGACAGATGACAGATGAGAGATGACAGATGACAGATGACACATGACAGGTTGCAGATGACAGATGACATATGACAGAAGACAGATGACAGATGACAGATGACAGATGACAGAAGACAGATGACAGTTGACAGATGACAGATGACAGATGACAGAAGACAGATGACAGTTGACAGATGACAGATGACAGATGACAGATGACAGAAAATAGATGACAGATGACAGATGACAGATGACAGATGACAGATGAAACATGACAGATGACAGATGACAGATGACAGATGACAGAAGACAGATGACAGTTGACAGATGACAGATGACAGATGACAGATGACAGATGATAGATGACAGATGACAGATGACAGATGACAGATGAAAGATGACAGATGACAGATGACAGATGACAGATGACAGATGACAGATGACAGATGACAGAAGACAGATCACAGTTGACAGATGACAGATGACAGATGACAGATGACAGATGACAGATGATAGATGACAGATGACAGATGACAGATGACAGATGACAGATGACAGATGACAGATTAAACATGACACATGGCAGATGACATATGACAGATGACAGATGACAGATGACAGATGACAGATGACAGATGACAGATGACAGATGACAGATGACAGATGACAGATGACAGATGACAGATGACAGATGACAGATGACAGATGACAGATGACAGATGACAGATGACAGATGACAGATGACAGATGACAGATGACAGATGACAGATGACAGATGACAGATGACAGATGACAGATGACAGATGACAGATGACAGATGACAGATGACAGATGACAGATGACAGATGACAGATGACAGATGACAGATGACAGATGACAGATGACAAATGGCAGATGACAGATGACAGATGACAGATGACAGATGGCAGACGACAGATGACAGATGACAGAAGACAGATGACAGTTGACAGATGACAGATGACAGATGACAGATGACAGATGACAGATGACAGACGATAGATGACAGATGACAGATGACAGATGACAGATGACAGATGACAGATGACAGATGACAGATGACAGATGACAGATGACAGATGACAGATGACAGATGACAGATGACAGATGACAGATGACAGATGACAGATGACAGATGACAGATGACAGATGACAGATGACAGATGACAGATGACAAATGACAGATGACAGATGACACATGACAGGTTGCAGATGACAGATGACAGATGACAGATGACAGAAGACAGATGACAGTTGACAGATGACAGATGACAGATGACAGATGACAGATGACAGATGACAGATGACAGATGACAGATGACAGATGACAGATGACAGATGACAGATGACAGATGACAGATGACAGATGACAGATGACAGATGACAGATGACAGATGACAGATGACAGATGACAGATGACAGATGACAGATGACAGATGACAGATGACAGATGACAGATGACAGATGACAGATGACAGATGACAGATGACAGATGACAGATGACAGATGACAGATGACAGAAGACAGATGACAGTTGACAGATGACAGATGACAGATGACAGATGACAGATGACAGATGATAGATGCCAGATGACAGATGACAGATGACAGATGACAGATGACAGATGACAGATGACGGATGACAGATGACAGATGACAGATGGCAGATGACAGATGACAGAAGACAGATGACAGATGACAGATGACAGATGACAGATGACAGATGACAGATGACAGATGACAGATGACAGATGACAGATGACAGATGACAGATGACAGATGACAGATGACAGATGACAGATGACAGACGACAGATGACAAATGACAGATGACAGATGACAGATGACAGATGACAGATGACAGATGACAGATGACAGATGACAGATGACAGATGACAGATGACAGAAGACAGATGACAATTGACAGATGACAGATGACAGATGACAGATGACAGATGACAGATGACAGATGATAGATGACAGATGACAGATGACAGATGACAGATGACAGATGACAGATGACAGATGACAGATGACAGATGACAGATGACAGTTGACAGATGACAGATGACAGATGACAGATGACAGATGACAGATGACAGATGACAGATGATAGATGACAGATGACAGATGACATATGACAGATGACAGATGACAGATGACAGATGACAGATGACAGATGACAGATGACAGATGACAGATGACAGATGACAGATGACAGATGACAGATGACAGATGACAGATGACAGATGACAGATGACAGATGACAGATGACAGATGACAGATGACAGATGACAGATGACAGATGACAGATGACAGATGACAGATGACAGATGACAGATGACAGATGACAGATGACAGATGACAGATGACAGATGACAGATGACAGATGACAGATGACAGATGACAGATGACAGATGACAGATGACAGATGACAGATGACAGATGACAGTTGACAGATGACAGATGACAGATGACAGATGACAGATGACAGATGACAGATGACAGATGACAGATGATAGATGACAGATGGCAGATGGCAGATGACAGATGACAGATGACAGACGACAGATGACAGATGACAGATGACAGATGACAGATGACAGATGACAGATGACAGATGACAGATGACAGATGACAGATGACAGATGACAGATGACAGATGACAGATGACAGATGACAGATGACAGATGACAGATGACAGATGACAGATGACAGATGACAGATGACAGATGACAGATGACAGATGACAGATGACAGATGACAGATGACAGATGACAGATGACAGATGACAGATGACAGATGACAGATGACAGTTGACAGATGACAGATGACAGATGATAGATGACAGATGACAGATGACAGATGACAGATGACAGATGACAGATGACAGATGACAGATGACAGATGACAGATGACAGATGACAGATGACAGATGACAGATGACAGATGACAGATGACAGATGACAGATGACAGATGACAGATGACAGATGACAGATGACAGATGACAGATGACAGATGACAGATGACAGATGACAAATGACAGATGACAGAAGACAGATGACAGTTGACAGATGACAGATGACAGATGACGGATGACAGATGACAGATGACAAATGACAGATGACAGATGACAGATGACAGATGACAGATGACAGATGACAGATGACAGATGACAGATGACAAATGACAGATGACAGATGACAGATGACAGATGACAGATGACATATGACAAATGGCAGATGACAGATGACAGATGACAGATGACAGATGGCAGACGACAGATGACAGATGACGGATGACAGATGACAGATGACAGATGACAGATGACAGATGACAGATGACAGATGACAGTTGACAGATGACAGATGACAGATGACAGATGACAGATGACAGATGACAGATGACAGATGACAGATGACAGATGACAGATGATAGATGACAGATGACAGATGACAGATGATAGATGACAGATGACAGATGACAGATGACAGATGACAGATGACAGATGACAGATGACAGATGACAGATGACAGATGACAGATGACAGATGACAGATGACAGATGACAGATGACAGATGACAGATGACAGATGACAGATGACAGATGACAGATGACAGATGACAGATGACAGATGACAGATGACAGATGACAGATGACAGATGACAGATGACAGATGACAGATGACAGATGACAGATGACAGATGACAGATGACAGATGACAGTTGACAGATGACAGATGACAGATGACAGATGATAGATGACAGATGACAGATGACAGATGACAGATGAGAGATGACAGATGACAGATGACAGATGACAAATGACAGATGACAGATGACAGAAGACAGATGACAGTTGACAGATGACAGATGACAGATGACGGATGACAGATGACAGATGACAAATGACAGATGACAGATGACAGATGACAGATGACAGATGACAGATGACAGATGACAGATGACAGATGACAGATGATAGATGACAGATGACAGATGACAGATGACAGATGACAGATGACAGATGACAGATGACAGATGACAGATGACAGATGACAGATGACAGATGACAGATGACAGATGACAAATGACAGATGACAGATGACAGATGACAGATGACATATGACAAATGGCAGATGACAGATGACAGATGACAGATGGCAGACGACAGATGACAGATGACAGATGACAGATGACAGATGACAAATGACGGATGACAGATGACAGATGACAGATGACAGATGACAGATGACAGATGATAGATGACAGATGACAGATGACAAATGACAGATGACAGATGACAGATGACAGATGACAGATGACAGATGACAGATGACAGATGACAGACGACAGATGACAGATGACAGATGACAGATGACAGATGACAGATGACGGATGACAGATGACAGATGACAGATGACAGATGACAGATGACAGATGACAGATGACAGATGACAGATGACAGTTGACAGATGACAGATGACAGATGACAGATGACAGATGACAGATGACAGATGACAGATGACAGATGACAGATGATAGATGACAGATGACAGATGACAGATGACAGATGACAGATGACAAATGACAGATGACAGATGACAGATGACAGATGACAGATGACAGATGACAGATGACAGATGACAGATGACAGATGACAGATGACAGATGACACATGACAGGTTGCAGATGACAGATGACAGATGACAGAAGACAGATGACAGATGACAGATGACAGAAAATAGATGACAGATGACAGATGACAGATGACAGATGACAGATGACAGATGACAGATGACAGATGACAGATGACAGATGACAAATGACAGATGACAGATGACAGATGACAGATGACAGATGACAGATGACAGATGACAGATGACAGATGACAGATGACAGATGACAGATGACAGATGACAGATGACACATGACAGGTTGCAGATGACAGATGACAGAAGACAGATGACAGATGACAGATGACAGATGACAGAAGACAGATGACAGTTGACAGATGACAGATGACAGATGACAGATGACAGTTGACAGATGACAGATGACAGATGACAGATGACAGATGACAGATGACAGATGACAGATGACAGATGACAGATGACAGATGACAGATGATAGATGACAGATGACAGATGACAAATGACAGATGACAGATGACAGATGACAGATGACAGATGACAGATGACAGATGACAGATGACAGATGACAGACGACAGATGACAGATGACAGATGACAGATGACAGATGACAGATGACGGATGACAGATGACAGATGACAGATGACAGATGACAGATGACAGATGACAGATGACAGTTGACAGATGACAGATGACAGATGACAGATGACAGATGACAGATGACAGATGACAGATGACAGATGACAGATGATAGATGACAGATGACAGATGACAGATGACAGATGACAGATGACAGATGACAAATGACAGATGACAGATGACAGATGACAGATGACAGATGACAGATGACAGATGACAGATGACAGATGACAGATGACAGATGACAGATGACAGATGACAGATGACACATGACAGGTTGCAGATGACAGATGACAGATGACAGAAGACAGATGACAGATGACAGATGACAGATGACAGATGACAGAAGACAGATGACAGTTGACAGATGACAGATGACAGATGACAGAAGACAGATGACAGTTGACAGATGACAGATGACAGATGACAGAAAATAGATGACAGATGACAGATGACAGATGACAGATGACAGATGACAGATGACAGATGACAGATGACAGATGAAACATGACAGATGACAGATGACAGATGACAGATGACAGATGACAGAAGACAGATGACAGTTGACAGATGACAGATGACAGATGACAGATGACAGATGACAGATGACAGATGATAGATGACAGATGACAGATGACAGATGACAGATGACAGATGACAGATTAAACATGACACATGGCAGATGACATATGACAAATGACAGATGACAGATGACAGATGACAGATGACAGATGACAGATGACAGATGACAGATGAAAGATGACAGATGACAGATGACAGATGACAGAAGACAGGTGACAATTGACAGATGACAGATGACAGATGACAGATGACAGATGATAGATGACAGATGACAGATGACAGATGACAGATGACAGATTAAACATGACACATGGCAGATGACATATGACAGATGACAGATGACAGATGACAGATGACAGATGACAGATGACAGATGACAGATGACAGATGACAGATGACAGATGACAGATGACAGATGACAGATGACAGATGACAGATGACAGATGACAGATGACAGATGACAGATGACAGATGACAGATGACAGATGACAGATGACAGATGATAGATGACAGATGACAGATGACAGATGACAGATGACAGATGACAGATGACAGATGACAGATGACAAATGACAGATGACAGATGACAGATGACAGATGACAGATGAAAGATGACAGATGACAGATGACCGATGACAGATGACAGATGACAGATGACAGAAGACAGATGACAGTTGACAGATGAGAGATGACAGCTGACAGATGACAGATGACAGATGACAGATGACAGATGACAGATGACAGATGACAGATGACAGATGACAGATGACAGATGACAGATGACAGATGACAGATGACAGATGACAGATGACAGATGACAGATGACAGATGACAGATGACAGATGACAGATGACAGATGACAGATGACAGATGACAGATGACAGATGACAGATGACAGATGACAGATGACAGATGACAGATGACAGTTGACAGATGACAGATGACAGATGACAGATGACATATGACAAATGGCAGATGACAGATGACAGATGACAGATGGCAGATGGCAGACGACAGATGACAGATGACAGATGACAGATGACAAATGACGGATGACAGATGACAGATGACAGATGACAGATGACAGATGAAAGATGACAGATGACAGATGACAGATGACAGAAGACAGGTGACAATTGACAGATGACAGATGACAGATGACAGATGACAGATGATATATGACAGATGACAGATGACAGATGACAGATGACAGATGACAGATGACAGATTAAACATGACACATGGCAGATGACATATGACAGATGACAGATGACAGATGACAGATGACAGATGACAGATGACAGATGACAGATGACAGATGACAGATGACAGATGACAGATGACAGATGACAGATGACAGATGACAGAAGACAGATGACAATTGACAGATGACAGATGACAGATGACAGATGACAGATGACAGATGATAGATGACAGATGACAGATGACAGATGACAGATGACAGATGACAGATGACCAATGACAGATGACAGTTGACAGATGACAGATGACAGATGACAGATGACAGATGACAGATGACAGATGACAGATGATAGATGATAGATGACAGATGACAGATGACAGATGACAGATGACAGATGACAGATGACAGATGACAGATGACAGATGACAGATGACAGATGACAGATGACAGATGACAGATGACAGATGACAGATGACAGATGACAGATGACAGATGACAGATGACAGATGACAGATGACAGATGACAGATGACAGATGACAGATGACAGATGACAGATGACAGATGACAGATGACAGATGACAGATGACAGATGACAGATGACAGATGACAGATGACAGATGACAGATGACAGATGACAGATGACAGATGACAGATGACAGATGACAGATGACAGATGACAGATGACAGATGACAGATGATAGATGACAGATGGCAGATGGCAGATGACAGATGACAGACGACAGACGACAGATGACAGATGACAGATGACAGATGACAGATGACAGATGACAGATGACAGATGACAGATGACAGATGACAGATGACAGATGACAGATGACAGATGACAGACGACAGATGACAGATGACAGATGACAGATGACAGATGACAGATGACAGATGACAGATGACAGATGACAGATGACAGATGACAGATGACAGATGACAGATGACAGATGACAGATGATAGATGACAGATGACAGATGACAGATGACAGATGACAGATGACAGATGACAGATGACAGATGACAGATGACAGATGACAGATGACAGATGACAGATGACAGATGACAGATGACAGATGACAGATGACAGATGACAGATGACAAATGACAGATGACAGAAGACAGATGACAGTTGACAGATGACAGATGACAGGTGACGGATGACAGATGACAGATGACAAATGACAGATGACAGATGACAGATGACAGATGACAGATGACAGATGACAGATGACAGATGACAGATGACAGATGACAGATGACAGATGACAGATGACAGATGACAGATGACAGAAGATAGATGACAGTTGACAGATGACAGATGACAGATGACAGATGACAGATAATAGATGACAGATGATAGATGACAGATGACAGATGACAGATGACAGATGACAGATGACAGATGACAGATGACAGATGACAGATGACAGATGACAGATGACAGATGACAGATGACAGATGACAGATGACACATGACACATGGCATATGACAGATGACTGATGACAGATGACAGATGACAGATGACAGATGACAGATGACAGATGACAGATGACAGATGACAGATGACAGATGACGGATGACAGATGACAGATGACAGATGACAGATGACAGATGACAGATGACAGATGACAGATGACAGATGACAGATGACAGATGACAGATGACAGATGACAGATGACAGATGACAGATGACAGATGACAGATGACAGAAGACAGATGACAGTTGACAGATGACAGATGACAGATGACGGATGACAGATGACAGATGACAGATGACAGATGACAGATGACAGATGACAGATGACAGATGACAGATGACAGATGACAGATGACAGATGACAGATGACAGATGACAGGTGGCAGATGACAGATGACAGATGACAGATGACAGATGACAGATGACAGATGACAGATGACGGATGACAGATGACAGATGACAGATGACAGATGACAGATCACAGATGACAGATGACAGATGCCAGATGACAGATGACAGATGACAGATGACTGATGACAGATGACAGATGACAGATGACAGATGACAGATGACAGATGACAGATGACAGATGACAGATGACAGATGACAGATGACAGATGACAGATGACAGATGACAGATGACAGATGACAGATGACAGATGACACATGACACATGGCATATGACAGATGACTGATGACAGATGACAGATGACAGATGACAGATGACAGATGACAGATGACAGATGACAGATGACAGATGACAGATGACGGATGACAGATGACAGATGACAGATGACAGATGACAGATGACAGATGACAGATGACAGATGACAGATGACAGATGACAGATGACAGATGACAGATGACAGATGACAGATGACAGATGACAGATGACAGATGACAGATGACAGAAGACAGATGACAGTTGACAGATGACAGATGACAGATGACGGATGACAGATGACAGATGACAGATGACAGATGACAGATGACAGATGACAGATGACAGATGACAGATGACAGATGACAGATGACAGATGACAGATGACAGATGACAGGTGGCAGATGACAGATGACAGATGACAGATGACAGATGACAGATGACAGATGACAGATGACAGATGACGGATGACAGATGACAGATGACAGATGACAGATGACAGGTGGCAGATGACAGATGACAGGTGGCAGATGACAGATGACAGATGACAGATGACAGATGACAGATGACAGATGACAGATGACAGATGACGGATGACAGATGACAGATGACAGATGACAGATGACAGATCACAGATGACAGATGACAGATGACAGATGACAGATGACAGATGACAGATGACTGATGACAGATGACAGATGACAGATGACAGATGACAGATGACAGATGACAGATGACAGATGACAGATGACAGATGACAGATGACAGATGACAGATGACAGATGACAGATGACAGATGACAGATGACAGATGACAGATGACAGATGACAGATGACAGATGACAGATGACAGATGACAGATGACAGATGACAGATGACAGATGACAGATGACAGATGACAGATGACAGATGACAGATGACAGATGACAGATGACAGATGACAGATGGCAGACGACAGATGACAGATGACAGATGACAGATGACAGATGACAGATGACAGATGACAGATGACAGATGACAGATGACAGATGACAGATGACAGATGACAGATGACAGAAGACAGATGACAGTTGACAGATGACAGATGACAGATGACAGATGACAGATGACAGATGACAGATGACAGATGACAGATGACAGATGACAGACGATAGATGACAGATGACAGATGACAGATGACAGATGACAGATGACAGATGACAGATGACAGATGACAGATGACAGATGACAGATGACAGATGACAGATGACAGATGACAGATGACAGATGACAGATGACAGATGACAGATGACAGATGACAGATGACAAATGACAGATGACAGATGACAGATGACAGATGACAGATGACAGATGACAGATGACAAATGACAGATGGCAGATGACAGAAGACAGATGACAGTTGACAGATGACAGATGATAGATGACGGATGACAGATGACAGATGACAGATGACAGATGACAGATGACAGATGACAGATGACAGATGACAGATGACAGATGACAGATGACAGATGACAGATGACAGATGACAGATGACAGATGACAGATGACAGATGACAGATGACAGATGACAGATGACAGATGACAGATGACAGATGACAGATGACAGATGACAGATGACAGATGACAGATGACAGATGACAGATGACAGATGACAGATGACAGATGACAGATGACAGATGACAGATGACAGATGACAGATGACAAATGACAGATGACACATGACAGGTTGCAGATGACAGATGACAGATGACAGATGACAGAAGACAGATGACAGTTGACAGATGACAGATGACAGATGACAGATGACAGATGACAGATGACAAATGACAGATGACAGATGACAGATGACAGATGACAGATGACAGATGACAGATGACTGATGACAGATGACAGATGACAGATGACAGATGACAGATGACAGATGACAGATGACAGATGACAGATGACAGATGACAGATGACAGATGACAGATGACAGATGACAGATGACAGATGACAGATGACAGATGACAGATGACAGATGACAGATGACAGATGACAGATGACAGATGACAGATGACAGATGACAGAAGACAGATGACAGTTGACAGATGACAGATGACAGATGACAGATGACAGATGACAGATGATAGATGACAGATGACAGATGACAGATGACAGATGACAGATGACAGATGACAGATGACAGATGACAGATGACGGATGACAGATGACAGATGACAGATGGCAGATGACAGATGACAGATGACAGAAGACAGATGACAGATGACAGATGACAGATGACAGATGACAGATGACAGATGACAGATGACAGATGACAGATGACAGATGACAGATGACAGATGACAGATGACAGATGACAGATGACAGATGACAGATGACAGATGACAGATGACAGATGACAGATGACAGATGACAGATGACAGATGACAGATGACAGAAGACAGAAGACAGATGACAGTTGACAGATGACAGATGACAGATGACAGATGACAGATGACAGATGACAGATGATAGATGACAGATGACATATTAAACATGACACATGGCAGATGACATATGACAGATGACAGATGACAGATGACAGATGACAGATGACAGATGACAGATGACAGATGACAGATGACAGATGACAGATGACAGATGACAGATGACAGATGACAGATGACAGATGACAGATGACAGATGACAGATGACAGATGACAGATGACAGATGACAGATGACAGATGACAGATGACAGATGACAGATGACAGATGACAGATGACAGATGACAGATGACAGATGACAGAAGACAGATGACAATTGACAGATGACAAATGACAGATGACAGATGTAAGATGACAGATGACAGATGATAGATGACAGATGACAGATGACAGATGACAGATGACAGATGACAGATGACAGATAACAGATGACAGATGACAGATGAAGATGACAAATGACAGATGACAGATGACAGATGACAGATGACAGATGACAGATGACAGATGACAGATGACAGATGATAGATGACAGATGACAGATGACAGATGACAGATGACAGATGACAAATTTCAGATGACAGATGACAGATGACAGAAGACAGATGACAGTTGACAGATGACAGATGACAGATGACGAATGACAGATGACAGATGACAGATGACAGATGACAGATGACAGATGACAGATGACAGATGACAGATGACAGATGACAGATGACAGATGACAGTTGACAGATGACAGATGACAGATGACAGATGACAGATGACAGATGACAGATGACAGATGACAGATGACAGATGACAGATGACAGATGACAGATGACAGATGACAGATGACAGATGACAGATGACAGATGACAGATGACAGATGACAGATGACAGATGATAGATGACAGATGACAGATGACAGATGACAGATGACAGATGACAAATGACAGATGGCAGATGACAGAAGACAGATGACAGTTGACAGATGACAGATGACAGATGACGGATGACAGATGACAGATGACAGATGACAGATGACAGATGACAGATGACAGATGACAGATGACAGATGACAGATGACAGATGACAGATGACAGATGACAGATGACAGATGACAGATGACAGATGACAGATGACAGATGACAGATGACAGATGACAGATGACAGATGACAGATGACAGATGACAGATGACAGATGACAGATGACAGATGACAGATGACAGATGACAGATGACAGATGACAGATGACAGATGACAGATGACAGATGACAGAAGATAGATGACAGTTGACAGATGACAGATGACAGATGACAGATGACAGATGACAGATAATAGATGACAGATGATAGATGACAGATGACAGATGACAGATGACAGATGACAGATGACAGATGACAGATGACAGATGACAGATGACAGATGACAGATGACAGATGACACATGACACATGGCATATGACAGATGACTGATGACAGATGACAGATGACAGATGACAGATGACAGATGACAGATGACAGATGACAGATGACAGATGACAGATGACAGATGACAGATGACAGATGACAGATGACAGATGACAGATGACAGATGACAGATGACAGATGACAGATGACAGATGACAGATGACAGATGACAGATGACAGATGACAGATGACAGATGACAGATGACAGATGACAGATGACAGACGACAGATGACAGATGACAGATGACAGATGACAGATGACAGATGACGGATGACAGATGACAGATGACAGATGACAGATGACAGATGACAGATGACAGATGACAGTTGACAGATGACAGATGACAGATGACAGATGACAGATGACAGATGACAGATGACAGATGACAGATGACAGATGATAGATGACAGATGACAGATGACAGATGACAGATGACAGATGACAGATGACAGATGACAGATGACAGATGACAGATGACAGATGACAGATGACAGATGACAGATGACAGATGACAGATGACAGATGACAGATGAGAGATGACAGATGACAGATGACACATGACAGGTTGCAGATGACAGATGACATATGACAGAAGACAGATGACAGATGACAGATGACAGATGACAGAAGACAGATGACAGTTGACAGATGACAGATGACAGATGACAGAAGACAGATGACAGTTGACAGATGACAGATGACAGATGACAGATGACAGAAAATAGATGACAGATGACAGATGACAGATGACAGATGACAGATGAAACATGACAGATGACAGATGACAGATGACAGATGACAGAAGACAGATGACAGTTGACAGATGACAGATGACAGATGACAGATGACAGATGATAGATGACAGATGACAGATGACAGATGACAGATGAAAGATGACAGATGACAGATGACAGATGACAGATGACAGATGACAGATGACAGATGACAGAAGACAGATCACAGTTGACAGATGACAGATGACAGATGACAGATGACAGATGACAGATGATAGATGACAGATGACAGATGACAGATGACAGATGACAGATGACAGATGACAGATTAAACATGACACATGGCAGATGACATATGACAGATGACAGATGACAGATGACAGATGACAGATGACAGATGACAGATGACAGATGACAGATGACAGATGACAGATGACAGATGACAGATGACAGATGACAGATGACAGATGACAGATGACAGATGACAGATGACAGATGACAGATGACAGATGACAGATGACAGATGACAGATGACAGATGACAGATGACAGATGACAGATGACAGATGACAGATGACAGATGACAGATGACAGATGACAGATGACAGATGACAGATGACAGATGACAGATGACAGATGACAGATGACAGATGACAGATGACAGATGACAGATGACAGATGACAGATGACAGATGACAAATGGCAGATGACAGATGACAGATGACAGATGACAGATGGCAGACGACAGATGACAGATGACAGAAGACAGATGACAGTTGACAGATGACAGATGACAGATGACAGATGACAGATGACAGATGACAGACGATAGATGACAGATGACAGATGACAGATGACAGATGACAGATGACAGATGACAGATGACAGATGACAGATGACAGATGACAGATGACAGATGACAGATGACAGATGACAGATGACAGATGACAGATGACAGATGACAGATGACAGATGACAGATGACAGATGACAGATGACAGATGACAGATGACAGATGACAGATGACAGATGACAGATGACAAATGACAGATGACAGATGACACATGACAGGTTGCAGATGACAGATGACAGATGACAGATGACAGAAGACAGATGACAGTTGACAGATGACAGATGACAGATGACAGATGACAGATGACAGATGACAGATGACAGATGACAGATGACAGATGACAGATGACAGATGACAGATGACAGATGACAGATGACAGATGACAGATGACAGATGACAGATGACAGATGACAGATGACAGATGACAGATGACAGATGACAGATGACAGATGACAGATGACAGATGACAGATGACAGATGACAGATGACAGATGACAGATGACAGATGACAGATGACAGAAGACAGATGACAGTTGACAGATGACAGATGACAGATGACAGATGACAGATGACAGATGATAGATGCCAGATGACAGATGACAGATGACAGATGACAGATGACAGATGACAGATGACGGATGACAGATGACAGATGACAGATGGCAGATGACAGATGACAGAAGACAGATGACAGATGACAGATGACAGATGACAGATGACAGATGACAGATGACAGATGACAGATGACAGATGACAGATGACAGATGACAGATGACAGATGACAGATGACAGACGACAGATGACAAATGACAGATGACAGATGACAGATGACAGATGACAGATGACAGATGACAGATGACAGATGACAGATGACAGATGACAGATGACAGAAGACAGATGACAATTGACAGATGACAGATGACAGATGACAGATGACAGATGACAGATGATAGATGACAGATGACAGATGACAGATGACAGATGACAGATGACAGATGACAGATGACAGATGACAGATGACAGATGACAGATGACAGATGACAGATGACAGTTGACAGATGACAGATGACAGATGACAGATGACAGATGACAGATGACAGATGACAGATGATAGATGACAGATGACAGATGACATATGACAGATGACAGATGACAGATGACAGATGACAGATGACAGATGACAGATGACAGATGACAGATGACAGATGACAGATGACAGATGACAGATGACAGATGACAGATGACAGATGACAGATGACAGATGACAGATGACAGATGACAGATGACAGATGACAGATGACAGATGACAGATGACAGATGACAGATGACAGATGACAGATGACAGATGACAGATGACAGATGACAGATGACAGATGACAGATGACAGATGACAGATGACAGATGACAGATGACAGATGACAGATGACAGATGACAGATGACAGATGACAGATGACAGATGACAGATGACAGTTGACAGATGACAGATGACAGATGACAGATGACAGATGACAGATGACAGATGACAGATGACAGATGATAGATGACAGATGGCAGATGGCAGATGACAGATGACAGATGACAGACGACAGATGACAGATGACAGATGACAGATGACAGATGACAGATGACAGATGACAGATGACAGATGACAGATGACAGATGACAGATGACAGATGACAGATGACAGATGACAGATGACAGATGACAGATGACAGATGACAGATGACAGATGACAGATGACAGATGACAGATGACAGATGACAGATGACAGATGACAGATGACAGATGACAGATGACAGACGACAGATGACAGATGACAGATGACAGATGACAGATGACAGATGACAGATGACAGATGACAGATGACAGATGACAGTTGACAGATGACAGATGACAGATGATAGATGACAGATGACAGATGACAGATGACAGATGACAGATGACAGATGACAGATGACAGATGACAGATGACAGATGACAGATGACAGATGACAGATGACAGATGACAGATGACAGATGACAGATGACAGATGACAGATGACAGATGACAGATGACAGATGACAGATGACAGATGACAGATGACAGATGACAGATGACAAATGACAGATGACAGAAGACAGATGACAGTTGACAGATGACAGATGACAGATGACGGATGACAGATGACAGATGACAAATGACAGATGACAGATGACAGATGACAGATGACAGATGACAGATGACAGATGACAGATGACAGATGACAGATGACAAATGACAGATGACAGATGACAGATGACAGATGACAGATGACATATGACAAATGGCAGATGACAGATGACAGATGACAGATGACAGATGGCAGACGACAGATGACAGATGACAGATGACAGATGACAGATGACAGATGACGGATGACAGATGACAGATGACAGATGACAGATGACAGATGACAGATGACAGTTGACAGATGACAGATGACAGATGACAGATGACAGATGACAGATGACAGATGACAGATGACAGATGACAGATGACAGATGATAGATGACAGATGACAGATGACAGATGACAGATGACAGATGACAGATGACAGATGACAGATGACAGATGACAGATGACAGATGACAGATGACAGATGACAGATGACAGATGACAGATGACAGATGACAGATGACAGATGACAGATGACAGATGACAGATGACAGATGACAGATGACAGATGACAGATGACAGATGACAGATGACAGATGACAGATGACAGATGACAGATGACAGATGACAGATGACAGATGACAGATGACAGTTGACAGATGACAGATGACAGATGACAGATGATAGATGACAGATGACAGATGACAGATGACAGATGAGAGATGACAGATGACAGATGACAGATGACAAATGACAGATGACAGATGACAGAAGACAGATGACAGTTGACAGATGACAGATGACAGATGACGGATGACAGATGACAGATGACAAATGACAGATGACAGATGACAGATGACAGATGACAGATGACAGATGACAGATGACAGATGACAGATGACAGATGATAGATGACAGATGACAGATGACAGATGACAGATGACAGATGACAGATGACAGATGACAGATGACAGATGACAGATGACAGATGACAGATGACAGATGACAGATGACAGATGACAGATGACAGATGACAAATGACAGATGACAGATGACAGATGACAGATGACATATGACAAATGGCAGATGACAGATGACAGATGACAGATGGCAGACGACAGATGACAGATGACAGATGACAGATGACAGATGACAAATGACGGATGACAGATGACAGATGACAGATGACAGATGACAGATGACAGATGATAGATGACAGATGACAGATGACAAATGACAGATGACAGATGACAGATGACAGATGACAGATGACAGATGACAGATGACAGATGACAGACGACAGATGACAGATGACAGATGACAGATGACAGATGACAGATGACGGATGACAGATGACAGATGACAGATGACAGATGACAGATGACAGATGACAGATGACAGATGACAGATGACAGTTGACAGATGACAGATGACAGATGACAGATGACAGATGACAGATGACAGATGACAGATGACAGATGACAGATGACAGATGACAGATGATAGATGACAGATGACAGATGACAGATGACAGATGACAGATGACAGATGACAAATGACAGATGACAGATGACAGATGACAGATGACAGATGACAGATGACAGATGACAGATGACAGATGACAGATGACAGATGACAGATGACACATGACAGGTTGCAGATGACAGATGACAGATGACAGAAGACAGATGACAGATGACAGATGACAGAAAATAGATGACAGATGACAGATGACAGATGACAGATGACAGATGACAGATGACAGATGACAGATGACAGATGACAGATGACAAATGACAGATGACAGATGACAGATGACAGATGACAGATGACAGATGACAGATGACAGATGACAGATGACAGATGACAGATGACAGATGACAGATGACAGATGACACATGACAGGTTGCAGATGACAGATGACAGAAGACAGATGACAGATGACAGATGACAGATGACAGAAGACAGATGACAGTTGACAGATGACAGATGACAGATGACAGATGACAGTTGACAGATGACAGATGACAGATGACAGATGACAGATGACAGATGACAGATGACAGATGACAGATGACAGATGACAGATGACAGATGACAGATGATAGATGACAGATGACAGATGACAAATGACAGATGACAGATGACAGATGACAGATGACAGATGACAGATGACAGATGACAGATGACAGACGACAGATGACAGATGACAGATGACAGATGACAGATGACAGATGACGGATGACAGATGACAGATGACAGATGACAGATGACAGATGACAGATGACAGATGACAGTTGACAGATGACAGATGACAGATGACAGATGACAGATGACAGATGACAGATGACAGATGACAGATGACAGATGATAGATGACAGATGACAGATGACAGATGACAGATGACAGATGACAGATGACAAATGACAGATGACAGATGACAGATGACAGATGACAGATGACAGATGACAGATGACAGATGACAGATGACAGATGACAGATGACAGATGACAGATGACACATGACAGGTTGCAGATGACAGATGACAGATGACAGAAGACAGATGACAGATGCCAGATGACAGATGACAGAAGACAGATGACAGTTGACAGATGACAGATGACAGATGACAGAAGACAGATGACAGTTGACAGATGACAGATGACAGATGACAGAAAATAGATGACAGATGACAGATGACAGATGACAGATGACAGATGACAGATGACAGATGACAGATGATAGATGACAGATGACAGATGACAGATGACAGATGACAGATGACAGATGACAGAAGACAGATGACAGTTGACAGATGACAGATGACAGATGACAGATGACAGATGACAGATGACAGATGATAGATGACAGATGACAGATGACAGATGACAGATGACAGATGACAGATTAAACATGACACATGGCAGATGACATATGACAAATGACAGATGACAGATGACAGATGACAGATGACAGATGACAGATGACAGATGACAGATGACAGATGAAAGATGACAGATGACAGATGACAGATGACAGAAGACAGGTGACAATTGACAGATGACAGATGACAGATGACAGATGACAGATGATAGATGACAGATGACAGATGACAGATGACAGATGACAGATTAAACATGACACATGGCAGATGACATATGACAGATGACAGATGACAGATGACAGATGACAGATGACAGATGACAGATGACAGATGACAGATGACAGATGACAGATGACAGATGACAGATGACAGATGACAGATGACAGATGACAGATGACAGATGACAGATGACAGATGACAGATGACAGATGACAGATGACAGATGACAGATGACAGATGACAGATGATAGATGACAGATGACAGATGACAGATGACAGATGACAGATGACAGATGACAGATGACAGATGACAAATGACAGATGACAGATGACAGATGACAGATGACAGATGAAAGATGACAGATGACAGATGACCGATGACAGATGACAGATGACAGATGACAGAAGACAGATGACAGTTGACAGATGAGAGATGACAGCTGACAGATGACAGATGACAGATGACAGATGACAGATGACAGATGACAGATGACAGATGACAGATGACAGATGACAGATGACAGATGACAGATGACAGATGACAGATGACAGATGACAGATGACAGATGACAGATGACAGATGACAGATGACAGATGACAGATGACAGATGACAGATGACAGATGACAGATGACAGATGACAGATGACAGATGACAGTTGACAGATGACAGATGACAGATGACAGATGACATATGACAAATGGCAGATGACAGATGACAGATGACAGATGGCAGATGGCAGACGACAGATGACAGATGACAGATGACAGATGACAAATGACGGATGACAGATGACAGATGACAGATGACAGATGACAGATGAAAGATGACAGATGACAGATGACAGATGACAGAAGACAGGTGACAATTGACAGATGACAGATGACAGATGACAGATGACAGATGACAGATGATAGATGACAGATGACAGATGACAGATGACAGATGACAGATGACAGATGACAGATTAAACATGACACATGGCAGATGACATATGACAGATGACAGATGACAGATGACAGATGACAGATGACAGATGACAGATGACAGATGACAGATGACAGATGACAGATGACAGATGACAGAAGACAGATGACAATTGACAGATGACAGATGACAGATGACAGATGACAGATGACAGATGATAGATGACAGATGACAGATGACAGATGACAGATGACAGATGACAGATGACAGATGACAGATGACAGATGACAGTTGACAGATGACAGATGACAGATGACAGATGACAGATGACAGATGACAGATGACAGATGATAGATGATAGATGACAGATGACAGATGACAGATGACAGATGACAGATGACAGATGACAGATGACAGATGACAGATGACAGATGACAGATGACAGATGACAGATGACAGATGACAGATGACAGATGACAGATGACAGATGACAGATGACAGATGACAGATGACAGATGACAGATGACAGATGACAGATGACAGATGACAGATGACAGATGACAGATGACAGATGACAGATGACAGATGACAGATGACAGATGACAGATGACAGATGACAGACGACAGATGACAGATGACAGATGACAGATGACAGATGACAGATGACAGATGACAGATGATAGATGACAGATGGCAGATGGCAGATGACAGATGACAGACGACAGACGACAGATGACAGATGACAGATGACAGATGACAGATGACAGATGACAGATGACAGATGACAGATGACAGCTGACAGATGACAGATGACAGATGACAGATGACAGACGACAGATGACAGATGACAGATGACAGATGACAGATGACAGATGACAGATGACAGATGACAGATGACAGATGACAGATGACAGATGACAGATGACAGATGACAGATGACAGATGACAGATGACAGATGACAGATGACAGATGACAGATGACAGATGACAGATGACAGATGACAGATGACAGATGACAGTTGACAGATGACAGATGACAGATGACAGATGATAGATGACAGATGACAGATGACAGATGACAGATGACAGATGACAGATGACAGATGACAGATGACAGATGACAGATGACAGATGACAGATGACAGATGACAGATGACAGATGACAGATGACAGATGACAGATGACAGATGACAGATGACAAATGACAGATGACAGAAGACAGATGACAGTTGACAGATGACAGATGACAGGTGACGGATGACAGATGACAGATGACAAATGACAGATGACAGATGACAGATGACAGATGACAGATGACAGATGACAGATGACAGATGACAGATGACAGATGACAGATGACAGATGACAGATGACAGATGACAGAAGATAGATGACAGTTGACAGATGACAGATGACAGATGACAGATGACAGATAATAGATGACAGATGATAGATGACAGATGACAGATGACAGATGACAGATGACAGATGACAGATGACAGATGACAGATGACAGATGACAGATGACAGATGACAGATGACAGATGACAGATGACAGATGACACATGACACATGGCATATGACAGATGACTGATGACAGATGACAGATGACAGATGACAGATGACAGATGACAGATGACAGATGACAGATGACAGATGACAGATGACGGATGACAGATGACAGATGACAGATGACAGATGACAGATGACAGATGACAGATGACAGATGACAGATGACAGATGACAGATGACAGATGACAGATGACAGATGACAGATGACAGATGACAGATGACAGATGACAGATGACAGATGACAGAAGACAGATGACAGTTGACAGATGACAGATGACAGATGACGGATGACAGATGACAGATGACAGATGACAGATGACAGATGACAGATGAAAGATGACAGATGACAGATGACAGATGACAGATGACAGATGACAGATGACAGATGACAGGTGGCAGATGACAGATGACAGATGACAGATGACAGATGACAGATGACAGATGACAGATGACAGATGACAGATGACGGATGACAGATGACAGATGACAGATGACAGATGACAGATCACAGATGACAGATGACAGATGACAGATGACAGATGACAGATGACAGATGACTGATGACAGATGACAGATGACAGATGACAGATGACAGATGACAGATGACAGATGACAGATGACAGATGACAGATGACAGATGACAGATGACAGATGACAGATGACAGATGACAGATGACAGATGACAGATGACAGATGACAGATGACAGATGACAGATGACAGATGACAGATGACAGATGACAGATGACAGATGACAGATGACAGATGACAGATGACAGATGACAGATGACAGATGACAGATGACAGATGACAGATGACAGATGACAGATGACAGATGACAGATGACAGATGACAGATGACAGATGACAGATGACAGATGACAGATGACAGATGACAGATGACAGATGACAGATGACAGATGACAGATGGCAGACGACAGATGACAGATGACAGATGACAGATGACAGATGACAGATGACAGATGACAGATGACAGATGACAGATGACAGATGACAGATGACAGATGACAGAAGACAGATGACAGTTGACAGATGACAGATGACAGATGACAGATGACAGATGACAGATGACAGATGACAGATGACAGATGACAGATGACAGACGATAGATGACAGATGACAGATGACAGATGACAGATGACAGATGACAGATGACAGATGACAGATGACAGATGACAGATGACAGATGACAGATGACAGATGACAGATGACAGATGACAGATGACAGATGACAAATGACAGATGACAGATGACAGATGACAGATGACAGATGACAGATGACAGATGACAAATGACAGATGGCAGATGACAGAAGACAGATGACAGTTGACAGATGACAGATGATAGATGACGGATGACAGATGACAGATGACAGATGACAGATGACAGATGACAGATGACAGATGACAGATGACAGATGACAGATGACAGATGACAGATGACAGATGACAGATGACAGATGACAGATGACAGATGACAGATGACAGATGACAGATGACAGATGACAGATGACAGATGACAGATGACAGATGACAGATGACAGATGACAGATGACAGATGACAGATGACAGATGACAGATGACAGATGACAGATGACAGATGACAGATGACAAATGACAGATGACACATGACAGGTTGCAGATGACAGATGACAGATGACAGATGACAGAAGACAGATGACAGTTGACAGATGACAGATGACAGATGACAGATGACAGATGACAGATGACAAATGACAGATGACAGATGACAGATGACAGATGACAGATGACAGATGACAGATGACTGATGACAGATGACAGATGACAGATGACAGATGACAGATGACAGATGACAGATGACAGATGACAGATGACAGATGACAGATGACAGATGACAGATGACAGATGACAGATGACAGATGACAGATGACAGATGACAGATGACAGATGACAGATGACAGATGACAGATGACAGATGACAGAAGACAGATGACAGTTGACAGATGACAGATGACAGATGACAGATGACAGATGACAGATGATAGATGACAGATGACAGATGACAGATGACAGATGACAGATGACAGATGACAGATGACAGATGACGGATGACAGATGACAGATGACAGATGGCAGATGACAGATGACAGATGACAGAAGACAGATGACAGATGACAGATGACAGATGACAGATGACAGATGACAGATGACAGATGACAGATGACAGATGACAGATGACAGATGACAGATGACAGATGACAGATGACAGATGACAGATGACAGATGACAGATGACAGATGACAGATGACAGATGACAGATGACAGATGACAGATGACAGATGACAGATGACAGATGACAGATGACAGATGACAGATGACAAATGACAGATGACACATGACAGGTTGCAGATGACAGATGACAGATGACAGAAGACAGATGACAGTTGACAGATGACAGATGACAGATGACAGATGACAGATGACAGATGATAGATGACAGATGACAGATGACAGATGACAGATGACAGATGACAGATGACAGATGACAGATGACAGATGACAGATGACAGATGACAGATGACAGATGACAGATGACAGATGACAGATGACAGATGACAGATGACAGATGACAGATGACAGATGACAGATGACAGATGACAGATGACAGATGACAGAAGACAGATGACAGTTGACAGATGACAGATGACAGATGACAGATGACAGATGACAGATGACAGATGATAGATGACAGATGACATATTAAACATGACACATGGCAGATGACATATGACAGATGACAGATGACAGATGACATATTAAACATGACACATGGCAGATGACATATGACAGATGACAGATGACAGATGACAGATGACAGATGACAGATGACAGATGACAGATGACAGATGACAGATGACAGATGACAGATGACAGATGACAGATGACAGATGACAGATGACAGATGACAGATGACAGATGACAGATGACAGAAGACAGATGACAATTGACAGATGACAAATGACAGATGACAGATGTAAGATGACAGATGACAGATGATAGATGACAGATGACAGATGACAGATGACAGATGACAGATGACAGATGACAGATAACAGATGACAGATGACAGATGAAGATGACAAATGACAGATGACAGATGACAGATGACAGATGACAGATGACAGATGACAGATGACAGATGACAGATGATAGATGACAGATGACAGATGACAGATGACAGATGACAGATGACAAATTTCAGATGACAGATGACAGATGACAGAAGACAGATGACAGTTGACAGATGACAGATGACAGATGACGAATGACAGATGACAGATGACAGATGACAGATGACAGATGACAGATGACAGATGACAGATGACAGATGTCAGATGACAGTTGACAGATGACAGATGACAGATGACAGATGACAGATGACAGATGACAGATGACAGATGACAGATGACAGATGACAGATGACAGATGACAGATGACAGATGACAGATGACAGATGACAGATGACAGATGACAGATGACAGATGACAGATGATAGATGACAGATGACAGATGACAGATGACAGATGACAGATGACAAATGACAGATGGCAGATGACAGAAGACAGATGACAGTTGACAGATGACAGATGACAGATGACGGATGACAGATGACAGATGACAGATGACAGATGACAGATGACAGATGACAGATGACAGATGACAGATGACAGATGACAGATGACAGATGACAGATGACAGATGACAGATGACAGATGACAGATGACAGATGACAGATGACAGATGACAGATGACAGATGACAGATGACAGATGACAGATGACAGATGACAGATGACAGATGACAGATGACAGATGACAGATGACAGATGACAGATGACAGATGACAGATGACAGAAGATAGATGACAGTTGACAGATGACAGATGACAGATGACAGATGACAGATGACAGATAATAGATGACAGATGATAGATGACAGATGACAGATGACAGATGACAGATGACAGATGACAGATGACAGATGACAGATGACAGATGACAGATGACAGATGACACATGACACATGGCATATGACAGATGACTGATGACAGATGACAGATGACAGATGACAGATGACAGATGACAGATGACAGATGACAGATGACAGATGACAGATGACAGATGACAGATGACAGATGACAGATGACAGATGACAGATGACAGATGACAGATGACAGATGACAGATGACAGATGACAGATGACAGATGACAGATGACAGATGACAGATGACAGATGACAGATGACAGATGACAGATGACAGATGACGGATGACAGATGACAGATGACAGATGACAGATGACGGATGACAGATGACAGATGACAGATGACAGATGACAGATGACAGATGACAGAAGACAGATGACAGTTGACAGATGACAGATGACAGATGACGGATGACAGATGACAGATGACAGATGACAGATGACAGATGACAGGTGGCAGATGACAGATGACAGATGACAGATGACAGATGACAGATGACAGATGACAGATGACAGATGACAGATGACAGATGACGGATGACAGATGACAGATGACAGATGACAGATGACAGATCACAGATCACAGATGACAGATGACAGATGACAGATGACAGATGACAGATGACTGATGACAGATGACAGATGACAGATGACAGATGACAGATGACAGATGACAGATGACAGATGACAGATGACAGATGACAGATGACAGATGACAGATGACAGATGACAGATGACAGATGACAGATGACAGATGACAGATGACAGATGACAGATGACAGATGACAGATGACAGATGACAGATGACAGATGACAGATGACAGATGACAGATGACAGATGACAGATGACAGATGACAGATGACAGATGACAGATGACAGATGACAGATGACAGATGACAGATGACAAATGGCAGATGACAGATGACAGATGACAGATGACAGATGACAGATGGCAGACGACAGATGACAGATGACAGATGACAGATGACAGATGACAGATGACAGATGACAGATGACAGATGACAGATGACAGATGACAGAAGACAGATGACAGTTGACAGATGACAGATGACAGATGACAGATGACAGACGATAGATGACAGATGACAGATGACAGATGACAGATGACAGATGACAGATGACAGATGACAGATGACAGATGACAGATGACAGAAGACAGATGACAGATGACAGATGACAGATGACAGATGACAGATGACAGATGACAGATGACAGATGACAGATGACAAATGACAGATGACAGATGACAGATGACAGATGACAGATGACAAATGATAGATGACAGATGACAGATGACAGATGACAGATGACAGATGACAAATGACAGATGGCAGATGACAGAAGACAGATGACAGTTGACAGATGACAGATGATAGATGACGGATGACAGATGACAGATGACAGATGACAGATGACAGATGACAGATGACAGATGACAGATGACAGATGACAGATGACAGATGACAGATGACAGATGACAGATGACAGATGACAGATGACAGATGACAGATGACAGATGACAGATGACAGATGACAGATGACAGATGACAGATGACAGATGACAGATGACAGATGACAGATGACAGATGACAGATGACAGATGACAGATGACAGATGACAGATGACAGATGACAGATGACAGATGACAGATGACAGAAGATAGATGACAGTTGACAGATGACAGATGACAGATGACAGATGACAGATGACAGATGACAGATGACAGATGACAGATGACAGATGACAGATGATAGATGACAGATGACAGATGACAGATGACAGATGACAGATGACAGATGACAGATGACAGATGACAGATGACAGATGACAGATGACACATGACACATGGCATATGACAGATGACTGATGACAGATGACAGATGACAGATGACAGATGACAGATGACAGATGACAGATGACAGATGACAGATGACAGATGACAGATGACAGATGACAGATGACAGATGACAGATGACAGATGACAGATGACAGATGACAGATGACAGATGACAGATGACAGATGACAGATGACAGATGACAGATGACAGATGACAGATGACAGATGACAGATGACAGATGACAGATGACAGATGACAGATGACACATGACACATGGCATATGACAGATGACTGATGACAGATGACAGATGACAGATGACAGATGACAGATGACAGATGACAGATGACAGATGACAGATGACAGATGACAGATGACAGATGACAGATGACAGATGACAGATGACAGATGACAGATGACAGATGACAGATGACAGATGACAGATGACAGATGACAGATGACAGATGACGGATGACAGATGACAGATGGCAGATGACAGATGACAGATGACAGATGACAGATGGCAGATGACAGATGACAGATGGCAGATGACAGAAGACAGATGACAGTTGACAGATGACAGATGACAGATGACGGATGACAGATGACAGATGACAGATGACAGATGACAGATGACAGGTGGCAGATGACAGATGACAGATGACAGATGACAGATGACAGATGACAGATGACAGATGACAGATGACAGATGACAGATGACGGATGACAGATGACGGATGACAGATGACAGATGACAGATGACAGATGACAGATCACAGATGACAGATGACAGATGACAGATGACAGATGACAGATGAATGATGACAGATGACAGATGACAGATGACAGATGACAGATGACAGATGACAGATGACAGATGACAGATGACAGATGACAGATGACAGATGGCAGATGACAGATGACAGATGACAGATGACAGATGACAGATGACAGATGACAGATGACAGATGACAGATGACAGATGACAGATGACAGATGACAGATGACAGATGACAGATGACAGATGACAGATGACAGATGACAGATGACAGATGACAGATGACAGATGACAGATGACAGATGACAGATGACAAATGGCAGATGACAGATGACAGATGACAGATGACAGATGGCAGACGACAGATGACAGATGACAGATGACAGATGACAGATGACAGATGACAGATGACAGATGACAGATGACAGATGACAGATGACAGATGACAGATGACAGATGACAGAAGACAGATGACAGTTGACAGATGACAGATGACAGATGACAGACGATAGATGACAGATGACAGATGACAGATGACAGATGACAGATGACAGATGACAGATGACAGATGACAGATGACAGATGACAGATGACAGATGACAGATGACAGATGACAGATGACAGATGACAGATGACAGATGACAGATGACAGATGACAGATGACAGATGACAGATGACAGATGACAAATGACAGATGACAGATGACAGATGACAGATAACAGATGACAAATGATAGATGACAGATGACAGATGACAGATGACAGATGACAAATGACAGATGGCAGATGACAGAAGACAGATGACAGTTGACAGATGACAGATGATAGATGACGGATGACAGATGACAGATGACAGATGACAGATGACAGATGACAGATGACAGATGACAGATGACAGATGACAGATGACAGATGACAGATGACAGATGACAGATGACAGATGACAGATGACAGATGACAGATGACAGATGACAGATGACAGATGACAGATGACAGATGACAGATGACAGATGACAGATGACAGATGACAAATGCAGATGACAGATGACAGATGACAGATGACAGATGGCAGACGACAGATGACAGATGACAGAAGACAGATGACAGTTGACAGATGACAGATGACAGATGACAGATGACAGATGACAGACGATAGATGACAGATGACAGATGACAGATGACAGATGACAGATGACAGATGACAGATGACAGACGATAGATGACAGATGACAGATGACAGATGACAGATGACAGATGACAGATGACAGATGACAGATGACAGATGACAGATGACAGATGACAGAAGACAGATGACAGATGACAGATGACAGATGACAGATGACAGATGACAGATGACAGATGACAGATGACAGATGACAAATGACAGATGACAGATGACAGATGACAGATGACAGATGACAAATGATAGATGACAGATGACAGATGACAGATGACAGATGACAGATGACAAATGACAGATGGCAGATGACAGAAGACAGATGACAGTTGACAGATGACAGATGATAGATGACGGATGACAGATGACAGATGACAGATGACAGATGACAGATGACAGATGACAGATGACAGATGACAGATGACAGATGACAGATGACAGATGACAGATGACAGATGACAGATGACAGATGACAGATGACAGATGACAGATGACAGATGACAGATGACAGATGACAGATGACAGATGACAGATGACAGATGACAGATGACAGATGACAGATGACAGATGACAGATGACAGATGACAGATGACAGATGACAGATGACAGATGACAGATGACAGAAGATAGATGACAGTTGACAGATGACAGATGACAGATGACAGATGACAGATGACAGATGACAGATGACAGATGACAGATGACAGATGACAGATGATAGATGACAGATGACAGATGACAGATGACAGATGACAGATGACAGATGACAGATGACAGATGACAGATGACAGATGACAGATGACACATGACACATGGCATATGACAGATGACTGATGACAGATGACAGATGACAGATGACAGATGACAGATGACAGATGACAGATGACAGATGACAGATGACAGATGACAGATGACAGATGACAGATGACAGATGACAGATGACAGATGACAGATGACAGATGACAGATGACAGATGACAGATGACAGATGACAGATGACAGATGACAGATGACAGATGACAGATGACAGATGACAGATGACAGATGACAGATGACAGATGACAGATGACACATGACACATGGCATATGACAGATGACTGATGACAGATGACAGATGACAGATGACAGATGACAGATGACAGATGACAGATGACAGATGACAGATGACAGATGACAGATGACAGATGACAGATGACAGATGACAGATGACAGATGACAGATGACAGATGACAGATGACAGATGACAGATGACAGATGACAGATGACAGATGACGGATGACAGATGACAGATGGCAGATGACAGATGACAGATGACAGATGACAGATGGCAGATGACAGATGACAGATGGCAGATGACAGAAGACAGATGACAGTTGACAGATGACAGATGACAGATGACGGATGACAGATGACAGATGACAGATGACAGATGACAGATGACAGGTGGCAGATGACAGATGACAGATGACAGATGACAGATGACAGATGACAGATGACAGATGACAGATGACAGATGACAGATGACGGATGACAGATGACGGATGACAGATGACAGATGACAGATGACAGATGACAGATCACAGATGACAGATGACAGATGACAGATGACAGATGACAGATGAATGATGACAGATGACAGATGACAGATGACAGATGACAGATGACAGATGACAGATGACAGATGACAGATGACAGATGACAGATGGCAGATGACAGATGACAGATGACAGATGACAGATGACAGATGACAGATGACAGATGACAGATGACAGATGACAGATGACAGATGACAGATGACAGATGACAGATGACAGATGACAGATGACAGATGACAGATGACAGATGACAGATGACAGATGACAGATGACAGATGACAGATGACAGATGACAGATGACAGATGACAGATGACAGATGACAGATGACAAATGGCAGATGACAGATGACAGATGACAGATGACAGATGGCAGACGACAGATGACAGATGACAGATGACAGATGACAGATGACAGATGACAGATGACAGATGACAGATGACAGATGACAGATGACAGATGACAGATGACAGATGACAGAAGACAGATGACAGTTGACAGATGACAGATGACAGATGACAGACGATAGATGACAGATGACAGATGACAGATGACAGATGACAGATGACAGATGACAGATGACAGATGACAAATGACAGATGACAGATGACAGATGACAGATGACAGATGACAGATGACAGATGACAGATGACAGATGACAGATGACAGATGACAGATGACAGATGACAGATGACAAATGACAGATGACAGATGACAGATGACAGATAACAGATGACAAATGATAGATGACAGATGACAGATGACAGATGACAGATGACAAATGACAGATGGCAGATGACAGAAGACAGATGACAGTTGACAGATGACAGATGATAGATGACGGATGACAGATGACAGATGACAGATGACAGATGACAGATGACAGATGACAGATGACAGATGACAGATGACAGATGACAGATGACAGATGACAGATGACAGATGACAGATGACAGATGACAGATGACAGATGACAGATGACAGATGACAGATGACAGATGACAGATGACAGATGACAAATGCAGATGACAGATGACAGATGACAGATGACAGATGGCAGACGACAGATGACAGATGACAGAAGACAGATGACAGTTGACAGATGACAGATGACAGATGACAGATGACAGATGACAGACGATAGATGACAGATGACAGATGACAGATGACAGATGACAGATGACAGATGACAGATGACAGATGACAGATGACAGATGACAGATGACAGATGACAGATGACAGATGACAAATGACAGATGACAGATGACACATGACAGGTTGCAGATGACAGATGACAGATGACAGAAGACAGATGACAGTTGACAGATGACAGATGACAGATGACAGATGACAGATGACAGATGACAGATGACAGATGACAGATGACAGATGACAGATGACAGATGACAGATGACAGATGACAGATGACAGATGACAGATGACAGATGACAGATGACAGATGACAGATGACAGATGACAGATGACAGATGACAGATGACAGATGACAGATGACAGATGACAGATGACAGATGACAGATGACAGATGACAGATGACAGATGACAGATGACAGATGACAGATGACAGATGACAGATGACAGATGACAGATGACAGATGACAGATGACAGATGACAGATGACAGATGACAGGTGGCAGATGACAGATGACAGATGACAGATGACAGATGACAGATGACAGATGACAGATGACAGATGACAGAAGATAGATGACAGTTGACAGATGACAGATGACAGATGACAGATGACAGATGACAGATGACGGATGACAGATGACAGATGACAGATGACAGATCACAGATGACAGATGACAGATGACAGATGACAGATGACAGATGACAGATGACAGATGACAGATGACAGATGACAGTTGACAGATGACAGATGACAGATGACGGATGACAGATGACAGATGACAGATGACAGATGACAGATGACAGATGACAGATGACAGATGACAGATGACAGATGACAGATGACAGATGACAGATGACAGATGACAGATGACAGATGACAGATGACAGATGACAGATGACAGATGACAGATGACAGATGACAGATGACAGATGACAGATGACAGATGACAGATGACAGATGACAGATGACAGATGACAGATGACTGATGACAGATGACAGATGACAGATGACAGAAGATAGATGACAGTTGACAGATGACAGATGACAGATGACAGATGACAGATGACAGATGACGGATGACAGATGACAGATGACAGATGACAGATCACAGATGACAGATGACAGATGACAGATGACAGATGACAGATGACAGATGACAGATGACAGATGACAGATGACAGATGACAGTTGACAGATGACAGATGACAGATGACGGATGACAGATGACAGATGACAGATGACAGATGACAGATGACAGATGACAGATGACAGATGACAGATGACAGATGACAGATGACAGATGACAGATGACAGATGACAGATGACAGATGACAGATGACAGATGACAGATGACAGATGACAGATGACAGATGACAGATGACAGATGACAGATGACACATGACACATGACACATGGCATATGACAGATGACTGATGACAGATGACAGATGACAGATGACAGATGACAGATGACAGATGACAGATGACAGATGACAGATGACAGATGACAGATGACAGATGACAGATGACAGATGACAGATGACACATGACAGATGACAGATGACAGATGACAGATGACTGATGACAGATGACAGATGACAGATGACAGATGACAGATGACAGATGACAGATGACAGATGACAGATGACAGATGACAGATGACAGATGACAGATGACAAATGACGGATGACAGATGACAGATGACAGATCACAGATGACAGATGACAGATGACAGATGACAGATGACAGATGACAGATGACAGATGACAGATGACAGATGACAGATGACAGATGACTGATGACAGATGACAGATGACAGATGACAGATGACAGATGACAGATGACAGATGACAGATGACAGATGACGGATGACAGATGACAGATGACAGATGACAGATGACAGATGACAGATGACAGATGACAGATGACAGGTGACAGATGACAGATGACAGATGACAGATGACAGATGACAGATGACAGATGACAGATGACAGATGACAGATGACAGATGACAGATGACAGATGACAGATGACAGATGACAGATGACAGATGACAGATGACAGATGACAGATGACAGATGACAGATGACAGATGACAGATGACGGATGACAGATGACAGATGACAGATGACAGATGACAGATGACAGCTGACAGATCACAGATGACAGATGACAGATGACAGATGACAGATGACAGATGACAGATGACAGATGACAGATGACAGATGACAGATGACAGATGACAGATGACAGATGACAAATGACAGATGACAGATGACAGATGACAGATGACAGATGACAGATGACAGATGACAAATGACAGATGATAGATGACAGATGACAGATGACAGATGACAGATGACAGATGACAGATGACAAATGACAGATGACAGATGACAGATGACAGAAGACAGATGACAGTTGACAGATGACAGATGACAGATGACGAATGACAGATGACAGATGACAGATGACAGATGACAGATGACAGATGACAGATGACAGATGACAGATGACAGATGACAGATGACAGATGACAGATGACAGATGACAGATGACAGATGACAGATGACAGATGACAGATGACAGATGACAGATGTCAGATGACAGATGACAGATGACAGAAGACAGATGACAGTTGACAGATGACAGATGACAAATGACGGATGACAGATGACAGATGACAGATGACAGATGACAGATGACAGATGACAGATGACAGATGACAGATGACAGATGACAGATGACAGATGACAGATGATAGATGACAGATGACAAATGACAGATGACAGATGACAGATGACAAATGACAGATGGCAGATGACAGAAGACAGATGACAGTTGACAGATGACAGATGACAAATGACGGATGACAGATGACAGATGACAGATGACAGATGACAGATGACAGATGACAGATGACAGATGACAGATGACAGATGACAGATGACAGATGACAGATGACAGATGACAGATGACAGATAACAGATGACAGATGACAGATGACAGATGACAGATGACAGATGACAGATGACAGATGACAGATGACAGATGACAGATGACAGATGACAGATGACAGATGACAGATGACAGATGACAGATGACAGATGACAGATGACAGAAGATAGATGACAGTTGACAGATGACAGATGACAGATGACAGATGACAGATAATAGATGACGGATGACAGATGACAGATGACAGATGACAGATGACAGATGACAGATGACAGAAGACAGATGACAGTTGACAGATGACAGATGACAGATGACAGATGACAGATGACAGATGACAGACGATAGATGACAGATGACAGATGACAGATGACAGATGACAGATGACAGATGACAGATGACAGATGACAGATGACAGATGACAGATGACAGATGACAGATGACAGATGACAGATGACAGATGACAGATGACAGATGACAGATGACAGATGACGGATGACAGATGACAGATGACAGATGACAGATGACAGATGACAGATGACAGATAACAGATGACAGATGACAGATGACAGATGACAGATGACAGATGACAGAAGACAGATGACATTTGACAGATGACAGATGACAGATGACGGATGACAGATGACAGATGACAGATGACAGATGACAGATGACAGATGACAGATGACAGATGACAGATGACAGATGACAGATGACAGATGACAGATGACAGATGACAGATAACAGGTGGCAGATGACAGATGACAGATGACAGATGACAGATGACAGATGACAGATGACAGATGACAGATGACAGATGACAGATGACGGATGACAGATGACAGATGACAGATGACAGATGACAGATCACAGATGACAGATGACAGATGACAGATGACAGATGACAGATGACTGATGACAGATGACAGATGACAGATGACAGATGACAGATGACAGATGACAGATGACAGATGACAGATGACAGATAACAGATGACAGATGGCAGATGACAGATGACAGATGACAGATGACAGATGACAGATGACAGATGACAGATGACAGATGACAGATGACAGATGACAGATGACAGATGACAGATGACAGATGACAGATGACAGATGACAGATGACAGATGACAGATGACAGATGACAGATGACAGATGACAGATGACAGATGACAGATGACAGATGACAAATGGCAGATGACAGATGACAGATGACAGATGACAGATGGCAGACGACAGATGACAGATGACAGATGACAGATGACAGATGACAGATGACAGATGACAGATGACAGATGACAGATGACAGATGACAGATGACAGATGACAGATGACAGATGACAGAAGACAGATGACAGTTGACAGATGACAGATGACAGATGACAGATGACAGATGACAGATGACAGATGACAGACGATAGATGACAGATGACAGATGACAGATGACAGATGACAGATGACAGATGACAGATGACAGATGACAGATGACAGATGACAGATGACAGATGACAGATGACAGATGACAGATGACAGATGACAGATGACAGATGACAGATGACAGATGACAGATGACAGATGACAGATGACAGATGACAGATGACAGATGACAGATGACAGATGACAGATGACAGATGACAGATGACAGATGACAGATGACAGATGACAAATGACAGATGACAGATGACAGATGACAAATGATAGATGACAGATGACAGATGACAGATGACAGATGACAGATGACAAATGACAGATGGCAGATGACAGAAGACAGATGACAGTTGACAGATGACAGATGATAGATGACGGATGACAGATGACAGATGACAGATGACAGATGACAGATGACAGATGACAGATGACAGATGACAGATGACAGATGACAGATGACAGATGACAGATGACAGATGACAGATGACAGATGACAGATGACAGATGACAGATGACAGATGACAGATGACAGATGACAGATGACAGCTGACAGATGACAGATGACAGATGACAGATGACAAATGCAGATGACAGATGACAGATGACAGATGACAGATGGCAGACGACAGATGACAGATGACAGAAGACAGATGACAGTTGACAGATGACAGATGACAGATGACAGATGACAGACGATAGATGACAGATGACAGATGACAGATGACAGATGACAGATGACAGATGACAGATGACAGATGACAGTTGACAGATGACAGATGACAGATGACAGATGACAGATGACACATGACAGGTTGCAGATGACAGATGACAGATGACAGATGACAGAAGACAGATGACAGTTGACAGATGACAGATGACAGATGACAGATGACAGATGACAGATGACAGATGACAGATGACAGATGACAGATGACAGATGACAGATGACAGATGACAGATGACAGATGACAGATGACAGATGACAGATGACAGATGACAGATGACAGATGACAGATGACAGATGACATATGACAGATGACAGATGACAGATGACAGATGACAGATGACAGATGACAGATGACAGATGACAGATGACAGATGACAGATGACAGATGACAGATGACAGATGACAGATGACAGATGACAGATGACAGATGACAGAAGACAGATGACAGTTGACAGATGACAGATGACAGATGACAGATGACAGATGACAGATGATAGATGACAGATGACAGATGACAGATGACAGATGACAGATGACAGATGACAGATGACAGATGACAGATGACGGATGACAGATGACAGATGACAGATGACAGATGACAGATGACAGATGACAGATGACAGATGACAGATGACAGATGACAGATGACAGATGACAGATGACAGATGACAGATGACAGATGACAGATGACAGATGACAGATGACAGATGACAGATGACAGATGACAGATGACAGATGACAGATGACAAATGACAAATGACAGATGACAGATGACAGATGACAGATGACAGATGACAGATGACAAATGCAGATGACAGATGACAGATGACAGATGACAGATGGCAGACGACAGATGACAGATGACAGAAGACAGATGACAGTTGACAGATGACAGATGACAGATGACAGATGACAGATGACAAATGACAGACGATAGATGACAGATGACAGATGACAGATGACAGATGACAGATGACAGATGACAGATGACAGAAGACAGATGACAGTTGACAGATGACAGATGACAGATGACAGATGACAGATGACAGATGACAGATGACAGATGACAGATGACAGATGACAGATGACAGATGACAGATGACAGATGACAGATGACAGATGACAGATGACAGATGACAGATGACAGATGACAGATGACAGATGACAGATGACAGATGACAGATGACAGATGACAGATGACAGATGACAGATGACAGATGACAGATGACAGATGACAGATGACAGATGACAGATGACAGATGACAGATGACAGATGACAGATGACAGATGACAGATGACAGATGACAGATGACAGATGACAGATGACAGATGACAGAAGATAGATGACAGTTGACAGATGACAGATGACAGATGACAGATGACAGATGACAGATGACAGATGACGGATGACAGATGACAGATGACAGATGACAGATCACAGATGACAGATGACAGATGACAGATGACAGATGACAGATGACAGATGACAGATGACAGATGACAGATGACAGATGACAGTTGACAGATGACAGATGACAGATGACGGATGACAGATGACAGTTGACAGATGACAGATGACAGATGACAGATGACAGATGACAGATGACAGATGACAGATGGCAGACGACAGATGACAGATGACAGATGACAGATGACAGATGACAGATGACAGATGACAGATGACAGATGACAGATGACAGATGACAGATGACAGATGACAGATGACAGATGACAGATGACAGATGACAGATGACAGATGACAGAAGATAGATGACAGTTGACAGATGACAGATGACAGATGACAGATGACAGATGACAGATGACAGATGACGGATGACAGATGACAGATGACAGATGACAGATCACAGATGACAGATGACAGATGACAGATGACAGATGACAGATGACAGATGACAGATGACAGATGACAGATGACAGATGACAGTTGACAGATGACAGATGACAGATGACGGATGACAGATGACAGATGACAGATGACAGATGACAGATGACAGATGACAGATGACAGATGACAGATGACAGATGACAGATGACAGATGACAGATGACAGATGACAGATGACAGATGACAGATGACAGATGACAGATGACAGATGACAGATGACAGATGACAGATGACAGATGACAGATGACAGATCACAGATGACAGATGACAGATGACAGATGACAGATGACAGATGACAGATGACAGATGACAGATGACAGATGACAGATGACAGATGACAGTTGACAGATGACAGATGACAGATGACGGATGACAGATGACAGATGACAGATGACAGATGACAGATGACAGATGACAGATGACAGATGACAGATGACAGATGACAGATGACAGATGACAGATGACAGATGACAGATGACAGATGACAGATGACAGATGACAGATGACAGATGACAGATGACAGATGACAGATGACAGATGACAGATGACAGATGACAGATGACAGATGACAGATGACAGATGACAGATGACAGATGACACATGACACATGGCATATGACAGATGACTGATGACAGATGACAGATGACAGATGACAGATGACAGATGACAGACGATAGATGACAGATGACAGATGACAGATGACAGATGACAGATGACAGATGACAGATGACAGATGACAGATGACAGATGACAGATGACAGATGACAGATGACAGATGACAGATGACAGATGACAGATGACAGATGACAGATGACAGATGACAGATGACAGATGACAGATGACAGATGACAGATGACAGATGACAGATGACAGATGACAGATGACAAATGACAGATGACAGATGACAGATGACAGATGACAAATGATAGATGACAGATGACAGATGACAGATGACAGATGACAGATGACAGATGACAAATGACAGATGGCAGATGACAGAAGACAGATGACAGTTGACAGATGACAGATGATAGATGACGGATGACAGATGACAGATGACAGATGACAGATGACAGATGACAGATGACAGATGACAGATGACAGATGACAGATGACAGATGACAGATGACAGATGACAGATGACAGATGACAGATGACAGATGACAGATGACAGATGACAGATGACAGATGACAGATGACAGATGACAGATGACAGATGACAGATGACAGATGACAGATGACAGATGACAGATGACAGATGACAGATGACAGATGACAAATGCAGATGACAGATGACAGATGACAGATGACAGATGGCAGACGACAGATGACAGATGACAGAAGACAGATGACAGTTGACAGATGACAGATGACAGATGACAGATGACAGACGATAGATGACAGATGACAGATGACAGATGACAGATGACAGATGACAGATGACAGATGACAGATGACAGTTGACAGATGACAGATGACAGATGACAAATGACAGATGACAGATGACACATGACAGGTTGCAGATGACAGATGACAGATGACAGATGACAGAAGACAGATGACAGTTGACAGATGACAGATGACAGATGACAGATGACAGATGACAGATGACAGATGACAGATGACAGATGACAGATGACAGATGACAGATGACAGATGACAGATGACAGATGACAGATGACAGATGACAGATGACAGATGACAGATGACATATGACAGATGACAGATGACAGATGACAGATGACAGATGACAGATGACAGATGACAGATGACAGATGACAGATGACAGATGACAGATGACAGATGACAGATGACAGATGACAGAAGACAGATGACAGTTGACAGATGACAGATGACAGATGACAGATGACAGATGACAGATGATAGATGACAGATGACAGATGACAGATGACAGATGACAGATGACAGATGACAGATGACAGATGACGGATGACAGATGACAGATGACAGATGACAGATGACAGATGACAGATGACAGATGACAGATGACAGATGACAGATGACAGATGACAGATGACAGATGACAGATGACAGATGACAGATGACAGATGACAGATGACAGATGACAGATGACAGATGACAGATGACAGATGACAGATGACAGATGACAGATGACAGATGACAGATGACAAATGACAGATGACAGATGACAGATGACAGATGACAGATGACAAATGCAGATGACAGATGACAGATGACAGATGACAGATGGCAGACGACAGATGACAGATGACAGAAGACAGATGACAGTTGACAGATGACAGATGACAGATGACAGATGACAGATGACAGATGACAGACGATAGATGACAGATGACAGATGACAGATGACAGATGACAGATGACAGATGACAGATGACAGATGACAGATGACAGATGACAGATGACAGATGACAGATGACAGATGACAAATGACAGATGACAGATGACACATGACAGGTTGCAGATGACAGATGACAGATGACAGAAGACAGATGAGAGTTGACAGATGACAGATGACAGATGACAGATGACAGATGACAGATGACAGATGACAGATGACAGATGACAGATGACAGATGACAGATGACAGATGACAGATGACAGATGACAGATGACAGATGACAGATGACAGATGACAGATGACAGATGACAGATGACAGATGACAGATGACAGATGACAGATGACAGATGACAGATGACAGATGACAGATGACAGATGACAGATGACAGATGACAGATGACAGATGACAGATGACAGATGACAGATGACAGATGACAGATGACAGATGACAGATGACAGATGACAGATGACAGATGACAGATGACAGATGACAGATGACAGATGACAGATGACAGGTGGCAGATGACAGATGACAGATGACAGATGACAGATGACAGATGACAGATGACAGATGACAGATGACAGATGACAGATGACAGAAGATAGATGACAGTTGACAGATGACAGATGACAGATGACAGATGACAGATGACAGATGACGGATGACAGATGACAGATGACAGATGACAGATCACAGATGACAGATGACAGATGACAGATGACAGATGACAGATGACAGATGACAGATGACAGATGACAGATGACAGATGACAGATGACAGTTGACAGATGACAGATGACAGATGACGGATGACAGATGACAGATGACAGATGACAGATGACAGATGACAGATGACAGATGACAGATGACAGATGACAGATGACAGATGACAGATAACAGATGACAGATGACAGATGACAGATGACAGATGACAGATGACAGATGACAGATGACAGATGACAGATGACAGATGACAGATGACAGATGACAGATGACAGATGACTGATGACAGATGACAGATGACAGATGACAGAAGATAGATGACAGTTGACAGATGACAGATGACAGATGACAGATGACAGATGACAGATGACGGATGACAGATGACAGATGACAGATGACAGATCACAGATGACAGATGACAGATGACAGATGACAGATGACAGATGACAGATGACAGATGACAGATGACAGATGACAGATGACAGTTGACAGATGACAGATGACAGATGACGGATGACAGATGACAGATGACAGATGACAGATGACAGATGACAGATGACAGATGACAGATGACAGATGACAGATGACAGATGACAGATGACAGATGACAGATGACAGATGACAGATGACAGATGGCAGATGACAGATGACAGATGACAGATGACAGATGACAGATGACAGATGACAGATGACAGATGACAGATGACAGATGACAGATGACAGATGACAGATGACAGATGACAGATGACACATGACACATGGCATATGACAGATGACTGATGACAGATGACAGATGACAGATGACAGATGACAGATGACAGATGACAGATGACAGATGACAGATGACAGATGACAGATGACAGATGACAGATGACAGATGACAGATGACACATGACAGATGACAGATGACAGATGACAGATGACTGATGACAGATGACAGATGACAGATGACAGATGACAGATGACAGATGACAGATGACAGATGACAGATGACAGATGACAGATGACAGATGACAGATGACAGATGACAGATGACAGATGACAGATGACAGATGACAAATGACGGATGACAGATGACAGATGACAGATCACAGATGACAGATGACAGATGACAGATGACAGATGACAGATGACAGATGACAGATGACAGATGACAGATGACAGATGACAGATGACAGATGACAGATGACAGATGACAGATGACAGATGACAGATGACAGATGACAGATGACAGATGACAGATGACAGATGACGGATGACAGATGACAGATGACAGATGACAGATGACAGATGACAGATGACAGATCACAGATGACAGATGACAGATGACAGATGACAGATGACAGATGACAGATGACAGATGACAGATGACAGATGACAGATGACAGATGACAGATGACAGATGACAGATGACAGATGACAAATGACAGATGACAGATGACAGATGACAGATGACAGATGACAGATGACAGATGACAGATGACAGATGACAGATGACAGATGATAGATGACAGATGACAGATGACAGATAACAGATGACAAATGACAGATGACAGATGACAGATGACAGAAGACAGATGACAGTTGACAGATGACAGATGACAGATGACGAATGACAGATGACAGATGACAGATGACAGATGACAGATGACAGATGACAGATGACAGATGACAGATGACAGATGACAGATGACAGATGACAGATGACAGATGACAGATGACAGATGACAGATGACAGATGACAGATGACAGATGACAGATGACAGATGACAGATGACAGATGACAGATGACAGATGACAGATGACAGATGACAGATGACAGATGACAGATGACAGATGACAGATGACAGATGATAGATGACAGATGACAAATGACAGATGACAGATGACAAATGACAGATGGCAGATGACAGAAGACAGATGACAGTTGACAGATGACAGATGACAAATGACGGATGACAGATGACAGATGACAGATGACAGATGACAGATGACAGATGACAGATGACAGATGACAGATGACAGATGACAGATGACAGATGACAGATGACAGATGACAGATGACAGATGACAGATGACAGATGACAGATGACAGATGACAGATGACAGATGACAGATGACAGATGACAGATGACAGATGACAGATGACAGATGACAGATGACAGATGACAGATGACAGATGACAGATGACAGAAGATAGATGACAGTTGACAGATGACAGATGACAGATGACAGATGACAGATAATAGATGACAGATGATAGATGACAGATGACAGATGACAGATGACAGATGACAGATGACAGATGACAGATGACAGATGACAGATGACAGATGACAGATGACAGATGACAGATGACAGATGACACATGACACATGGCATATGACAGATGACTGATGACAGATGACAGATGACAGATGACAGATGACAGATGACAGATGACAGATGACAGATGACAGATGACAGATGACAGATGACAGATGACAGATGACAGATGACAGATGACAGATGACAGATGACAGATGACAGATGACAGATGACAGATGACGGATGACAGATGACAGATGACAGATGACAGATGACAGATGACAGATAACAGATAACAGATGACAGATGACAGATGACAGATGACAGATGACAGATGACAGAAGACAGATGACAGTTGACAGATGACAGATGACAGATGACGGATGACAGATGACAGATGACAGATGACAGATGACAGATGACAGATGACAGATGACAGATGACAGATGACAGATGACAGATGACAGATGACAGATGACAGATGACAGATGACAGATGACAGATAACAGGTGGCAGATGACAGATGACAGATGACAGATGACAGATGACAGATGACAGATGACAGATGACAGATGACAGATGACAGATGACGGATGACAGATGACAGATGACAGATGACAGATGACAGATCACAGATGACAGATGACAGATGACAGATGACAGATGACTGATGACAGATGACAGATGACAGATGACAGATGACAGATGACAGATGACAGATGACAGATGACAGATGACAGATGACAGATGACAGATGACAGATGACAGATGACAGATGACAGATGACAGATGACAGATGACAGATGACAGATGACAGATGACAGATGACAGATGACAGATGACAGATGACAGATGACAGATGACAGATGACAGATGACAGATGACAGATGACAGATGACAGATGACAGATGACAGATGACAGATGACAGATGACAGATGACAGATGACAGATGACAGATGACAGATGACAGATGACAGATGACAGATGACAGATGACAAATGGCAGATGACAGATGACAGATGACAGATGACAGATGGCAGACGACAGATGACAGATGACAGATGACAGATGACAGATGACAGATGACAGATGACAGATGACAGATGACAGATGACAGATGACAGATGACAGATGACAGATGACAGATGACAGATGACAGATGACAGATGACAGATGACAGAAGACAGATGACAGTTGACAGATGACAGATGACAGATGACAGATGACAGATGACAGATGACAGACGATAGATGACAGATGACAGATGACAGATGACAGATGACAGATGACAGATGACAGATGACAGATGACAGATGACAGATGACAGATGACAGATGACAGATGACAGATGACAGATGACAGATGACAGATGACAGATGACAGATGACAAATGACAGATGACAGATGACAGATGACAGATGACAGATGACAAATGATAGATGACAGATGACAGATGACAGATGACAGATGACAGATGACAGATGACAAATGACAGATGGCAGATGACAGAAGACAGATGACAGTTGACAGATGACAGATGATAGATGACGGATGACAGATGACAGATGACAGATGACAGATGACAGATGACAGATGACAGATGACAGATGACAGATGACAGATGACAGATGACAGATGACAGATGACAGATGACAGATGACAGATGACAGATGACAGATGACAGATGACAGATGACAGATGACAGATGACAGATGACAGATGACAGATGACAAATGCAGATGACAGATGACAGATGACAGATGGCAGACGACAGATGACAGATGACAGAAGACAGATGACAGTTGACAGATGACAGATGACAGATGACAGATGACAGACGATAGATGACAGATGACAGATGACAGATGACAGATGACAGATGACAGATGACAGATGACAGATGACAGTTGACAGATGACAGATGACAGATGACAAATGACAGATGACAGATGACACATGACAGGTTGCAGATGACAGATGACAGATGACAGATGACAGAAGACAGATGACAGTTGACAGATGACAGATGACAGATGACAGATGACAGATGACAGATGACAGATGACAGATGACAGATGACAGATGACAGATGACAGATGACAGATGACAGATGACAGATGACAGATGACAGATGACAGATGACAGATGACAGATGACAGATGACATATGACAGATGACAGATGACACATGACAGATGACAGATGACAGATGACAGATGACAGATGACAGATGACAGATGACAGCTGACAGATGACAGATGACAGATGACAGATGACAGATGACAGAAGACAGATGACAGTTGACAGATGACAGATGACAGATGACAGATGACAGATGACAGATGATAGATGACAGATGACAGATGACAGATGACAGATGACAGATGACAGATGACAGATGACAGATGACAGATGACAGATGACAGATGACAGATGACAGAAGACAGATGACAATTGACAGATGACAGATGACAGATGACAGATGACAGATGACAGATTATAGATGACAGACGACAGATGACAGATGACAGATGACAGATGACAGATGACAGATGACAGATGACAGATGACAGAAGACAGATGACAGTTGACAGATGACAGATGACAGATGACAGATGACAGATGACAGATGACAGATGACAGATGACAGATGACAGATGACAGATGACAGATGACAGATGACAGATGACAGATGACAGAAGACAGATGACAGTTGACAGATGACAGATGACAGATGACAGATGACAGATGACAGATGACAGATGACAGATGACAGATGACAGATGACAGATGACAGATGACAGATGACAGATGACAGATGACAGATGACAAATGGCAGATGACAGATGACAGATGACAGATGACAGATGGCAGACGACAGATGACAGATGACAGATGACAGATGACAGATGACAGATGACAGATGACAGATGACAGATGACAGATGACAGATGACAGATGACAGATGACAGATGACAGATGACAGATGACAGATGACAGAAGACAGATGACAGTTGACAGATGACAGATGACAGATGACAGATGACAGATGACAGATGACAGACGATAGATGACAGATGACAGATGACAGATGACAGATGACAGATGACAGATGACAGATGACAGATGACAGATGACAGATGACAGATGACAGATGACAGATGACAGATGACAGATGACAGATGACAGATGACAGATGACAGATGACAAATGACAGATGACAGATGACAGATGACAGATGACAGATGACAAATGATAGATGACAGATGACAGATGACAGATGACAGATGACAGATGACAGATGACAAATGACAGATGGCAGATGACAGAAGACAGATGACAGTTGACAGATGACAGATGATAGATGACGGATGACAGATGACAGATGACAGATGACAGATGACAGATGACAGATGACAGATGACAGATGACAGATGACAGATGACAGATGACAGATGACAGATGACAGATGACAGATGACAGATGACAGATGACAGATGACAGATGACAGATGACAGATGACAGATGACAGATGACAGATGACAGATGACAGATGACAGATGACAGATGACAGATGACAGATGACAAATGCAGATGACAGATGACAGATGACAGATGGCAGACGACAGATGACAGATGACAGAAGACAGATGACAGTTGACAGATGACAGATGACAGATGACAGATGACAGACGATAGATGACAGATGACAGATGACAGATGACAGATGACAGATGACAGATGACAGATGACAGATGACAGTTGACAGATGACAGATGACAGATGACAAATGACAGATGACAGATGACACATGACAGGTTGCAGATGACAGATGACAGATGACAGATGACAGAAGACAGATGACAGTTGACAGATGACAGATGACAGATGACAGATGACAGATGACAGATGACAGATGACAGATGACAGATGACAGATGACAGATGACAGATGACAGATGACAGATGACAGATGACAGATGACAGATGACAGATGACAGATGACAGATGACAGATGACATATGACAGATGACAGATGACACATGACAGATGACAGATGACAGATGACAGATGACAGATGACAGATGACAGATGACAGCTGACAGATGACAGATGACAGATGACAGATGACAGATGACAGAAGACAGATGACAGTTGACAGATGACAGATGACAGATGACAGATGACAGATGACAGATGATAGATGACAGATGACAGATGACAGATGACAGATGACAGATGACAGATGACAGATGACAGATGACAGATGACAGATGACAGATGACAGAAGACAGATGACAGTTGACAGATGACAGATGACAGATGACAGATGACAGATGACAGATGACAGATGATAGATGACAGACGACAGATGACAGATGACAGATGACAGATGACAGATGACAGATGACAGATGACAGATGACAGATGACAGATGACAGATGACAGATGACAGAAGACAGATGACAGTTGACAGATGACAGATGACAGATGACAGATGACAAATGACAGATGACAGATGACAGATGACAGATGATAGATGATAGATGACAGATGACAGATGACAGATGACAGATGACAGATGACAGACGACAGATGACAGATGACAGATGACAGATGACAGATGACAGATGACAGATGACAGATGACAGATGACAGATGACAAATGACAGATGACAGATGACAGATGACAGATGACAGATGACAGATGACAGATGACAGCTGACAGATGACAGATGACAGATGACAGATGACAGATGACAGAAGACAGATGACAATTGACAGATAACAGATGACAGATGACAGATGACAGATGACAGATGATAGATGACAGACGACAGATGACAGATGACAGATGACAGATGACAGATGACAGATGACAGATGACAGATGACAGATGACAGATGACAGATGACAGATGACAGATGACAGATGACAGATGACAGATGACAGATGACAGATGACAGATGACAGATGACAGATGACAGATGACAGATGACAGATGACAGATGACAGATGACAGATGACAGATGACAGATGACAGATGACAGATGACAGATGACAGATGACAGATGACAGATGACAGATGACAGATGACAGATGACAGATGACAGATGACAGATGACAGATGACAGATGACAGATGACAGATGACTGATGACAGATGACAGAAGACAGATGACAATTGACAGATGACAGATGACAGATGACAGATGACAGATGACAGATGATAGATGACAGATGACAGATGACAGATGACAGATGACAGATGACAGATGACAGATGACAGATGACAGATGACAGATGACAGTTGACAGATGACAGATGACAGATGACAGATGACAGATGACAGATGACAGATGACAGATGATAGATGATAGATGACAGATGACAGATGACAGATGACAGATGACAGATGACAGATGACAGATGACAGATGACAGATGACAGATGACAGATGACAGATGACAGATGACAGATGACAGATGACAGATGACAGATGACAGATGACAGATGACAGATGACAGATGACAGATGACAGATGACAGATGACAGATGACAGATGACAGATGACAGATGACAGATGACAGATGACAGATGACAGATGACAGATGACAGATGACAGATGACAGATGACAGATGACAGATGACAGATGACAGATGACAGATGACAGTTGACAGATGACAGATGACAGATGACAGATGACAGATGACAGATGACAGATGACAGATGACAGATGACAGATGACAGATGACAGATGACAGATGACAGATGACAGATGACAGATGACAGATGACAGATGACAGATGACAGATGACAGATGACAGATGACAGATGACAGATGACAGATGACAGATGACAGATGACAGATGACAGATGACAAATGCAGATGACAGATGACAGATGACAGATGACAGATGGCAGACGACAGATGACAGATGACAGAAGACAGATGACAGTTGACAGATGACAGATGACAGATGACAGATGACAGACGATAGATGACAGATGACAGATGACAGATGACAGATGACAGATGACAGATGACAGATGACAGATGACAGATGACAGTTGACAGATGACAGATGACAGATGACAAATGACAGATGACAGATGACACATGACAGGTTGCAGATGACAGATGACAGATGACAGATGACAGAAGACAGATGACAGTTGACAGATGACAGATGACAGATGACAGATGACAGATGACAGATGACAGATGACAGATGACAGATGACAGATGACAGATGACAGATGACAGATGACAGATGACAGATGACAGATGACAGATGACAGATGACAGATGACAGATGACAGATGACATATGACATATGACAGATGACAGATGACAGATGACAGATGACAGATGACAGATGACAGATGACAGATGACAGATGACAGATGACAGCTGACAGATGACAGATGACAGATGACAGATGACAGATGACAGAAGACAGATGACAGTTGACAGATGACAGATGACAGATGACAGATGACAGATGACAGATGATAGATGACAGATGACAGATGACAGATGACAGATGACAGATGACAGATGACAGATGACAGATGACAGATGACAGATGACAGAAGACAGATGACAATTGACAGATGACAGATGACAGATGACAGATGACAGATGACAGATGACAGATGATAGATGACAGACGACAGATGACAGATGACAGATGACAGATGACAGATGACAGATGACAGATGACAGATGACAGATGACAGATGACAGATGACAGATGACAGATGACAGATGACAGAAGACAGATGACAGTTGACAGATGACAGATGACAGATGACAGATGACAAATGACAGATGACAGATGACAGATGACAGATGATAGATGATAGATGACAGATGACAGATGACAGATGACAGATGACAGATGACAGATGACAGATGACAGATGACAGATGACAGATGACAGATGACAGATGACAGATGACAGATGACAGATGACAGATGACAGATGACAGATGACAGATGACAGATGACAGATGACAGATGACAGATGACAGATGACAGATGACAGATGACAGATGACAGATGACAGATGACAGAAGACAGATGACAATTGACAGATGACAGATGACAGATGACAGATGACAGATGACAGATGATAGATGACAGACGACAGATGACAGATGACAGATGACAGATGACAGATGACAGATGACAGATGACAGATGACAGATGACAGATGACAGATGACAGATGACAGATGACAGATGACAGATGACAGATGACAGATGACAGATGACAGATGACAGATGACAGATGACAGATGACAGATGACAGATGACAGATGACAGATGACAGATGACAGATGACAGATGACAGATGACAGATGACAGATGACAGATGACAGATGACAGATGACAGATGACAGATGACAGATGACAGATGACAGATGACAGATGACAGATGACAGATGACTGATGACTGATGACAGATGACAGAAGACAGATGACAATTGACAGATGACAGATGACAGATGACAGATGACAGATGACAGATGATAGATGACAGATGACAGATGACAGATGACAGATGACAGATGACAGATGACAGATGACAGATGACAGATGACAGATGACAGTTGACAGATGACAGATGACAGATGACAGATGACAGATGACAGATGACAGATGACAGATGATAGATGATAGATGACAGATGACAGATGACAGATGACAGATGACAGATGACAGATGACAGATGACAGATGACAGATGACAGATGACAGATGACAGATGACAGATGACAGATGACAGATGACAGATGACAGATGACAGATGACAGATGACAGATGACAGATGACAGATGACAGATGACAGATGACAGATGACAGATGACAGATGACAGATGACAGATGACAGATGACAGATGACAGATGACAGATGACAGATGACAGAAGACAGATGACAGTTGACAGATGACAGATGACAGATGACAGATGACAAATGACAGATGACAGATGACAGATGACAGATGATAGATGATAGATGACAGATGACAGATGACAGATGACAGATGACAGATGACAGACGACAGATGACAGATGACAGATGACAGATGACAGATGACAGATGACAGATGACAGATGACAGATGACAGATGACAGATGACAGATGACAGATGACAGATGACAGATGACAGATGACAGATGACAGATGACAGATGACAGATGACGGATGACAGATGACAGATGACAGATGACAGATGACAGATGACAGATGACAGATCACAGATGACAGATGACAGATGACAGATGACAGATGACAGATGACAGATGACAGATGACAGATGACAGATGACAGATGACAGATGACAGATGACAGATGACAGATGACAGATGACAAATGACAGATGACAGATGACAGATGACAGATGACAGATGACAGATGACAGATGACAGATGACAGATGACAGATGACAGATGATAGATGACAGATGACAGATGACAGATAACAGATGACAAATGACAGATGACAGATGACAGATGACAGAAGACAGATGACAGTTGACAGATGACAGATGACAGATGACGAATGACAGATGACAGATGACAGATGACAGATGACAGATGACAGATGACAGATGACAGATGACAGATGACAGATGACAGATGACAGATGACAGATGACAGATGACAGATGACAGATGACAGATGACAGATGACAGATGACAGATGACAGATGACAGATGACAGATGACAGATGACAGATGACAGATGACAGATGACAGATGACAGATGACAGATGACAGATGACAGATGATAGATGACAGATGACAAATGACAGATGACAGATGACAGATGACAAATGACAGATGGCAGATGACAGAAGACAGATGACAGTTGACAGATGACAGATGACAAATGACGGATGACAGATGACAGATGACAGATGACAGATGACAGATGACAGATGACAGATGACAGATGACAGATGACAGATGACAGATGACAGATGACAGATGACAGATGACAGATGACAGATGACAGATGACAGATGACAGATGACAGATGACAGATGACAGATGACAGATGACAGATGACAGATGACAGATGACAGATGACAGATGACAGATGACAGATGACAGATGACAGATGACAGATGACAGATGACAGAAGATAGATGACAGTTGACAGATGACAGATGACAGATGACAGATGACAGATAATAGATGACAGATGATAGATGACAGATGACAGATGACAGATGACAGATGACAGATGACAGATGACAGATGACAGATGACAGATGACAGATGACAGATGACAGATGACAGATGACAGATGACAGTTGACAGATGACAGATGACAAATGACGGATGACAGATGACAGATGACAGATGACAGATGACAGATGACAGATGACAGATGACAGATGACAGATGACAGATGACAGATGACAGATGACAGATGACAGATGACAGATGACAGATGACAGATGACAGATGACAGATGACAGATGACAGATGACAGATGACAGATGACAGATGACAGATGACAGATGACAGATGACAGATGACAGATGACAGATGACAGATGACAGATGACAGATGACAGATGACAGATGACAGATGACAGATGACAGATGACAGATGACAGATGACAGATGACAGATGACAGATGACAGATGACAGATGACAGATGATAGATGACAGATGACAAATGACAGATGACAGATGACAAATGACAGATGGCAGATGACAGAAGACAGATGACAGTTGACAGATGACAGATGACAAATGACGGATGACAGATGACAGATGACAGATGACAGATGACAGATGACAGATGACAGATGACAGATGACAGATGACAGATGACAGATGACAGATGACAGATGACAGATGACAGATGACAGATGACAGATGACAGATGACAGATGACAGATGACAGATGACAGATGACAGATGACAGATGACAGATGACAGATGACAGATGACAGATGACAGATGACAGATGACAGATGACAGATGACAGATGACAGATGACAGAAGATAGATGACAGTTGACAGATGACAGATGACAGATGACAGATGACAGATAATAGATGACAGATGATAGATGACAGATGACAGATGACAGATGACAGATGACAGATGACAGATGACAGATGACAGATGACAGATGACAGATGACAGATGACAGATGACAGATGACAGATGACAGATGACACATGACACATGGCATATGACAGATGACTGATGACAGATGACAGATGACAGATGACAGATGACAGATGACAGATGACAGATGACAGATGACAGATGACAGATGACAGATGACAGATGACAGATGACAGATGACAGATGACAGATGACAGATGACAGATGACAGATGACAGATGACAGATGACGGATGACAGATGACAGATGACAGATGACAGATGACAGATGACAGATAACAGATAACAGATGACAGATGACAGATGACAGATGACAGATGACAGATGACAGAAGACAGATGACAGTTGACAGATGACAGATGACAGATGACGGATGACAGATGACAGATGACAGATGACAGATGACAGATGACAGATGACAGATGACAGATGACAGATGACAGATGACAGATGACAGATGACAGATGACAGATGACAGATGACAGATGACAGATAACAGGTGGCAGATGACAGATGACAGATGACAGATGACAGATGACAGATGACAGATGACAGATGACAGATGACAGATGACAGATGACGGATGACAGATGACAGATGACAGATGACAGATGACAGATCACAGATGACAGATGACAGATGACAGATGACAGATGACTGATGACAGATGACAGATGACAGATGACAGATGACAGATGACAGATGACAGATGACAGATGACAGATGACAGATGACAGATGACAGATGACAGATGACAGATGACAGATGACAGATGACAGATGACAGATGACAGATGACAGATGACAGATGACAGATGACAGATGACAGATGACAGATGACAGATGACAGATGACAGATGACAGATGACAGATGACAGATGACAGATGACAGATGACAGATGACAGATGACAGATGACAGATGACAGATGACAGATGACAGATGACAGATGACAGATGACAGATGACAGATGACAAATGGCAGATGACAGATGACAGATGACAGATGACAGATGGCAGACGACAGATGACAGATGACAGATGACAGATGACAGATGACAGATGACAGATGACAGATGACAGATGACAGATGACAGATGACAGATGACAGATGACAGATGACAGATGACAGATGACAGATGACAGATGACAGATGACAGAAGACAGATGACAGTTGACAGATGACAGATGACAGATGACAGATGACAGATGACAGATGACAGACGATAGATGACAGATGACAGATGACAGATGACAGATGACAGATGACAGATGACAGATGACAGATGACAGATGACAGATGACAGATGACAGATGACAGATGACAGATGACAGATGACAGATGACAGATGACAGATGACAGATGACAAATGACAGATGACAGATGACAGATGACAGATGACAGATGACAAATGATAGATGACAGATGACAGATGACAGATGACAGATGACAGATGACAGATGACAAATGACAGATGGCAGATGACAGAAGACAGATGACAGTTGACAGATGACAGATGATAGATGACGGATGACAGATGACAGATGACAGATGACAGATGACAGATGACAGATGACAGATGACAGATGACAGATGACAGATGACAGATGACAGATGACAGATGACAGATGACAGATGACAGATGACAGATGACAGATGACAGATGACAGATGACAGATGACAGATGACAGATGACAGATGACAGATGACAAATGCAGATGACAGATGACAGATGACAGATGGCAGACGACAGATGACAGATGACAGAAGACAGATGACAGTTGACAGATGACAGATGACAGATGACAGACGATAGATGACAGATGACAGATGACAGATGACAGATGACAGATGACAGATGACAGATGACAGATGACAGTTGACAGATGACAGATGACAGATGACAAATGACAGATGACAGATGACACATGACAGGTTGCAGATGACAGATGACAGATGACAGATGACAGAAGACAGATGACAGTTGACAGATGACAGATGACAGATGACAGATGACAGATGACAGATGACAGATGACAGATGACAGATGACAGATGACAGATGACAGATGACAGATGACAGATGACAGATGACAGATGACAGATGACAGATGACAGATGACAGATGACAGATGACATATGACAGATGACAGATGACACATGACAGATGACAGATGACAGATGACAGATGACAGATGACAGATGACAGATGACAGCTGACAGATGACAGATGACAGATGACAGATGACAGATGACAGAAGACAGATGACAGTTGACAGATGACAGATGACAGATGACAGATGACAGATGACAGATGATAGATGACAGATGACAGATGACAGATGACAGATGACAGATGACAGATGACAGATGACAGATGACAGATGACAGATGACAGATGACAGATGACAGAAGACAGATGACAATTGACAGATGACAGATGACAGATGACAGATGACAGATGACAGATTATAGATGACAGACGACAGATGACAGATGACAGATGACAGATGACAGATGACAGATGACAGATGACAGATGACAGAAGACAGATGACAGTTGACAGATGACAGATGACAGATGACAGATGACAGATGACAGATGACAGATGACAGATGACAGATGACAGATGACAGATGACAGATGACAGATGACAGATGACAGAAGACAGATGACAGTTGACAGATGACAGATGACAGATGACAGATGACAGATGACAGATGACAGATGACAGATGACAGATGACAGATGACAGATGACAGATGACAGATGACAGATGACAGATGACAGATGACAAATGGCAGATGACAGATGACAGATGACAGATGACAGATGGCAGACGACAGATGACAGATGACAGATGACAGATGACAGATGACAGATGACAGATGACAGATGACAGATGACAGATGACAGATGACAGATGACAGATGACAGATGACAGATGACAGATGACAGATGACAGAAGACAGATGACAGTTGACAGATGACAGATGACAGATGACAGATGACAGATGACAGATGACAGACGATAGATGACAGATGACAGATGACAGATGACAGATGACAGATGACAGATGACAGATGACAGATGACAGATGACAGATGACAGATGACAGATGACAGATGACAGATGACAGATGACAGATGACAGATGACAGATGACAGATGACAAATGACAGATGACAGATGACAGATGACAGATGACAGATGACAAATGATAGATGACAGATGACAGATGACAGATGACAGATGACAGATGACAGATGACAAATGACAGATGGCAGATGACAGAAGACAGATGACAGTTGACAGATGACAGATGATAGATGACGGATGACAGATGACAGATGACAGATGACAGATGACAGATGACAGATGACAGATGACAGATGACAGATGACAGATGACAGATGACAGATGACAGATGACAGATGACAGATGACAGATGACAGATGACAGATGACAGATGACAGATGACAGATGACAGATGACAGATGACAGATGACAGATGACAGATGACAGATGACAGATGACAGATGACAGATGACAAATGCAGATGACAGATGACAGATGACAGATGGCAGACGACAGATGACAGATGACAGAAGACAGATGACAGTTGACAGATGACAGATGACAGATGACAGATGACAGACGATAGATGACAGATGACAGATGACAGATGACAGATGACAGATGACAGATGACAGATGACAGATGACAGTTGACAGATGACAGATGACAGATGACAAATGACAGATGACAGATGACACATGACAGGTTGCAGATGACAGATGACAGATGACAGATGACAGAAGACAGATGACAGTTGACAGATGACAGATGACAGATGACAGATGACAGATGACAGATGACAGATGACAGATGACAGATGACAGATGACAGATGACAGATGACAGATGACAGATGACAGATGACAGATGACAGATGACAGATGACAGATGACAGATGACAGATGACATATGACAGATGACAGATGACACATGACAGATGACAGATGACAGATGACAGATGACAGATGACAGATGACAGATGACAGCTGACAGATGACAGATGACAGATGACAGATGACAGATGACAGAAGACAGATGACAGTTGACAGATGACAGATGACAGATGACAGATGACAGATGACAGATGATAGATGACAGATGACAGATGACAGATGACAGATGACAGATGACAGATGACAGATGACAGATGACAGATGACAGATGACAGATGACAGAAGACAGATGACAGTTGACAGATGACAGATGACAGATGACAGATGACAGATGACAGATGACAGATGATAGATGACAGACGACAGATGACAGATGACAGATGACAGATGACAGATGACAGATGACAGATGACAGATGACAGATGACAGATGACAGATGACAGATGACAGAAGACAGATGACAGTTGACAGATGACAGATGACAGATGACAGATGACAAATGACAGATGACAGATGACAGATGACAGATGATAGATGATAGATGACAGATGACAGATGACAGATGACAGATGACAGATGACAGACGACAGATGACAGATGACAGATGACAGATGACAGATGACAGATGACAGATGACAGATGACAGATGACAGATGACAAATGACAGATGACAGATGACAGATGACAGATGACAGATGACAGATGACAGATGACAGCTGACAGATGACAGATGACAGATGACAGATGACAGATGACAGAAGACAGATGACAATTGACAGATAACAGATGACAGATGACAGATGACAGATGACAGATGATAGATGACAGACGACAGATGACAGATGACAGATGACAGATGACAGATGACAGATGACAGATGACAGATGACAGATGACAGATGACAGATGACAGATGACAGATGACAGATGACAGATGACAGATGACAGATGACAGATGACAGATGACAGATGACAGATGACAGATGACAGATGACAGATGACAGATGACAGATGACAGATGACAGATGACAGATGACAGATGACAGATGACAGATGACAGATGACAGATGACAGATGACAGATGACAGATGACAGATGACAGATGACAGATGACAGATGACAGATGACAGATGACAGATGACAGATGACTGATGACAGATGACAGAAGACAGATGACAATTGACAGATGACAGATGACAGATGACAGATGACAGATGACAGATGATAGATGACAGATGACAGATGACAGATGACAGATGACAGATGACAGATGACAGATGACAGATGACAGATGACAGATGACAGTTGACAGATGACAGATGACAGATGACAGATGACAGATGACAGATGACAGATGACAGATGATAGATGATAGATGACAGATGACAGATGACAGATGACAGATGACAGATGACAGATGACAGATGACAGATGACAGATGACAGATGACAGATGACAGATGACAGATGACAGATGACAGATGACAGATGACAGATGACAGATGACAGATGACAGATGACAGATGACAGATGACAGATGACAGATGACAGATGACAGATGACAGATGACAGATGACAGATGACAGATGACAGATGACAGATGACAGATGACAGATGACAGATGACAGATGACAGATGACAGATGACAGATGACAGATGACAGATGACAGTTGACAGATGACAGATGACAGATGACAGATGACAGATGACAGATGACAGATGACAGATGACAGATGACAGATGACAGATGACAGATGACAGATGACAGATGACAGATGACAGATGACAGATGACAGATGACAGATGACAGATGACAGATGACAGATGACAGATGACAGATGACAGATGACAGATGACAGATGACAGATGACAGATGACAAATGCAGATGACAGATGACAGATGACAGATGACAGATGGCAGACGACAGATGACAGATGACAGAAGACAGATGACAGTTGACAGATGACAGATGACAGATGACAGATGACAGACGATAGATGACAGATGACAGATGACAGATGACAGATGACAGATGACAGATGACAGATGACAGATGACAGATGACAGTTGACAGATGACAGATGACAGATGACAAATGACAGATGACAGATGACACATGACAGGTTGCAGATGACAGATGACAGATGACAGATGACAGAAGACAGATGACAGTTGACAGATGACAGATGACAGATGACAGATGACAGATGACAGATGACAGATGACAGATGACAGATGACAGATGACAGATGACAGATGACAGATGACAGATGACAGATGACAGATGACAGATGACAGATGACAGATGACAGATGACAGATGACATATGACATATGACAGATGACAGATGACAGATGACAGATGACAGATGACAGATGACAGATGACAGATGACAGATGACAGATGACAGATGACAGCTGACAGATGACAGATGACAGATGACAGATGACAGATGACAGAAGACAGATGACAGTTGACAGATGACAGATGACAGATGACAGATGACAGATGACAGATGATAGATGACAGATGACAGATGACAGATGACAGATGACAGATGACAGATGACAGATGACAGATGACAGATGACAGATGACAGATGACAGAAGACAGATGACAATTGACAGATGACAGATGACAGATGACAGATGACAGATGACAGATGACAGATGATAGATGACAGACGACAGATGACAGATGACAGATGACAGATGACAGATGACAGATGACAGATGACAGATGACAGATGACAGATGACAGATGACAGATGACAGATGACAGATGACAGAAGACAGATGACAGTTGACAGATGACAGATGACAGATGACAGATGACAAATGACAGATGACAGATGACAGATGACAGATGATAGATGATAGATGACAGATGACAGATGACAGATGACAGATGACAGATGACAGATGACAGATGACAGATGACAGATGACAGATGACAGATGACAGATGACAGATGACAGATGACAGATGACAGATGACAGATGACAGATGACAGATGACAGATGACAGATGACAGATGACAGATGACAGATGACAGATGACAGATGACAGATGACAGATGACAGATGACAGAAGACAGATGACAATTGACAGATGACAGATGACAGATGACAGATGACAGATGACAGATGATAGATGACAGACGACAGATGACAGATGACAGATGACAGATGACAGATGACAGATGACAGATGACAGATGACAGATGACAGATGACAGATGACAGATGACAGATGACAGATGACAGATGACAGATGACAGATGACAGATGACAGATGACAGATGACAGATGACAGATGACAGATGACAGATGACAGATGACAGATGACAGATGACAGATGACAGATGACAGATGACAGATGACAGATGACAGATGACAGATGACAGATGACAGATGACAGATGACAGATGACAGATGACAGATGACAGATGACAGATGACAGATGACAGATGACAGATGACAGATGACAGATGACTGATGACAGATGACAGAAGACAGATGACAATTGACAGATGACAGATGACAGATGACAGATGACAGATGACAGATGATAGATGACAGATGACAGATGACAGATGACAGATGACAGATGACAGATGACAGATGACAGATGACAGATGACAGATGACAGTTGACAGATGACAGATGACAGATGACAGATGACAGATGACAGATGACAGATGACAGATGATAGATGATAGATGACAGATGACAGATGACAGATGACAGATGACAGATGACAGATGACAGATGACAGATGACAGATGACAGATGACAGATGACAGATGACAGATGACAGATGACAGATGACAGATGACAGATGACAGATGACAGATGACAGATGACAGATGACAGATGACAGATGACAGATGACAGATGACAGATGACAGATGACAGATGACAGATGACAGATGACAGATGACAGATGACAGATGACAGATGACAGATGACAGATGACAGATGACAGATGACAGATGACAGATGACAGATGACAGATGACAGATGACAGTTGACAGATGACAGATGACAGATGACAGATGACAGATGACAGATGACAGATGACAGATGACAGATGACAGATGACAGATGACAGATGACAGATGACAGATGACAGATGACAGATGACAGATGACAGATGACAGATGACAGATGACAGATGACAGATGACAGATGACAGATGACAGTTGACAGATGACATATGACAGATGACAGATGACAGATGACAGATGACAGATGACAGATGACAGAAGACAGATGACAATTGACAGATGACAGATGACAGATGACAGATGACAGATGACAGATGATAGATGACAGATGACAGATGACGGATGACAGATGACAGATGACAGATGACAGATGACAGATGACAGATGACAGATGACAGAAGACAGATGACAGTTGACAGATGACAGATGACAGATGACAGATGACAGATGACAGATGATAGATGACAGATGACAGATGACAGATGACAGATAACAGATGACAGATGACAGATGACAGATGACAGATGACAGATGACAGATGACAGATGACAGATGACAGATGACAGATGACAGATGACAGATGACAGATGACAGATGACAGATGACAGATGATAGATGACAGATGACAGATGACAGATGACAGATGACAGATGACAGATGACAGATGACAGATGACAGATGACAAATGACAGATGACAGAAGACAGATGACAGTTGACAGATGACAGATGACAGATGACGGATGACAGATGACAGATGACAAATGACAGATGACAGATGACAGATGACAGATGACAGATGACAGATGACAGATGACAGATGACAGATGATAGGTGACAGATGACAGATGACAGATGACAGATGACATATGACAGATGACAGATGACAGATGACAGATGACAGATGACAGATGACAGATGACAGATGACAGATGACAGATGACAGATGACATATGACAAATGGCAGATGACAGATGACAGATGACAGATGACAGATGACAGATGGCAGACGACAGATGACAGATGACAGATGACAGATGACAGATGACAGATGACAGATGACGGATGACAGATGACAGATGACAGATGACAGATGACAGATGACAGATGACAGATGACAGATGACAGATGACAGATGACAGATGACAGATGACAGATGACAGATGACAGATGACAGATGACAGATGACAGATGACAGATGACAGATGACAGATGACAGATGACAGATGACAGATGACAGATGACAGATGACAGATGACAGTTGACAGATGACAGATGACAGATGACAGATGACAGATGACAGATGACAGATGACAGATGACAGATGACAGATGACAGATGACAGATGACAGATGACAGATGACAGATGACAGATGACAGATGACAGATGACAGATGACAGATGACAGATGACAGATGACAGATGACAGTTGACAGATGACATATGACAGATGACAGATGACAGATGACAGATGACAGATGACAGATGACAGAAGACAGATGACAATTGACAGATGACAGATGACAGATGACAGATGACAGATGACAGATGATAGATGACAGATGACAGATGACGGATGACAGATGACAGATGACAGATGACAGATGACAGATGACAGATGACAGATGACAGAAGACAGATGACAGTTGACAGATGACAGATGACAGATGACAGATGACAGATGACAGATGATAGATGACAGATGACAGATGACAGATGACAGATAACAGATGACAGATGACAGATGACAGATGACAGATGACAGATGACAGATGACAGATGACAGATGACAGATGACAGATGACAGATGACAGATGACAGATGACAGATGACAGATGACAGATGATAGATGACAGATGACAGATGACAGATGACAGATGACAGATGACAGATGACAGATGACAGATGACAAATGACAGATGACAGAAGACAGATGACAGTTGACAGATGACAGATGACAGATGACGGATGACAGATGACAGATGACAAATGACAGATGACAGATGACAGATGACAGATGACAGATGACAGATGACAGATGACAGATGACAGATGATAGGTGACAGATGACAGATGACAGATGACAGATGACAGATGACATATGACAGATGACAGATGACAGATGACAGATGACAGATGACAGATGACAGATGACAGATGACAGATGACAGATGACAGATGACATATGACAAATGGCAGATGACAGATGACAGATGACAGATGACAGATGACAGATGGCAGACGACAGATGACAGATGACAGATGACAGATGACAGATGACAGATGACAGATGACGGATGACAGATGACAGATGACAGATGACAGATGACAGATGACAGATGACAGATGACAGTTGACAGATGACAGATGACAGATGACAGATGACAGATGACAGATGACAGATGACAGATGACAGATGACAGATGACAGATGACAGATGATAGATGACAGATGACAGATGACAGATGACAGATGACAGATGACAGATGACAGATGACAGATGACAGATGACAGACGACAGATGACAGATGACAGATGACAGATGACAGATGACAGATGACGGATGACAGATGACAGATGACAGATGACAGATGACAGATGACAGATGACAGATGACAGATGACAGTTGACAGATGACAGATGACAGATGACAGATGACAGATGACAGATGACAGATGACAGATGACAGATGACAGATGACAGATGACAGATGACAGATGATAGATGACAGATGACAGATGACAGATGACAGATGACAGATGACAGATGACAGATGACAGATGACAGATGACAGATGACAGATGACAGATGACAGATGACAGATGACACATGACAGGTTGCAGATGACAGATGACAGATGACAGAAGACAGATGACAGATGACAGATGACAGATGACAGATGACAGAAAATAGATGACAGATGACAGATGACAGATGACAGATGACAGATGACAGATGAAACATGACAGATGACAGATGACAGATGACAGATGACAGATGACAGAAGACAGATGACAGTTGACAGATGACAGATGACAGACGACAGATGACAGATGACAGATGATAGATGACAGATGACAGATGACAGATGACAGATGACAGATGACAGATGACAGAAGACAGATGACAGTTGACAGATGACAGATGACAGATGACAGATGACAGATGACAGATGACAGATGACAGATGACAGATGACAGATGACAGATGACAGATGACAGATGACAGATGACACATGACAGGTTGCAGATGACAGATGACAGAAGACAGATGACAGATGACAGATGACAGATGACAGATGACAGAAAATAGATGACAGATGACAGATGACAGATGACAGATGACAGATGAAACATGAAACATGACAGATGACAGTTGACAGATGACAGATGACAGATGACAGAAGACAGATGACAGTTGACAGATGACAGATGACAGATGACAGATGACAGAAAATAGATGACAGATGACAGATGACAGATGACAGATGACAGATGACAGATGACAGATGAAACATGACAGATGACAGATGACAGATGACAGATGACAGATGACAGAAGACAGATGACAGTTGACAGATGACAGATGACAGATGACAGATGACAGATGACAGATGATAGATGACAGATGACAGATGACAGATGACAGATGACAGATTAAACATGACACATGGCAGATGACATATGACAGATGACAGATGACAGATGACAGATGACAGATGACAGATGACAGATGACAGATGACAGATGACAGATGACAGATGACAGATGACAGATGAAAGATGACAGATGACAGATGACAGATGACAGATGACAGATGACAGATGACAGATGACAGATGACAGAAGACAGATGACAATTGACAGATGACAGATGACAGATGACAGATGACAGATGATAGATGACAGATGACAGATGACAGATGACAGATGACAGATTAAACATGACACATGGCAGATGACATATGACAGATGACAGATGACAGATGACAGATGACAGATGACAGATGACAGATGACAGATGACAGATGACAGATGACAGATGACAGATGACAGGTGACAGATGACAGATGACAGATGACAGATGACAGATGACAGATGACAGATGACAGATGACAGATGACAGATGACAGATGACAGATGACAGATGACAGATGACAGATGACAGATGACAGATGACAGATGATAGATGACAGATGACAGATGACAGATGACAGATGACAGATGACAGATGACAGATGACAGATGACAGATGACAGATGACAGATGACAGATGACAGATGAAAGATGACAGATGACAGATGACCGATGACAGATGACAGATGACAGAAGACAGATGACAGTTGACAGATGACAGATGACAGATTACAGATGACAGATGACAGATGATAGATGACAGATGACAGATGACAGATGACAGATGACAGATGACAGATGACAGATGACAGATGACAGATGACAGATGACAGATGACAGATGGCAGATGACAGATGACAGATGACAGATGACAGATGACAGATGACAGATGACCGATGACAGATGAAAGATGACAGATGACAGATGACAGATGACAGATGACAGATGACAGATGACAGAAGACAGATGACAGTTGACAGATGACAGATGACAGATGACAGATGACAGATGACAAATGATAGATGACAGATGACAGATGACAGATGACAGATGACAGATTAAACATGACACATGGCAGATGACATATGACAGATGACAGATGACAGATGACAGATGACAGATGACAGATGACAGATGACAGATGACAGATGACAGATGACAGATGACAGATGACAGATGACAGATGACAGATGACAGATGACAGATGACAGATGACAGATGACAGATGACAGATGACAGATAACAGATGACAGATTACAGATGACAGATGACAGATGACAGATGACAGATGACAGATGACAGATGACAGATGACAGATGACAGATGACAGATGACAGATGACAGATGACAGATGACAAATGGCAGATGACAGATGACAGATGACAGATGGCAGACGACAGATGACAGATGACAGAAGACAGATGACAGTTGACACATGACAGATGACAGATGACAGATGACAGATGACAGACGATAGATGACAGATGACAGATGACAGATGACAGATGACAGATGACAGATGACAGATGACAGATGACAGATGACAGATGACAGATGACAGATGACAGATGACAGATGACAGATGACAGATGACAGATGACAGATGACAGATGACAGATGACAGATGACAGATGACAGATGACAGATGACAGATGACAAATGACAGATGACAGATGACACATGACAGGTTGCAGATGACAGATGACAGATGACAGATGACAGAAGACAGATGACAGTTGACAGATGACAGATGACAGATGACAGATGACAGATGACAGATGACAGATGACAGATGACAGATGACAGATGACAGATGACAGATGACAGATGACAGATGACAGATGACAGATGACAGATGACAGATGACAGATGACAGATGACAGATGACAGATGACAGATGACAGATGACAGATGACAGATGACAGATGACAGATGACAGATGACAGATGACAGATGACAGATGACAGATGACAGAAGACAGATGACAGTTGACAGATGACAGATGACAGATGACAGATGACAGATGACAGATGACAGATGATAGATGACAGATGACAGATGACAGATGACAGATGACAGATGACAGAGGACAGATGACAGATGCCGGTTGACAGATGACAGATGACAGATGACAGATGACAGATGACAGATGACAGATGACAGATGACAGATGACAGATGACAGATGACAGATGACAGATGACAGATGACAGATGACAGATGACAGATGACAGATGACAGATGACAGATGACAGATGACAGATGACAGATGACAGATGACAGATGACAGATGACAGATGACAAATGGCAGATGACAGATGACAGATGACAGATGACAGATGACAGATGGCAGACGACAGATGACAGATGACAGATGACAGATGACAGATGACAGATGACAGATGACAGATGACAGATGACAGATGACAGATGACAGATGACAGATGACAGATGACAGATGACAGATGACAGATGACAGATGACAGAAGACAGATGACAGTTGACAGATGACAGATGACAGATGACAGATGACAGATGACAGATGACAGACGATAGATGACAGATGACAGATGACAGATGACAGATGACAGATGACAGATGACAGATGACAGATGACAGATGACAGATGACAGATGACAGATGACAGATGACAGATGACAGATGACAGATGACAGATGACAGATGACAGATGACAAATGACAGATGACAGATGACAGATGACAGATGACAGATGACAAATGATAGATGACAGATGACAGATGACAGATGACAGATGACAGATGACAGATGACAAATGACAGATGGCAGATGACAGAAGACAGATGACAGTTGACAGATGACAGATGATAGATGACGGATGACAGATGACAGATGACAGATGACAGATGACAGATGACAGATGACAGATGACAGATGACAGATGACAGATGACAGATGACAGATGACAGATGACAGATGACAGATGACAGATGACAGATGACAGATGACAGATGACAGATGACAGATGACAGATGACAGATGACAGATGACAGATGACAGATGACAGATGACAGATGACAGATGACAGATGACAGATGACAGATGACAGATGACAGATGACAGATGACAGATAACAAATGCAGATGACAGATGACAGATGACAGATGGCAGACGACAGATGACAGATGACAGAAGACAGATGACAGTTGACAGATGACAGATGACAGATGACAGATGACAGACGATAGATGACAGATGACAGATGACAGATGACAGATGACAGATGACAGTTGACAGATGACAGATGACAGATGACAAATGACAGATGACAGATGACACATGACAGGTTGCAGATGACAGATGACAGATGACAGATGACAGAAGACAGATGACAGTTGACAGATGACAGATGACAGATGACAGATGACAGATGACAGATGACAGATGACAGATGACAGATGACAGATGACAGATGACAGATGACAGATGACAGATGACAGATGACAGATGACAGATGACAGATGACAGATGACAGATGACAGATGACATATGACAGATGACAGATGACAGATGACAGATGACAGATGACAGATGACAGATGACAGATGACAGATGACAGATGACAGCTGACAGATGACAGATGACAGATGACAGATGACAGATGACAGAAGACAGATGACAGTTGACAGATGACAGATGACAGATGACAGATGACAGATGACAGATGACAGATGATAGATGACAGATGACAGATGACAGATGACAGATGACAGATGACAGATGACAGATGACAGATGACAGATGACAGATGACAGATGACAGATGACAGATGACAGAAGACAGATGACAATTGACAGATGACAGATGACAGATGACAGATGACAGATGACAGATGATAGATGACAGACGACAGATGACAGATGACAGATGACAGATGACAGATGACAGATGACAGATGACAGATGACAGATGACAGATGACAGATGACAGATGACAGATGACAGATGACAGAAGACAGATGACAGTTGACAGATGACAGATGACAGATGACAGATGACAGATGACAAATGACAGATGACAGATGACAGATGACAGATGATAGATGATAGATGACAGATGACAGATGACAGATGACAGATGACAGATGACAGATGACAGATGACAGATGACAGATGACAGATGACAGATGACAGATGACAGATGACAGATGACAGATGACAGATGACAGATGACAGATGACAGATGACAGATGACAGATGACAGATGACAGATGACAGATGACAGATGACAGATGACAGATGACAGATGACAGAAGACAGATGACAATTGACAGATGACAGATGACAGATGACAGATGACAGATGACAGATGATAGATGACAGACGACAGATGACAGATGACAGATGACAGATGACAGATGACAGATGACAGATGACAGATGACAGATGACAGATGACAGATGACAGATGACAGATGACAGATGACAGATGACAGATGACAGATGACAGATGACAGATGACAGATGACAGATGACAGATGACAGATGACAGATGACAGATGACAGATGACAGATGACAGATGACAGATGACAGATGACAGATGACAGATGACAGATGACAGATGACAGATGACAGATGACTGATGACAGATGACAGAAGACAGATGACAATTGACAGATGACAGATGACAGATGACAGATGACAGATGACAGATGATAGATGACAGATGACAGATGACAGATGACAGATGACAGATGACAGATGACAGATGACAGATGACAGATGACAGATGACAGTTGACAGATGACAGATGACAGATGACAGATGACAGATGACAGATGACAGATGACAGATGATAGATGATAGATGACAGATGACAGATGACAGATGACAGATGACAGATGACAGATGACAGATGACAGATGACAGATGACAGATGACAGATGACAGATGACAGATGACAGATGACAGATGACAGATGACAGATGACAGATGACAGATGACAGATGACAGATGACAGATGACAGATGACAGATGACAGATGACAGATGACAGATGACAGATGACAGATGACAGATGACAGATGACAGATGACAGATGACAGATGACAGATGACAGATGACAGATGACAGATGACAGATGACAGATGACAGATGACAGATGACAGATGACAGATGACAGATGACAGATGACAGATGACAGATGACAGATGACAGATGACAGATGACAGATGACAGATGACAGATGACAGATGACAAATGCAGATGACAGATGACAGATGACAGATGACAGATGGCAGACGACAGATGACAGATGACAGAAGACAGATGACAGTTGACAGATGACAGATGACAGATGACAGATGACAGACGATAGATGACAGATGACAGATGACAGATGACAGATGACAGATGACAGATGACAGATGACAGATGACAGATGACAGTTGACAGATGACAGATGACAGATGACAAATGACAGATGACAGATGACACATGACAGGTTGCAGATGACAGATGACAGATGACAGATGACAGAAGACAGATGACAGTTGACAGATGACAGATGACAGATGACAGATGACAGATGACAGATGACAGATGACAGATGACAGATGACAGATGACAGATGACAGATGACAGATGACAGATGACAGATGACAGATGACAGATGACAGATGACAGATGACAGATGACATATGACATATGACAGATGACAGATGACAGATGACAGATGACAGATGACAGATGACAGATGACAGATGACAGATGACAGATGACAGCTGACAGATGACAGATGACAGATGACAGATGACAGATGACAGAAGACAGATGACAGTTGACAGATGACAGATGACAGATGACAGATGACAGATGACAGATGATAGATGACAGATGACAGATGACAGATGACAGATGACAGATGACAGATGACAGATGACAGATGACAGATGACAGATGACAGATGACAGATGACAGAAGACAGATGACAATTGACAGATGACAGATGACAGATGACAGATGACAGATGACAGATGACAGATGATAGATGACAGACGACAGATGACAGATGACAGATGACAGATGACAGATGACAGATGACAGATGACAGATGACAGATGACAGATGACAGATGACAGATGACAGATGACAGAAGACAGATGACAGTTGACAGATGACAGATGACAGATGACAGATGACAAATGACAGATGACAGATGACAGATGACAGATGACAGATGATAGATGATAGATGACAGATGACAGATGACAGATGACAGATGACAGATGACAGATGACAGATGACAGATGACAGATGACAGATGACAGATGACAGATGACAGATGACAGATGACAGATGACAGATGACAGATGACAGATGACAGATGACAGATGACAGATGACAGATGACAGATGACAGATGACAGATGACAGATGACAGATGACAGATGACAGATGACAGAAGACAGATGACAATTGACAGATGACAGATGACAGATGACAGATGACAGATGACAGATGATAGATGACAGACGACAGATGACAGATGACAGATGACAGATGACAGATGACAGATGACAGATGACAGATGACAGATGACAGATGACAGATGACAGATGACAGATGACAGATGACAGATGACAGATGACAGATGACAGATGACAGATGACAGATGACAGATGACAGATGACAGATGACAGATGACAGATGACAGATGACAGATGACAGATGACAGATGACAGATGACAGATGACAGATGACAGATGACAGATGACAGATGACAGATGACAGATGACAGATGACAGATGACAGATGACAGATGACAGATGACAGATGACAGATGACAGATGACAGATGACAGATGACAGATGACTGATGACAGATGACAGAAGACAGATGACAATTGACAGATGACAGATGACAGATAACAGATGACAGATGACAGATGATAGATGACAGATGACAGATGACAGATGACAGATGACAGATGACAGATGACAGATGACAGATGACAGATGACAGATGACAGTTGACAGATGACAGATGACAGATGACAGATGACAGATGACAGATGACAGATGACAGATGATAGATGATAGATGACAGATGACAGATGACAGATGACAGATGACAGATGACAGATGACAGATGACAGATGACAGATGACAGATGACAGATGACAGATGACAGATGACAGATGACAGATGACAGATGACAGATGACAGATGACAGATGACAGATGACAGATGACAGATGACAGATGACAGATGACAGATGACAGATGACAGATGACAGATGACAGATGACAGATGACAGATGACAGATGACAGATGACAGATGACAGATGACAGATGACAGATGACAGATGACAGATGACAGATGACAGTTGACAGATGACAGATGACAGATGACAGATGACAGATGACAGATGACAGATGACAGATGACAGATGACAGATGACAGATGACAGATGACAGATGACAGATGACAGATGACAGATGACAGATGACAGATGACAGATGACAGATGACAGATGACAGATGACAGATGACAGTTGACAGATGACATATGACAGATGACAGATGACAGATGACAGATGACAGATGACAGAAGACAGATGACAATTGACAGATGACAGATGACAGATGACAGATGACAGATGACAGATGATAGATGACAGATGACAGATGACGGATGACAGATGACAGATGACAGATGACAGATGACAGATGACAGAAGACAGATGACAGTTGACAGATGACAGATGACAGATGACAGATGACAGATGACAGATGATAGATGACAGATGACAGATGACAGATGACAGATAACAGATGACAGATGACAGATGACAGATGACAGATGACAGATGACAGATGACAGATGACAGATGACAGATGACAGATGACAGATGACAGATGACAGATGACAGATGACAGATGACAGATGATAGATGACAGATGACAGATGACAGATGACAGATGACAGATGACAGATGACAGATGACAGATGACAAATGACAGATGACAGAAGACAGATGACAGTTGACAGATGACAGATGACAGATGACGGATGACAGATGACAGATGACAAATGACAGATGACAGATGACAGATGACAGATGACAGATGACAGATGACAGATGACAGATGACAGATGATAGGTGACAGATGACAGATGACAGATGACAGATGACAGATGACATATGACAGATGACAGATGACAGATGACAGATGACAGATGACAGATGACAGATGACAGATGACAGATGACAGATGACAGATGACATATGACAAATGGCAGATGACAGATGACAGATGACAGATGACAGATGACAGATGGCAGACGACAGATGACAGATGACAGATGACAGATGACAGATGACAGATGACAGATGACGGATGACAGATGACAGATGACAGATGACAGATGACAGATGACAGATGACAGATGACAGTTGACAGATGACAGATGACAGATGACAGATGACAGATGACAGATGACAGATGACAGATGACAGATGACAGATGACAGATGACAGATGATAGATGACAGATGACAGATGACAGATGACAGATGACAGATGACAGATGACAGATGACAGATGACAGATGACAGATGACAGACGACAGATGACAGATGACAGATGACAGATGACAGATGACAGATGACGGATGACAGATGACAGATGACAGATGACAGATGACAGATGACAGATGACAGATGACAGTTGACAGATGACAGATGACAGATGACAGATGACAGATGACAGATGACAGATGACAGATGACAGATGACAGATGACAGATGACAGATGATAGATGACAGATGACAGATGACAGATGACAGATGACAGATGACAGATGACAGATGACAGATGACAGATGACAGATGACAGATGACAGATGACAGATGACAGATGACAGATGACAGATGACACATGACAGGTTGCAGATGACAGATGACAGATGACAGAAGACAGATGACAGATGACAGATGACAGATGACAGATGACAGAAAATAGATGACAGATGACAGATGACAGATGACAGATGACAGATGAAACATGACAGATGACAGATGACAGATGACAGATGACAGATGACAGAAGACAGATGACAGTTGACAGATGACAGTTGACAGACGACAGATGACAGATGACAGATGATAGATGACAGATGACAGATGACAGATGACAGATGACAGATGACAGATGACAGAAGACAGATGACAGATGACAGATGACAGATGACAGATGACAGATGACAGATGACAGATGACAGATGACAGATGACAGATGACAGATGACAGATGACAGATGACACATGACAGGTTGCAGATGACAGATGACAGAAGACAGATGACAGAAAATAGATGACAGATGACAGATGACAGATGACAGATGACAGATGAAACATGACAGATGACAGTTGACAGATGACAGATGACAGATGACAGAAGACAGATGACAGTTGACAGATGACAGATGACAGATGACAGATGACAGAAAATAGATGACAGATGACAGATGACAGATGACAGATGACAGATGACAGATGACAGATGAAACATGACAGATGACAGATGACAGATGACAGATGACAGATGACAGAAGACAGATGACAGTTGACAGATGACAGATGACAGATGACAGATGACAGATGACAGATGACAGATGATAGATGACAGATGACAGATGACAGATGACAGATGACAGATGACAGATTAAACATGACACATGGCAGATGACATATGACAGATGACAGATGACAGATGACAGATGACAGATGACAGATGACAGATGACAGATGACAGATGACAGATGACAGATGAAAGATGACAGATGACAGATGACAGATGACAGATGACAGATGACAGATGACAGATGACAGATGACAGAAGACAGATGACAATTGACAGATGACAGATGACAGATGACAGATGACAGATGATAGATGACAGATGACAGATGACAGATGACAGATGACAGATTAAACATGACACATGGCAGATGACATATGACAGATGACAGATGACAGATGACAGATGACAGATGACAGATGACAGATGACAGATGACAGATGACAGATGACAGATGACAGATGACAGGTGACAGATGACAGATGACAGATGACAGATGACAGATGACAGATGACAGATGACAGATGACAGATGACAGATGACAGATGACAGATGACAGATGACAGATGACAGATGACAAATGACAGATGACAGATGATAGATGACAGATGACAGATGACAGATGGCAGATGACAGATGACAGATGACAGATGACAGATGACAGATGACAGATGACAGATGACAGATGAAAGATGACAGATGACAGATGACCGATGACAGATGACAGATGACAGAAGACAGATGACAGTTGACAGATGACAGATGACAGATTACAGATGACAGATGACAGATGATAGATGACAGATGACAGATGACAGATGACAGATGACAGATGACAGATGACAGATGACAGATGACAGATGACAGATGACAGATGGCAGATGACAGATGACAGATGACAGATGACAGATGACAGATGACAGATGACAGATGAAAGATGACAGATGACAGATGACAGATGACAGATGACAGATGACAGATGACAGATGACAGAAGACAGATGACAGTTGACAGATGACAGATGACAGATGACAGATGACAGATGACAAATGATAGATGACAGATGACAGATGACAGATGACAGATGACAGATGACAGATTAAACATGACACATGGCAGATGACATATGACAGATGACAGATGACAGATGACAGATGACAGATGACAGATGACAGATGACAGATGACAGATGACAGATGACAGATGACAGATGACAGATGACAGATGACAGATGACAGATGACAGATGACAGATGACAGATGACAGATAACAGATGACAGATTACAGATGACAGATGACAGATGACAGATGACAGATGACAGATGACAGATGACAGATGACAGATGACAGATGACAGATGACAGATGACAGATGACAGATGACAGATGACAGATGACAAATGGCAGATGACAGATGACAGATGACAGATGGCAGACGACAGATGACAGATGACAGAAGACAGATGACAGTTGACACATGACAGATGACAGATGACAGATGACAGATGACAGACGATAGATGACAGATGACAGATGACAGATGACAGATGACAGATGACAGATGACAGATGACAGATGACAGATGACAGATGACAGATGACAGATGACAGATGACAGATGACAGATGACAGATGACAGATGACAGATGACAGATGACAGATGACAGATGACAGATGACAGATGACAGATGACAGATGACAGATGACAAATGACAGATGACAGATGACACATGACAGGTTGCAGATGACAGATGACAGATGACAGATGACAGAAGACAGATGACAGTTGACAGATGACAGATGACAGATGACAGATGACAGATGACAGATGACAGATGACAGATGACAGATGACAGATGACAGATGACAGATGACAGATGACAGATGACAGATGACAGATGACAGATGACAGATGACAGATGACAGATGACAGATGACAGATGACAGATGACAGATGACAGATGACAGATGACAGATGACAGATGACAGATGACAGATGACAGATGACAGATGACAGATGACAGATGACAGATGACAGATGACAGATGACAGATGACAGATGACAGAAGACAGATGACAGTTGACAGATGACAGATGACAGATGACAGATGACAGATGACAGATGACAGATGATAGATGACAGATGACAGATGACAGATGACAGATGACAGATGACAGAGGACAGATGACAGATGCCGGTTGACAGATGACAGATGACAGATGGCAGATGACAGATGACAGAAGACAGATGACAGATGACAAATGACAGATGACAGATGACAGATGACAGATGACAGATGACAAATGACAAATGACAGATGACAGATGACAGATGACAGATGACAGATGACAGATGACAGATGACAGATGACACAAGACAGATGACAGTTGACAGATGACAGATGACAGATGACAGATGACAGATGATAGATGACAGATGACAGATGACAGATGACATATGACAGATGACAGATGACAGATGACAGATGACAGATGACAGATGACAGATGACAGATGACAGATGACAGATGACAGATGACAGACGACAGATGACAGATGACAGATGACAGATGACAGATGACAGATGACAGAAGACAGATGACAGATGACAGATGACAGATGACAGATGACAGATGACAGATGACAGATTACAGATGACAGAAGACAGATGACAATTGACAGATGACAGATGACAGATGACAGATGACAGATGACAGATGACAGATGACAGATGATAGATGACAGATGACAGATGACAGATGACAGATGACAGATGACAGATGACAGATGACAGTTGACAGATGACAGATGACAGATGACAGATGACAGATGACAGATGACAGATGACAGATGACAGATGACAGATGATAGATGACAGATGACAGATGACAGATGACAGATGACAGATGACAGATGACAGATGACAGATGACAGATGACAGATGACAGATGACAGATGACAGATGACAGATGACAGATGACAGATGACAGATGACAGATGACAGATGACAGATGACAGATGACAGATGACAGATGACAGATGACAGATGACAGATGACAGATGACAGATGACAGATGACAGATGACAGATGACAGATGACAGATGACAGATGACAGATGACAGATGACAGATGACAGACGACAGACGACAGATGACAGATGACAGATGACAGATGACAGATGACAGATGACAGTTGACAGATGACAGATGACAGATGACAGATGACAAATGACAGATGACAGATGATAGATGACAGATGGCAGATGGCAGATGACAGATGACAGATGACAGACGACAGATGACAGATGACAGATGACAGATGACAGATGACAGATGACAGATGACAGATGACAGATGACAGATGACAGATGACAGATGACAGATGACAGATGACAGATGACAGATGACAGATGACAGATGACAGATGACAGATGACAGATGACAGATGACAGATGACAGATGACAGATGACAGATGACAGATGACAGATGACAGATGACAGATGACAGATGACAGATGACAGATGACAGATGACAGTTGACAGATGACAGATGACAGATGACAGATGATAGATGACAGACGACAGATGACAGATGACAGATGACAGATGACAGATGACAGATGACAGATGACAGATGACAGATGACAGATGACAGATGACAGATGACAGATGACAGATGACAGATGACAGATGACAGATGACAGATGACAGATGACAGATGACAGATGACAGATGACAGATGACAGATGACAGATGACAAATGACAGATGACAGAAGACAGATGACAGTTGACAGATGACAGATGACGGATGACAGATGACAGATGACAAATGACAGATGACAGATGACAGATGACAGATGACAGATGACAGATGACAGATGACAGATGACAGATGACAGATGACAGATGACAGATGACAGATGACAGATGACAGATGACAGATGACAGATGACAGATGACAGATGACAGATGACAGATGACAGATGACAGATGACAGATGACAGATGACATATGACAAATGGCAGATGACAGATGACAGATGACAGATGGCAGACGACAGATGACAGATGACAGATGACAGATGACAGATGACGGATGACGGATGACAGATGACAGATGACAGATGACAGATGACAGATGACAGATGACAGATGACAGATGACAGTTGACCGATGACAGATGACAGATGACAGATGACAGATGACAGATGACAGATGACAGATGACAGATGACAGATGACAGATGACAGATGACAGATGATAGATGACAGATGACAGATGACAGATGACAGATGACAGATGACAGATGACAGATGACAGATGACAGATGACAGATGACAGATGACAGATGACAGATGACAGATGACAGATGACAGATGACAGATGACAGATGACAGATGACAGATGACAGATGACAGATGACAGATGACAGATGACAGATGACAGATGACAGATGACAGATGACAGACGACAGATGACAGATGACAGATGACAGATGACAGATGACAGATGACAGATGACAGATGACAGATGACAGATGACAGATGACAGATGACAGATGACAGTTGACAGATGACAGATGACAGATGACAGATGATAGATGACAGATGACAGATGACAGATGACAGATGAGAGATGACAGATGACAGATGACAAATGACAGATGACAGATGACAGAAGACAGATGACAGTTGACAGATGACAGATGACAGATGACGGATGACAGATGACAGATGACAAATGACAGATGACAGATGACAGATGACAGATGACAGATGACAGATGACAGATGACAGATGACAGATGATAGATGACAGATGACAGATGACAGATGACAGATGACAGATGACAGATGACAGATGACAGATGACAGATGACAGATGACAGATGACAGTTGACAGATGACAGATGACAGATGACAGATGACAGATGACAGATGACAGATGACAGATGACAAATGACATATGACAAATGGCAGATGACAGATGACAGATGACAGATGGCAGACGACAGATGACAGATGACAGATGACAGATGACAGATGACAAATGACGGATGACAGATGACAGATGACAGATGACAGATGACAGATGACAGATGACAGTTGACAGATGACAGATGACAGATGACAGATGACAGATGACAGATGACAGATGACAGATGACAGATGACAGATGATAGATGACAGATGACAGATGACAGATGACAGATGACAGATGACAGATGACAGATGACAGATGACAGATGACAGATGACAGACGACAGATGACAGATGACAGATGACAGATGACAGATGACGGATGACAGATGACAGATGACAGATGACAGATGACAGATGACAGATGACAGATGACAGTTGACAGATGACAGATGACAGATGACAGATGACAGATGACAGATGACAGATGACAGATGACAGATAACAGATGACAGATGATAGATGACAGATGACAGATGACAGATGACAGATGACAGATGACAAATGACAGATGACAGATGACAGATGACAGATGACAGATGACAGATGACAGATGACAGATGACAGATGACAGATGACAGATGACAGATGACAGATGACAGATGACAGATGACAGATGACAGATGACAGATGACACATGACAGGTTGCAGATGACAGATGACAGATGACAGAAGACAGATGACAGATGACAGATGACAGAAGACAGATGACAGTTGACAGACGACAGATGACAGATGACAGAAGACAGATGACAGTTGACAGATGACAGATGACAGAAAATAGATGACAGATGACAGATGACAGATGACAGATGACAGATGACAGATGACAGATGACAGATGACAGATGACAGATGACAGATGACAGATGACAGATGAAACATGACAGATGACAGATGACAGATGACAGATGACAGATGACAGAAGACAGATGACAGTTGACAGATGACAGATGACAGATGACAGATGACAGATGACAGATGATAGATGACAGATGACAGATGACAGATGACAGATGACAGATTAAACATGACACATGGCAGATGACATATGACAGATGACAGATGACAGATGACAGATGACAGATGACAGATGACAGATGACAGATGACAGATGACAGATGACAGATGACAGATGAAAGATGACAGATGACAGATGACAGAAGACAGGTGACAATTGACAGATGACAGATGACAGATGACAGATGACAGATGACAGATGATAGATGACAGATGACAGATGACAGATGACAGATGACAGATTAAACATGACACATGGCAGATGACATATGACAGATGACAGATGACAGATGACAGATGACAGATGACAGATGACAGATGACAGATGACAGATGACAGATGACAGATGACAGATGACAGATGACAGATGACAGATGACAGATGACAGATGACAGATGACAGATGACAGATGACAGATGACAGATGACAGATGACAGATGACAGATGACAGATGACAGATGACAGATGACAGATGACAGATGACAGATGACAGAAGACAGATGACAGATGACAGATGACAGAAGACAGATGACAGTTGACAGACGACAGATGACAGATGACAGAAGACAGATGACAGATGATAGATGACAGATGACAGATGACAGATGACAGATGACAGATGACAGAGGACAGATGACAGATGCCGGTTGACAGATGACAGATGACAGATGGCAGATGACAGATGACAGAAGACAGATGACAGATGACAAATGACAGATGACAGATGACAGATGACAGATGACAGATGACAGATGACAGATGACAAATGACAAATGACAGATGACAGATGACAGATGACAGATGACAGATGACAGATGACAGATGACAGATGACACAAGACAGATGACAGTTGACAGATGACAGATGACAGATGACAGATGACAGATGATAGATGACAGATGACAGATGACAGATGACATATGACAGATGACAGATGACAGATGACAGATGACAGATGACAGATGACAGATGACAGATGACAGATGACAGATGACAGATGACAGATGACAGATGACAGATGACAGATGACAGATGACAGATGACAGATGACAGATGACAGAAGACAGATGACAGATGACAGATGACAGATGACAGATGACAGATGACAGATGACAGATTACAGATGACAGAAGACAGATGACAATTGACAGATGACAGATGACAGATGACAGATGACAGATGACAGATGACAGATGACAGATGATAGATGACAGATGACAGATGACAGATGACAGATGACAGATGACAGATGACAGATGACAGATGACAGATGACAGTTGACAGATGACAGATGACAGATGACAGATGACAGATGACAGATGACAGATGACAGATGACAGATGACAGATGATAGATGACAGATGACAGATGACAGATGACAGATGACAGATGACAGATGACAGATGACAGATGACAGATGACAGATGACAGATGACAGATGACAGATGACAGATGACAGATGACAGATGACAGATGACAGATGACAGATGACAGATGACAGATGACAGATGACAGATGACAGATGACAGATGACAGATGACAGATGACAGATGACAGATGACAGATGACAGATGACAGATGACAGATGACAGATGACAGATGACAGATGACAGATGACAGATGACAGATGACAGATGACAGATGACAGATGACAGATGACAGATGACAGTTGACAGATGACAGATGACAGATGACAGATGACAAATGACAGATGACAGATGATAGATGACAGATGGCAGATGGCAGATGACAGATGACAGATGACAGACGACAGATGACAGATGACAGATGACAGATGACAGATGACAGATGACAGATGACAGATGACAGATGACAGATGACAGATGACAGATGACAGATGACAGATGACAGATGACAGATGACAGATGACAGATGACAGATGACAGATGACAGATGACAGATGACAGATGACAGATGACAGATGACAGATGACAGATGACAGATGACAGATGACAGATGACAGATGACAGATGACAGATGACAGATGACAGATGACAGATGACAGATGACAGATGACAGATGACAGATGACAGATGACAGATGACAGTTGACAGATGACAGATGACAGATGACAGATGATAGATGACAGACGACAGATGACAGATGACAGATGACAGATGACAGATGACAGATGACAGATGACAGATGACAGATGACAGATGACAGATGACAGATGACAGATGACAGATGACAGATGACAGATGACAGATGACAGATGACAGATGACAGATGACAGATGACAGATGACAGATGACAGATGACAGATGACAAATGACAGATGACAGAAGACAGATGACAGTTGACAGATGACAGATGACGGATGACAGATGACAGATGACAAATGACAGATGACAGATGACAGATGACAGATGACAGATGACAGATGACAGATGACAGATGACAGATGACAGATGACAGATGACAGATGACAGATGACAGATGACAGATGACAGATGACAGATGACAGATGACAGATGACAGATGACAGATGACAGATGACAGATGACAGATGACAGATGACAGATGACAGATGACATATGACAAATGGCAGATGACAGATGACAGATGACAGATGGCAGACGACAGATGACAGATGACAGATGACAGATGACAGATGACAGATGACGGATGACGGATGACAGATGACAGATGACAGATGACAGATGACAGATGACAGATGACAGATGACAGATGACAGATGACAGTTGACCGATGACAGATGACAGATGACAGATGACAGATGACAGATGACAGATGACAGATGACAGATGACAGATGACAGATGACAGATGACAGATGATAGATGACAGATGACAGATGACAGATGACAGATGACAGATGACAGATGACAGATGACAGATGACAGATGACAGATGACAGATGACAGATGACAGATGACAGATGACAGATGACAGATGACAGATGACAGATGACAGATGACAGATGACAGATGACAGATGACAGATGACAGATGACAGATGACAGATGACAGATGACAGATGACAGACGACAGATGACAGATGACAGATGACAGATGACAGATGACAGATGACAGATGACAGATGACAGATGACAGATGACAGATGACAGATGACAGTTGACAGATGACAGAAGACAGATGACAGATGATAGATGACAGATGACAGATGACAGATGACAGATGAGAGATGACAGATGACAGATGACAAATGACAGATGACAGATGACAGAAGACAGATGACAGTTGACAGATGACAGATGACAGATGACGGATGACAGATGACAGATGACAAATGACAGATGACAGATGACAGATGACAGATGACAGATGACAGATGACAGATGATAGATGACAGATGACAGATGACAGATGACAGATGACAGATGACAGATGACAGATGACAGATGACAGATGACAGATGACAGATGACAGATGACAGATGACAGATGACAGATGACAGATGACAGATGACAGTTGACAGATGACAGATGACAGATGACAGATGACAGATGACAGATGACAGATGACAGATGACAGATGACAGATGACAAATGACATATGACAAATGGCAGATGACAGATGACAGATGACAGATGGCAGACGACAGATGACAGATGACAGATGACAGATGACAGATGACAAATGACGGATGACAGATGACAGATGACAGATGACAGATGACAGATGACAGATGACAGTTGACAGATGACAGATGACAGATGACAGATGACAGATGACAGATGACAGATGACAGATGACAGATGACAGATGACAGATGATAGATGACAGATGACAGATGACAGATGACAGATGACAGATGACAGATGACAGATGACAGATGACAGATGACAGATGACAGACGACAGATGACAGATGACAGATGACAGATGACAGATGACAGATGACGGATGACAGATGACAGATGACAGATGACAGATGACAGATGACAGATGACAGATGACAGTTGACAGATGACAGATGACAGATGACAGATGACAGATGACAGATGACAGATGACAGATGACAGATAACAGATGACAGATGATAGATGACAGATGACAGATGACAGATGACAGATGACAGATGACAAATGACAGATGACAGATGACAGATGACAGATGACAGATGACAGATGACAGATGACAGATGACAGATGACAGATGACAGATGACAGATGACAGATGACAGATGACAGATGACAGATGACAGATGACAGATGACAGATGACAGATGACAGATGACACATGACAGGTTGCAGATGACAGATGACAGATGACAGAAGACAGATGACAGATGACAGATGACAGAAGACAGATGACAGTTGACAGACGACAGATGACAGATGACAGAAGACAGATGACAGTTGACAGATGACAGATGACAGATGACAGAAAATAGATGACAGATGACAGATGACAGATGACAGATGACAGATGACAGATGACAGATGACAGATGACAGATGACAGATGACAGATGACAGATGAAACATGACAGATGACAGATGACAGATGACAGATGACAGATGACAGAAGACAGATGACAGTTGACAGATGACAGATGACAGATGACAGATGACAGATGACAGATGATAGATGACAGATGACAGATGACAGATGACAGATGACAGATTAAACATGACACATGGCAGATGACATATGACAGATGACAGATGACAGATGACAGATGACAGATGACAGATGACAGATGACAGATGACAGATGACAGATGAAAGATGACAGATGACAGATGAAAGATGACAGATGACAGATGACAGAAGACAGGTGACAATTGACAGATGACAGATGACAGATGACAGATGACAGATGACAGATGATAGATGACAGATGACAGATGACAGATGACAGATGACAGATTAAACATGACACATGGCAGATGACATATGACAGATGACAGATGACAGATGACAGATGACAGATGACAGATGACAGATGACAGATGACAGATGACAGATGACAGATGACAGATGACAGATGACAGATGACAGATGACAGATGACAGATGACAGATGACAGATGACAGATGACAGATGACAGATGACAGATGACAGATGATAGATGACAGATGACAGATGACAGATGACAGATGACAGATGACAGATGACAGATGACAGATGACAGATGACAGATGACAGATGACAGATGACAGATGACAGATGACAGATGAAAGATGACAGATGACAGATGACCGATGACAGATGACAGATGACAGAAGACAGATGACAGTTGACAGATGACAGATGACAGATGACAGATGACAGATGACAGATGACAGATGACAGATGACAGATGATAGATGACAGATGACAGATGACAGATGACAGATTAAACATGACACATGGCAGATGACATATGACAGATGACAGATGACAGATGACAGATGACAGATGACAGATGACAGATGACAGATGACAGATGACAGATGACAGATGACAGATGACAGATGACAGATGACAGAAGACAGATGACAATTGACAGATGACAGATGACAGATGACAGATGACAGATGACAGATGACAGATGATAGATGACAGATGACAGATGACAGATGACAGATGACAGATGACAGATGACAGATGACAGATGACAGATGACAGTTGACAGATGACAGATGACAGATGACAGATGACAGATGACAGATGACAGATGACAGATGATAGATGACAGATGACAGATGACAGATGACAGATGACAGATGACAGATGACAGATGAAAGATGACAGATGACAGATGACAGATGACAGATGACAGATGACAGATGACAGATGACAGATGACAGATGACAGATGACAGATGACAGATGACAGATGACAGATGACAGATGACAGATGACAGATGACAGATGACAGATGACAGATGACAGATGACAGATGACAGATGACAGATGACAGATGACAGATGACAGATGACAGATGACAGATGACAGATGACAGATGACAGATGACAGATGACAGATGACAGATGACAGATGACAGATGACAGATGACAGATGACAGATGACAGATGACAGATGACAGATGACAGATGACAGATGACAGATGACAGTTGACAGATGACAGATGACAGATGACAGATGACAGATGACAGATGACAGATGATAGATGACAGATGGCAGATGGCAGATGGCAGATGACAGATGACAGATGACAGATGACAGATGACAGATGACAGATGACAGATGACAGATGACAGATGACAGATGACAGATGACAGATGACAGATGACAGATGACAGATGACAGATGACAGATGACAGATGACAGATGACAGATGACAGATGACAGATGACAGATGACAGATGACAGATGACAGATGACAGATGACAGATGATAGATGATAGATGACAGATGACAGATGACAGATGACAGATGACAGATGACAGATGACAGATGACAGATGACAGATGACAGATGACAGATGACAGATGACAGATGACAGATGACAGATGACAGATGACAAATGACAGATGACAGAAGACGGATGACAGTTGACAGATGACAGATGACAGATGACGGATGACAGATGACAGATGACAAATGACAGATGACAGATGACAGATGACAGATGACAGATGACAGATGACAGATGACAGATGACAGATGACAGATGACAGATGACAGATGACAGATGACAGATGACAGATGACATATGACAAATGGCAGATGACAGATGACAGATGACAGATGACAGATGGCAGACGACAGATGACAGATGACAGATGACAGATGACAGATGACAGATGACAGATGACAGATGACAGATGACAGATGACAGATGACAGATGACAGTTGACAGATGACAGATGACAGATGACAGATGACAGATGACAGATGACAGATGACAGATGACAGATGACAGATGACAGATGACAGATGATAGATGACAGATGACAGATGACAGATGACAGATGACAGATGACAGATGACAGATGACAGATGACAGATGACAGATGACAGATGACAGATGACAGATGACAGATGACAGATGACAGATGACAGATGACAGATGACAGATGACAGATGACAGATGACAGATGACAGATGACAGATGACAGATGACAGATGACAGATGACAGATGACAGATGACAGATGACAGATGACAGATGACAGATGACAGATGACAGATGACAGATGACAGATGACAGATGACAGATGACAGATGACAGATGACAGATGACAGATGACAGATGACAGTTGACAGATGACAGATGACAGATGACAGATGATAGATGACAGATGACAGATGACAGATGAGAGATGACAGATGACAGATGACAGATGACAAATGACAGATGACAGATGACAGAAGACAGAAGACAGATGACAGTTGACAGATGACAGATGACAGATGACGGATGACAGATGACAGATGACAAATGACAGATGACAGATGACAGAATACAAATGACAGATGACAGATGACAGATGACAGATGACAGATGATAGATGACAGATGACAGATGACAGATGACAGATGACAGATGACAGATGACAGATGACAGATGACAGATGACAGATGACAGATGACAGATGACAGATGACAGATGACAGATGACAGATGACAGATGACAGATGACAGATGACAGATGACATATGACAAATGGCAGATGACAGATGACAGATGACAGATGACAGATGGCAGACGACAGATGACAGATGACAGATGACAGATGACAGATGACAAATGACGGATGACAGATGACAGATGACAGATGACAGATGACAGATGACAGATGACAGATGACAGATGACAGATGACAGATGACAGATGACAGTTGACAGATGACAGATGACAGATGACAGATGACAGATGAATGATGACAGATGACAGATGACAGATGACAGATGACAGATGATAGATGACAGATGACAGATGACAGATGACAGATGACAGATGACAGATGACAGATGACAGATGACAGATGACAGATGACAGACGACAGATGACAGATGACAGATGACAGATGACAGATGACAGATGACAGATGACAGATGACGGATGACAGATGACAGATGACAGATGCCAGATGACAGATGACAGACGACAGATGACAGTTGACAGATGACAGATGACAGATGACAGATGACAGATGACAGATGACAGATGACAGATGACAGATGATAGATGACAGATGACAGATGACAGATGACAGATGACAGATGACAACTGACAGATGACAGATGACAGATGACAGATGACAGATTAAACATGACAGATGACAGATGACAGATGACAGATGACAGATGACACATGACAGGTTGCAGATGACAGATGACAGATGACAGAAGACAGATGGCAGATGACAGATGACAGATGACAGAAGACAGATGACAGTTGACAGATGACAGATGACAGATGACAGAAGACAGATGACAGTTGACAGATGACAGATGACAGATGACAGAAAATAGATGACAGATGACAGATGACAGATGACAGATGACAGATGACAGATGACAGATGACAGATGACAGATGACAGATGACAGATGACAGATGAAACATGACAGATGACAGATGACAGATGACAGATGACAGATGACAGAAGACAGATGACAGTTGACAGATGACAGATGACAGATGACAGATGACAGATGACAGATGACAGATGATAGATGACAGATGACAGATGACAGATGACAGATGACAGATGACAGATTAAACATGACACATGGCAGATGACATATGACAGATGACAGATGACAGATGACAGATGACAGATGACAGATGACAGATGACAGATGACAGATGACAGATGAAAGATGACAGATGACAGATGACAGATGACAGAAGACAGGTGACAATTGACAGATGACAGATGACAGATGACAGATGACAGATGATAGATGACAGATGACAGATGACAGATGACAGATGACAGATGACAGATTAAACATGACACATGGCAGATGACATATGACAGATGACAGATGACAGATGACAGATGACAGATGACAGATGACAGATGACAGATGAAAGATGACAGATGACAGATGACAGATGACAGATGACAGATGACAGATGACAGATGACAGATGACAGATGAGAGATGACAGATGACAGATGACAGATGACAGATGACAGATGACAGATGACAGATGACAGATGACAGATGATAGATGACAGATGACAGATGACAGATGACAGATGACAGATGACAGATGACAGATGACAGATGACAGATGACAGATGACAGATGACAGATGACAGATGACAGATGACAGATGAAAGATGACAGATGACAGATGACCGATGACAGATGACAGATGACAGAAGACAGATGACAGTTGACAGATGACAGATGACAGATGACAGATGACAGATGACAGATGATAGATGACAGATGACAGATGACAGATGACAGATGACAGATGACAGATGACAGATGACAGATGACAGATGGCAGATGACAGATGACAGATGACAGATGACAGAAGACAGAAGACAGATGAAAGTTGACAGATGACAGATGACAGATGACAGATGACAGATGACAGATGATAGATGACAGATGACAGATGACAGATGACAGATGACAGATTAAACATGACACATGGCAGATGACATATGACAGATGACAGATGACAGATGACAGATGACAGAAAATAGATGACAGATGACAGATGACAGATGACAGATGACAGATGACAGATGACAGATGACAGATGACAGATGAAACATGACAGATGACAGATGACAGATGACAGATGACAGAAGACAGATGACAGTTGACAGATGACAGATGACAGATGACAGATGACAGATGACAGATGACAGATGATAGATGACAGATGACAGATGACAGGTGACAGATGACACATGACAGGTTGCAGATGACAGATGACAGATGACAGAAGACAGATGACAGATGACAGATGACAGATGACAGAAGACAGATGACAGTTGACAGATGACAGATGACAGATGACAGAAGACAGATGACAGTTGACAGATGACAGATGACAGATGACAGAAAATAGATGACAGATGACAGATGACAGATGACAGATGACAGATGACAGATGACAGATGACAGATGACAGATGACAGATGACAGATGAAACATGACAGATGACAGATGACAGATGACAGATGACAGAAGACAGATGACAGTTGACAGATGACAGATGACAGATGACAGATGACAGATGACAGATGATAGATGACAGATGACAGATGACAGATGACAGATGACAGATGACAGATTAAACATGACACATGGCAGATGACATATGACAGATGACAGATGACAGATGACAGATGACAGATGACAGATGACAGATGACAGATGAAAGATGACAGATGACAGATGACAGATGACAGAAGACAGGTGACAATTGACAGATGACAGATGACAGATGACAGATGGCAGATGATAGATGACAGATGACAGATGACAGATGACAGATGACAGATTAGACATGACACATGGCAGATGACATATGACAGATGACAGATGACAGATGACAGATGACAGATGACAGATGACAGATGACAGATGACAGATGACAGATGACAGATGACAGATGACAGATGAGAGATGACAGATGACAGATGACAGATGACAGATGACAGATGACAGATGACAGATGACAGATGACAGATGATAGTTGACAGATGACAGATGACAGATGACAGATGACAGATGACAGATGACAGATGACAGATGACAGATGACAGATGACAGATGACAGATGACAGATGACAGATGACAGATGACAGATGACAGATGACAGATGAAAGATGACAGATGACAGATGACCGATGACAGATGACAGATGACAGAAGACAGATGACAGTTGACAAATGACAGATGACAGATGACAGATGACAGATGACAGATGATAGATGACAGATGACAGATGACAGATGACAGATGACAGATGACAGATGACAGATGACAGATGACAGATGGCAGATGACAGATGACAGATGACAGATGACAGATGACAGATGACAGATGACAGATGAAAGATGACAGATGACAGATGACAGATGACAGATGACAGATGACAGATGACAGAAGACAGAAGACAGATGACAGTTGACAGATGACAGATGACAGATGACAGATGACAGATGACAGATGATAGATGACAGATGACAGATGACAGATGACAGATGACAGATTAAACATGACACATGGCAGATGACATATGACAGATGACAGATGACAGATGACAGATGACAGATGACAGATGACAGATGACAGATGACAGATGACAGATGACAGATGACAGATGACAGATGACAGATGACAGATGACAGATGACAGATGACAGATGACAGATGACAGATGACAGATGACAGATGACAGATGACAGATGACAGATGACAGATGACAGATGACAGATGACAGATGACAGATGACAGATGACAGATGACAGATGACAGATGACAGATGACAGATGACAGATGACAAATGACAGATGACAGATGACAGAAGACAGATGACAGTTGACAGATGACAGATGACAGATGACGGATGACAGATGACAGATGACAAATGACAGATGACAGATGACAGATGACAGATGACAGATGACAGATGACAGATGACAGATGACAGATGACAGATGACAGATGACAGATGACAGAGGACAGATGACAGATGACATATGACAAATGGCAGATGACAGAAGACAGATGACAGTTGACAGATGACAGATGACAGATGACAGAAAATAGATGACAGATGACAGATGACAGATGACAGATGACAGATGACAGATGACAGATGACAGATGACAGATGACAGATGACAGATGAAACATGACAGATGACAGATGACAGATGACAGATGACAGATGACAGAAGACAGATGACAGTTGACAGATGACAGATGACAGATGACAGATGACAGATGACAGATGATAGATGACAGATGACAGATGACAGATGACAGATTAAACATGACACATGGCAGATGACATATGACAGATGACAGATGACAGATGACAGATGACAGATGACAGATGACAGATGACAGATGAAAGATGACAGATGACAGATGACAGATGACAGAAGACAGGTGACAATTGACAGATGACAGATGACAGATGACAGATGATAGATGACAGATGACAGATGACAGATGACAGATGACAGATGACAGATTAAACATGACACATGGCAGATGACATATGACAGATGACAGATGACAGATGACAGATGACAGATGACAGATGACAGATGACAGATGAAAGATGACAGATGACAGATGACAGATGACAGAAGACAGGTGACAATTGACAGATGACAGATGACAGATGACAGATGATAGATGACAGATGACAGATGACAGATGACAGATGACAGATGACAGATTAAACATGACACATGGCAGATGACATATGACAGATGACAGATGACAGATGACAGATGACAGATGACAGATGACAGATGACAGATGACAGATGACAGATGACAGATGACAGATGACAGATGACAGATGACAGATGACAGATGACAGATGACAGATGACAGATGACAGATGACAGATGACAGATGACAGATGACAGATGACAGATGACAGATGACAGATGACAGATGACAGATGACAGATGACAGATGACAGATGACAGATGACAGATGACAGATGACAGATGACAGATGACAGATGACAGATGACAGATGACAGATGACAGATGACAGATGACAGATGACAGATGACAGATGACAGATGACAGATGACAGATGACAGATGACAGATGACAGATGACAGATGACAGATGACAGATGACAGATGACAGATGACAGATGACAGATGACAGATGACAGATGACAGATGACAGATGACAGATCACAGATGATAGATGACAGATGACAGATGACAGATGACAGATGACAGATGACGGATGACAGATGACAGATGACAGATGACAGATGACAGATGACAGATGACAGAAGACAGATGACAGTTGACAGATGACAGATGACAGATGACAGATGACAGATGACAGATGACAGATGACAGATGATAGATGACAGATGACAGATGACAGACGACAGATGACAATTGACAGATGACAGATGTCAGATGACAGATGACAGATGACAGATGACAGATGACAGATGACAGATGACAGATGACAGATGACAGATGACAGATGACCGATGACAGATGACAGATGACAGATGACAGATGACAACATCACAGTTGACAGATGACAGATGACAGATGACAGATGACAGACGACAGATGTCTGATGACAGATGACAGATGACACATGGCAGATGACAGATGACAACATGACAGTTGACAGACGACAGGTGCCAATTGACAGATGACAGATAACAGATGACAGATGACAGATGACAGATGACAGATGACAGCTGACAGATGACAGATGACAGATGATAGATGACAGATGACAGATGACAGATGACAGATGACAGATGACAGATGATAGATGACAGATGACAGATGACAGATGGCAGATGACAGATGACAGATGACAGATGACAGATGCCAGATGACAGATGACAGATGACAAATGACAGATGACAGATGACAGATGACAGATGACAGATGACAGATGACAGATGACAGATGACAGATGACAGATGACAGATGACAGATGACAGATGACAGATGACAGATGACAGATGACAGATGACAGATGACAGATGACAGATGACAGATGACAGATGACAGATGACAGATGATGGATGACAGATGACAGATGACAGATGACAGATGACAGATGACAGATGACACATGACAGATGACAGATGACAGATGACAGATGACAGATGACAGATGACAGATGACAGATGACAGATGACAGATGACAGATGACAGATGACAGATGACAGATGACAGATGACAGATGACAGATGACAGATGACAGATGACAGATGACAGATGACAGATGACAGATGACAGATGACAGATGACAGATGACAGATGACAGATGACAGATGACAGATGACAGATGACAGATGACAGATGACAGATGACAGATGACAAATGACAGATGACAGATGACAGATGACAGATGACAGATGACAGATGACAGATGACAGATGACAGATGACAGATGACAGATGACAGATCACAGATGATAGATGACAGATGACAGATGACAGATGACAGATGACAGATGACAGATGACAGATGACAGATGACAGATGACGGATGACAGATGACAGATGACAGATGACAGATGACAGATGACAGATGACAGAAGACAGATGACAGTTGACAGATGACAGATGACAGATGACAGATGACAGATGACAGATGACAGATGACAGATGATAGATGACAGATGACAGATGACAGACGACAGATGACAATTGACAGATGACAGATGTCAGATGACAGATGACAGATGACAGATGACACATGACACATGGCATATGACTGATGACAGATGACGGATGACAGATGACAGATGACAGATGACAAATGACGGTTGACAGACGTCAGATGACAATTGACACATGGCAGATGACAGATGACTGATGACAGATGACGGATGACCGATGACAGATGACAAATAACGGTTGACAGACGACAGATGACAATTGACAGATGACAGATGACAGATGACAGATGACAGATGACAGATGACAGATGACAGATGACAGATGACAGATGACAGATGACAGATGACAAATGACAGATGACAGATGACAGATGACAGATGACAGATGACAGATGACAGATGACATATGACAGAAGACAGATGACAGATGACAGATGTCTGATGACAGATGACAGATGACACATGGCAGATGACAGATGACAACATGACAGTGGACAAATGACAGATGACAGATGACAGATGACAGATGACAGATGACAGATGACAGATGACAGATGACACATGACACATGACACATGGCATATGACAGATGACTGATGACAGATGACGGATGACAGATGACAGATGACAGATGACAGATGACAGATGACAGATGACAGATGACAGATGACAGATGACAGATGACAGATGACAGATGACAGGTGGCAGATGACAGATGACAAATGACAGATGGCAGATTAAACATGACACATGGCAGATGACAGATGACAGATGACAACATGACAGTTGACAGATGACAGATGACAGATGACAGATGACAGATGACAGATGACACATGACACATGGCATATGACAGATGACTGATGACAGATGACAGATGACAGATGACAGATGACAGATGACAGATGACAGATGACAGATGACAGATGACAGATGACAGATGACAGATGACAGATGACAGATGACAGATGACAGATGACGGATGACAGATGACAGATGACAGATGACATATGACAGATGACACATGGCAGATGACAGATGACAACATCACAGTTGACAGATGACAGATGACAGATGACAGATGACACATGACACATAGCATATGACAGATGACTGATGACAGATGACAGATGACAGATGACAGATGATAGATGACAGATGACAGATGACAGATGACAGACGACAGATGACAGAAGACAGATGACAGTTGACAGATGACAGATGACAGATGACAGAAGACAGATGACAGATGACAGATGACACATGACAGATGACAGATGACAGATGACAGATGACAGATGACAGATGACAGATGATAGATGGCAGATGACAGATGACACATGGCAGATGACAGATGACAACATCACAGTTGACAGATGACAGATGACAGATGACAGATGACAGATGACACATGACAGATGACAGATGACAGATTACAGATGACAGATGACAGATGACAGAAGACAGATGACAGTTGACAGATGACAGATGACAGATGACAGATGACAGATGACAGATGACAGATGACAGATGACAGATGATAGATGGCAGATGACAGATGACACATGGCAGATGACAGATGACAACATCACAGTTGACAGATGACAGATGACAGATGACAGATGACAGATGACAGATGACAGATGACAGATGACAGATTACAGATGACAGATGACAGATGACAGAAGACAGATGACAGTTGACAGATGACAGATGACAGATGACAGATGACAGATGACAGATGACAGATGACACATGACAGATGACAGATGACAGATGACAGATGACAGATGATAGATGGCAGATGACATATGACATATGACAGAAGACAGATGACAGATGACAGATGACAGATGACAGATGTCTGATGACAGATGACAGATGACACATGGCAGATGACAGATGACAACATCACAGTTGACAGATTACAGATGACAGATGACAGATGACAGATAGCAGATGACACATGACACATAGCATATGACAGATGACGGATGACAGATGACAGATGACAGATGAGAGATGACAGATGACAGATGACACATGACAGATGACAGATGACAGATGACAGATGACAGATGACAGATGACAGATGACAGATGACAATTGACAGATGACAGATGACAGATGACAGATGACAGATGACAGATGACAGATGACAGATGACAGATGACGGATGACAGATGACAGATGACAGATGACAGATGACAGATGACAACATGACAGTTGACAGATGACAGATGACAGATGACAGTGACAGATGACAGATGACAGATGACAGATGACACATGACACATGGCATATGACAGATGACTGATGACAGATGACAGATGACAAATGACAGATGACAGATGACAGTTGACAGATGACAGATGACAGATGACAGATGACAGATGACAGATGACAGATGACAGATGACAGAAGACAGATGACAGTTGACAGATGACAGATGACAGATGACAGATGACAGATGACAGATGACAGATGACAGATGACACATGACAGATGACAGATGACAGATGACAGATGACAGATGACAGATGACAGATGATAGATGGCAGATGACATATGACATATGACAGAAGACAGATGACAGATGACAGATGACATATGACAGATGACAGATGACAGATGTCTGATGACAGATGACAGATGACACATGGCAGATGACAGATGACAACATCACCGTTGACAGATGACAGATGACAGATGACACATGACACATAGCATATGACAGATGACTGATGACAGATGACGGATGACAGATGACAGATGACAGATGACAGATGACAGATGACAGATGACGCATGACAGATGACAGATGACAGATGACCGATGACTGATGACAGATGACAGATGACAATTGACAGATGACAGATGACAGATGACAGATGACAGATGACAGATGACAGATGACAGATGACAGATGACAGATGACAGATGACAGATGACAGATGACAGATGACAGATGACAGATGACAGATGACAGATGACAGATGACAGATGACAGATGACAGATGACAGATGACAGATGACAGATGTCATATGACATATGACATATGACAGGAGACAGATGACAGATGACAGATAACAGATGACAGATGATATATGACATATGACAGAAGACAGATGACAGATGACAGATGACAGATGACAGATGACAGATGACAGATGACAGATGACAGATGACAGATGACAGATGACAGATGACAGATGACAGATGACAGCTGACAGATGACAGATGACAGATGACAGATGACAGATGACAGATGACAGATGACAGATGACAGATGACAGATGACAGATGACAGATGACAGATGTCATATGACATATGACATATGACAGAAGACAGATGACAGATGACAGATGACAGATGACAGATGACATATGACATATGACAGAAGACAGATGACAGATGACAGATGACAGATGACAGATGTCTGATGACAGATGACACATGGCAGATGACAGATGAAAGATAACAGATGACAGATGACAGATGACAGATGAGAGATGACAGATGACATATGACATATGACATATGACAGAAGACAGATGACAGATGACAGATGACAGATGACAGATGACAGATGACAATCGACAGATGACAGATGACAGATGACATATGACAGATGACAGATGACAGATGACAGATGACAGATGACAGATGACAGATGACAGATGACAGATGACAGATGACAGATGACAGATGACAGATGACAGATGACAGATGACATATGACATATGACAGAAGACAGATGACAGATGACAGATGACAGGTGACAGATGACATATGACAGATGTCTGATGTCTGCTGACAGATGACAGATGACACATGGCAGATGACAGAAGACAACATCACAGTTGACAGATGACAGATGACAGATGACAGATGACACATGACACATAGCATATGACAGATGACTGATGACAGATGACGGATGACAGATGACAGATGACAGATGACAGATGACAGATGACAGATGACAGATGACACATGACAGATGACAGATGACAGATGACAGATGACAGATGACAGATGACAGATGACAATTAACAGATGACAGATGACAGATGACAGATGACAGATGACAGATGACAGATGACAGATGACAGATGACAGATGACAGATGACAGATGACAGATGACAGATGACAGATGACAGATGACAAATGACAGATGACAGATGACAGATGACAGATGACAGATGACAGATGACAGATGACAGATGACAGATGACAGATGACAGATGACAGATGACAGATGACAGATGACAGATGACAGATGACAGATGACAGATGACAGATGACAGATGACATATGACATATGACAGAAGACAGATGACAGTTGACAGATGACAGATGACAGATTAAACATGACACATGGCAGATGACATATGACAGATGACAGATGACAGATGACAGATGACAGATGTCATATGACATATGACATATGACAGAAGACAGATGACAGATGACAGATGACAGATGACATGTGACATATGACAGAGGACAGATGACAGATGACAGATGTCTGATGACAGATGACAGATGACACATGGCAGATGACAGATGACAACATGACAGTTGACAGATGACAGATGACAGATGACAGATGACAGATGACAGATGACAGATGACAGATGACAGATGACAGATGACAGATGTCATATGACATATGACGTATGACAGAAGACAGATGACAGATGACAGATGACAGATGACAGATGACATATGACAGATGACATATGACATATGACAGAAGACAGATGACAGATGACAGATGTCTGATGACAGATGAGAGATGACACATGGCAGATGACAGATGACAACATGACAGTTGACAGATGACAGATGACAGATGACAGATGACAGATGACAGATGACAGATGACAGATGACAGATGACAAATGACAGATGACAGATGACAGACGACAGATGACAATTGACAGATGACAGATGACAGATGACAGATGACAGATGACAGATGACAGATGACAGATGACAGATGACACATGACACATGGCATATGACAGATGACTGATGACAGATGACGGATGACAGATGACAGATGACAAATGACGGTTGACAGACGTCAGATGACAATTGACACATGGCAGATGACAGATGACTGATGACAGATGACGGATGACAGATGACAGATGACAAATAACGGTTGACAGACGACAGATGACAATTGACAGATGACAGATGACAGATGACAGATGACAGATGACAGATGACAGATGACAGATGACAGATGACAGATGACAGATGACAGATGACAGATGACAGATGACAGATGACAGATGACAGATGACAGATGACAGATGACAGATGACAGATGACAGAAGACAGATGACAGTTGACAGATGACAGATGACAGATGACAGATGACAGATGACAGATGACAGATGACAGATGACACATGACAGATGACAGATGACAGATGACAGATGACAGATGACAGATGACAGATGACAGATGATAGATGGCAGATGACATATGACATATGACAGAAGACAGATGACAACATCACCGTTGACAGATGACAGATGACAGATGACAGATGACAGATGACACATGACACATGACACATGGCGTATGACAGATGACTGATGACAGATGACGGATGACAGATGACAGATGACAAATGTTGACAGACGTCAGATGACAATTGACACAATGCAGATGACAGATGACTGATGACAGATGACGGATGACAGATGACAGATGACAAATAACGGTTGACAGATGACAGATGACAATTGACAGATGACAGATGACAGATGACAGATGACAGACGACAGATGACAGATGACAGATGACTGATGACAGATGACAGATGACAGATGACAAGTGACAGATGACAGATGACAGATGACAGATGACAGATGACAGATGACAGATGACAGATGACAGATGACAGAAGACAGATGACAGTTGACAGATGACAGATGACAGATGACAGATGACAGATGACAGATGACACATGACAGATGACAGATGACAGATGACAGATGACAGATGACAGATGACAGATGACAGATGACAGATGACAGATGACAGATGACAGATGATAGATGGCAGATGACATATGACATATGACAGAAGACAGATGACAGATGACAGATGACAGATGACAGATGACAGATGTCTGATGACAGATGACAGATGACACATGGCAGATGACAGATGACAACATCACCGTTGACAGATGACAGATGACAGATGACAGATGACAGATGACACATGACACATAGCATATGACAGATGACTGATGACAGATGACGGATGACAGATGACAGATGACAGATGACAGATGACAGATGACAGATGACACATGACACATGACACATGACAGATGACAGATGACAGATGACAGATGACAGATGACAGATGACAGATGACAGATGACAGATGACAGATGACAGATGACAGATGACAGATGACAGATGACAGATGACAGATGACAGATTACAGATGACAGATGACAGATGACAGATGACAGATGACAGATGACAGATGACAGATGTAAGATGACAGATGACAGATGACAGATGACAGATGACAGATGACAGATGACAGATGACAGATGTCATATGACATATGACATATGACAGGAGACAGATGACAGATGACAGATGACAGATGATATATGACATATGACAGAAGACAGATGACAGATGACAGATGACAGATGACAGATGACAGATGACAGATGACAGATGACAGATGACAGATGACAGATGACAGATGACAGATGACAGATGACAGATGACAGATGACAGATGACAGATGACAGACGACAGATGACAGATGTCATATGACATATGACATATGACAGAAGACAGATGACAGATGACAGGTGACATATGACATATGACAGAAGACAGATGACAGATGACAGATGACAGATGACAGATGTCTGATGACAGATGACAGATGACACATGGCAGATGACAGATGAAAGATAACAGATGACAGATGACAGATGACAGATGAGAGATGACAGATGAGAGATGACAGATGACATATGACATATGACATATGACAGAAGACAGATGACAGATGACAGATGACAGATGACAGATGACAGATGACAATCGACAGATGACAGATGACAGATGACAGATGACAGATGACAGATGACATATGACATATGACAGAAGACAGATGACAGATGACAGATGACAGATGACAGATGACAGATGACAGATGTCTGATGTCTGCTGACAGATGACAGATGACACATGGCAGATGACAGAAGACAACATCACAGTTGACAGATGACAGATGACAGATGACAGATGACAGATGACAGATGACACATGACACATAGCATATGACAGATGACTGATGACAGATGACGGATGACAGATGACAGATGACAGATGACAGATGACAGATGACAGATGACAGATGACACATGACAGATGACAGATGACAGATGACAGATGACAGATGACAATTGACAGATGACAGATGACAGATGACAGATGACAGATGACAGATGACAGATGACAGATGACAGATGACAGATGACAGATGACAGATGACAGATGACAGATGACAAATGACAGATGACAGATGACAGATGACAGATGACAGATGACAGATGACAGATGACAGATGACAGATGACAGATGACAGATGACAGATGACAGATGACAGATGACAGATGACAGATGACAGATGACAGATGACAGATGACATATGACATATGACAGAAGACAGATGACAGTTGACAGATGACAGATGACAGATTAAACATGACACATGGCAGATGACATATGACAGATGACAGATGACAGATGACAGATGACAGATGTCATATGACATATGACATATGACAGAAGACAGATGACAGATGACAGATGACAGATGACATGTGACATATGACAGAAGACAGATGACAGATGACAGATGACAGATGTCTGATGACAGATGACAGATGACAGATGACAGATGACAGATGACAGATGACAGATGACAGATGACAGATGACAGATGACAGATGACAGATGACAGATGACAGATGACAGATGACAGATGACAGATGACAGATGACAGATGACAGATGACAGATGACATATGACATATGACAGAAGACAGATGACAGTTGACAGATGACAGATGACAGATTAAACATGACACATGGCAGATGACATATGACAGATGACAGATGACAGATGACAGATGACAGATGTCATATGACATATGACATATGACAGAAGACAGATGACAGATGACAGATGACAGATGACATGTGACATATGACAGAAGACAGATGACAGATGACAGATGTCTGATGACAGATGACAGATGACACATGGCAGATGACAGATGACAACATGACAGTTGACAGATGACAGATGACAGATGACAGATGACAGATGACAGATGACAGATGACAGATGACAGATGTCATATGACATATGACGTATGACAGAAGACAGATGACAGATGACAGATGACAGATGACAGATGACAGATGACATATGACATATGACAGAAGACAGATGACAGATGACAGATGTCTGATGACAGATGACACATGGCAGATGACAGATGACAACATGACAGTTGACAGATGACAGATGACAGATGACAGATGACAGATGACAGATGACAGATGACAGTTGACAAATGACAGATGACAGATGACAGACGACAGAAGACAATTGACAGATGACAGATGACAGATGACAGATGACAGATGACAGAAGACACATGACACATGGCATATGACAGATGACTGATGACAGATGACGGATGACAGATGACAGATGACAAATGACGGTTGACAGACGTCAGATGACAATTGACACATGGCAGATGACAGATGACTGATGACAGATGACGGATGACAGATGACAGATGACAAATAACGGTTGACAGACGACAGGTGACAATTGACAGATGACAGATGACAGATGACAGATGACAGATGACAGATGACAGATGACAGATGACAGATGACAGATGACAGATGACAGATGACAGATCACAGATGACAGATGACAGATGACAGATGACAGATGACACATGACACATGGCATATGACAGATGACTGATGACAGACGACAGATGACAGATGACAGATGACAGATGACAGATGACAGATGACGGATGACAGATGACAGATGACAGATGACAGATGACAGATGACAGATGACAGATGACAGATGACAGATGAGAGATGACAGATGACAGATGACAGATGACAGATGACAGATGACAGATGACAGATGACAGATGACAGATGACAGATGACAGATGACAGATGACAGATGACAGATGACAGATGACAGATGACAGATGACAGATGACAGATGACAGATGACACATGACACATGGCATATGACAGATGACTGATGACAGATGACAGATGACAGATGGCAGATTAAACATGACACATGGCAGATGACAGATGACAGATGACAACATGACAGTTGACAGATGACAGATGACAGATGACAGATGACAGATGACAGATGACAGATGACAGATGACACATGACAAATGGCATATGACAGATGACTGATGACAGATGACAGATGACAGATGACAGATGACAGATGACAGATGACAGGTGACAGATGACAGATGACAGATGACAGATGACAGATGACAGATGACAGATGACAGATGACGGATGACAAATGACAGATGACAGATGACAGATGACAGATGACAGATGACAGATGACAGATGACAGATGACAGATGACAGATGACAGATGACAGATGACAGATGACAGATGACAGATGACAGATGACAGATGACAGATGACAGATGACAGATGACAGATGACAGATGACAGATGACAGATGACAGATGACAGATGACAGATGACAGATGACAGATGACAGATGACAGATGACAGATGACAGATGACAGATGACAGATGGCAGATGACAGATGACAGATGACAGATGACAGATGACAGATGACAGATGACGGATGACAGATGACAGATGACAGAATGACAGATGACGGATGACAGATGGCAGATTAAACATGACACATGGCAGATGACATATGACAGATGACAGATGACAGATGACAGATGACATATGACAGATGACAGATGACAGATGACAGATGACAGATGACAGATGACAGATGACAGATGACAGATGACAGATGACAGATGACAGATGACAGATGACAGATGACAGATGACAGATGACAGATGACATATGACAGAAGACAGATGACAGTTGACAGATGACAAATGACAGATGACATATGACATATGACAGAAGACAGATGACAGACGACAGATGTCTGATGACAGATGACGGATGACACATGGCAGATGACAGATGACAACATGACAGTTGACAGACGACAGATGCCCATTGACAGATGACAGATGACAGATGACAGATGACAGATGACAGCTGACAGATGACAGATGACAGATGACAGATGACAGATGACAGATGACAGATGACAGATGACAGATGACAGATGACCGATGACAGATGACAGATGACAGATGACAGATGACAGATGACAGATGACAGATGACAGATGACAGACGACAGATGTCTGATGACAGATGACAGATGACACATGGCAGATGACAGATGACAACATGACAGTTGACAGACGACAGATGCCAATTGACAGATGACAGATGACAGATGACAGCTGACAGATGACAGATGACAGATGACAGATGACGGATGACAGATGACAGATGACAGATGACAGAATGACAGATGACAGATGACAGATGGCAGATTAAACATGACACATGGCAGATGACATATGACAGATGACAGATGACAGATGACAGATGACAGATGACAGATGACAGATGACAGATGACAGATGACAGATGACAGATGACAGATGACATATGACAGATGACAGATGACAGATGACAGATGACAGATGACAGATGACAGATGACAGATGACAGATGACAGATGACAGATGACAGATGACAGATGATAGATGACAGATGACAGATGACAGATGGCAGATGACAGATGACAGATGACAGATAACAGATGACAGATGACAGATGACAGATGATAGATGACAGATGACAGAAGACAGATGGCAGATGACAGATGACAGATGACAGATGACAGATGACAGATGACAGATGACAGATGACATATGACATATGATAGATGACATATGACAGAAAACAGATGACATATGACAGATGACAGATGTCTGATGACAGCTGACAGATGACAGATGGCAGATGACAGATGACAAGTGACAGTTGACATACGACAGATGACAATTGATAGATGACAGATGACAGATGGCAGATGACAGATGACAGATGACAGATGACAGATGACAGATGAATGATGACTGATGACAGATGACAAATGACAAGTGACAGTTGACAGACGACAGATGACAGATGACAGATGACAGATGACAGATGACAGATGACAGATGACAGATGACAGATGACAGATGACAGATGACAGATGACACATAGCATATGACAGATGACAGATGACAAATGACAGATGACAGATGACAGATGACAGATGACACATGACACATGGCATATGACAGATGACTGATGACAGATGACGGATGACAGATGACAGATGACAAATGACGGTTGACAGACGTCAGATGACAATTGACACATGGCAGATGACAGATGACTGATGACAGATGACGGATGACAGATGACAGATGACAAATAACGGTTGACAGACGACAGATGACAATTGACAGATGACAGATGACAGATGACAGATGACAGATGACAGATGACAGATGACACATGACAGATGACAGATGACAGATGACAGATGACAGATGACAGATGACACATGACACATGGCATATGACAGATGACTGATGACAGACGACAGATGACAGATGACAGATGACAGATGACAGATGACAGATGACAGATGACGGATGACAGATGACAGATGACAGATGACAGATGACAGATGACAGATGACAGATGACAGATGACAGATGACAGATGACAGATGACAGATGACAGATGACACATGACAAATGGCATATGACAGATGACTGATGACAGATGACAGATGACAGATGACAGATGACAGATTAAACATGACACATGGCAGATGACAGATGACAGATGACAACATGACAGTTGACAGATGACAGATGACAGATGACAGATGACAGATGACAGATGACAGATGACAGATGACACATGACAAATGGCATATGACAGATGACTGATGACAGATGACAGATGACAGATGACAGATGACAGATGACAGATGACAGATGACAGATGACAGATGACAGATGACAGATGACAGATGACAGATGACAGATGACAGATGACAGATGACAGATGACAGATGACAGATGACGGATGACAAATGACAGATGACAGATGACAGATGACAGATGACAGATGACAGATGACAGATGACAGATGACAGATGACAGATGACAGATGACAGATGACAGATGACAGATGACAGATGACAGATGACAGATGACAGATGACAGATGACAGATGACAGATGACAGATGACAGATGACAGATGACAGATGACAGATGACAAATGACAGATGACAGATGACAGATGACAGATGACAGATGACAGATGACAGATGACAGATGACAGACGACAGATGACAGATGACAGATGGCAGATGACAGATGACAGATGACAGATGACAGATGACAGATGACAGATGACAGATGACGGATGACAGATGACAGAATGACAGATGACGGATGACAGATGGCAGATTAAACATGACACATGGCAGATGACATATGACAGATGACAGATGACAGATGACAGATGACATATGACAGATGACAGATGACAGATGACAGATGACAGATGACAGATGACAGATGACAGATGACAGATGACAGATGACAGATGACAGATGACAGATGACAGATGACAGATGACAGAAGACAGATGACAGTTGACAGATGACAAATGACGGATGACATATGACATATGACAGAAGACAGATGACAGACGACAGATGTCTGATGACAGATGACGGATGACACATGGCAGATGACAGATGACAACATGACAGTTGACAGACGACAGATGCCAATTGACAGATGACAGATGACAGATGACAGATGACAGATGACAGATGACAGCTGACAGATGACAGATGACAGATGACAGATGACAGATGACAGATGACAGATGACAGATGACAGATGACAGATGACAGATGACCGATGAGAGATGACAGATGACAGATGACAGATGACAGACGACAGATGTCTGATGACAGATGACAGATGACACATGGCAGATGACAGATGACAACATGACAGTTGACAGACGACAGATGCCAATTGACAGATGACAGATGACAGATGACAGATGACAGATGACAGCTGACAGATGACAGATGACAGATGACAGATGACAGATGACGGATGACAGATGACAGGTGACAGATGACAGAATGACAGATGACAGATGACAGATGGCAGATTAAACATGACACATGGCAGATGACATATGACAGATGACAGATGACAGATGACAGAGGACAGATGACAGATGACAGATGACAGATGACAGATGACAGATGACAGATGACAGATGACAGATGACAGATGACAGATGACAGATGACAGATGACAGATGATAGATGACAGATGACAGATGACAGATGGCAGATGACAGATGACAGATGACAGATGACAGATGACAGATGACAGATGACAGATGATAGATGACAGATGACAGATGACAGAAGACAGATGGCAGATGACAGATGACAGATGACAGATGACAGATGACATATGACATATGATAAATGACATATGACAGAAAACAGATGACATATGACAGATGACAGATGTCTGATGACAGCTGACAGATGACAGATGGCAGATGACAGATGACAAGTGACAGTTGACATACGAAAGATGACAATTGATAGATGACAGATGGCAGATGACAGATGACAGATGACAGATGACAGATGAATGATGACTGATGACAGATGACAAATGACAAGTGACAGTTGACAGACGACAGATGACAGATGACAGATGACAGATGACAGATGACAGATGACAGATGACAGATGACAGATGACAGATGACAGATGACAGATGACAGATGACAGATGACAGATGACAGATGACAAATGACAGATGACAGATGACAGATGGCAGATGACAGATGACAGATGACATATGACATATGATAGATGACATATGACAGAAAACAGATGACATATGACAGATGACAGATGTCTGATGACAGCTGACAGATGACAGATGGCAGATGACAGATGACAAATGACAGTTAACACACGACAGATGACAACTGATAGATGACAGATGACAGATGACAGATGACAGATGACAGATGACAGATGACAGATGACACATGACACATGGCAGATGACAGATGACTGATGACAAATGACAGATGACAAATGACACTTGACAGATGACAGATGACGATTGACAGATGACAAATGACAGATGACACATTGCACATGGCAGATGTTAGATGACAGATGACAGATGACAAATGACAGTTGACAGACGACAGATGACAATTGACAGATGACAGATGACAAATGACAAATGGCAGATTACAGATGACTGATGACTGATGACAGATGACAGATGACAAATGACTGTTGACAGACGACAGATGACAATTGACAGATGACAGATGACAGATGACAGATGACAGATGACAGATGACAGATGACAGATGACATATGACAGATAACAGATGACAGATGACAGATGACAGATGACAGATGACAGATGACAGATGACAGATGACAGATGACAGATGACAGATGACAGATGACAGATGACAGATGACAGATGACAGATGAAGGATGACAAATGACAGATGACAGATGACAGATGACAGATGACTGATGACAGATGACAGATGACAGATAACAGATGACAGATGACAGATGACAGATGACAGAAGACGGATGACAGATAACAGATGACAGGCGACAGATGACAGATGACAAATGACAGAGGATAGTTGAAAGATGACAGATGACAGATGACAAATGACACATGGCAGATGACTGATGACTGATGACAGATGACAGATGACAGATGACAGACGACAGATGACAGATGACAGATGACAGATGACAGATGACAGATGACAGATGACAGATGACAGATGACAGATGACAGATGACAGATGACAGATGGCATATGACAGATGACTGATGACAGATGACAGATGACAGATGACAAATGACGGATGACAGATGACAGATGACAGATGACAGATGACAGATGACAGATGACAGATGACAGATGACAGATGACAGATGACAGATGACAGATGACAGATGACAGAAGACAGATGACAGTTGACAGATGACAGATGACAGATGACAGATGACAGATGACAGATGACAGATGACACATGACAGATGACAGATGACAGATGACAGATGACAGATGACAGATGACAGATGACAGATGACAGATGACAGATGACAGATGACAGATGACAGATGACAGATGACAGAAGACAGATGACAGTTGACAGATGACAGATGACAGATGACAGATGACAGATGACAGATGACAGATGACACATGACAGATGACAGATGACAGATGACAGATGACAGATGACAGATGACAGATGACAGATGATAGATGGCAGATGACATATGACATATGACAGAAGACAGATGACAACATCACCGTTGACAGATGACAGATGACAGATGACAGATGACAGATGACACATGACACATGACACATGGCGTATGACAGATGACTGATGACAGATGACGGATGACAGATGACAGATGACAAATGACGGTTGACAGACGTCAGATGACAATTGACACAATGCAGATGACAGATGACTGATGACAGATGACGGATGACAGATGACAGATGACAAATAACGGTTGACAGACGACAGATGACAATTGACAGATGACAGATGACAGATGACAGATGACAGATGACAGATGACAGATGACAGATGACTGATGACAGATGACAGATGACAGATGACAAGTGACAGATGACAGATGACAGATGACAGATGACAGATGACAGATGACAGATGACAGATGACAGATGACAGATGACAGATGACAGAAGACAGATGACAGTTGACAGATGACAGATGACAGATGACAGATGACAGATGACAGATGACAGATGACACATGACAGATGACAGATGACAGATGACAGATGACAGATGACAGATGACAGATGACAGATGACAGATGACAGATGACAGATGACAGATGACAGATGACAGATGTCTGATGACAGATGACAGATGACACATGGCAGATGACAGATGACAACATCACCGTTGACAGATGACAGATGACAGATGACAGATGACAGATGACACATGACACATAGCATATGACAGATGACTGATGACAGATGACGGATGACAGATGACAGATGACAGATGACAGATGACAGATGACACATGACACATGAAAGATGACAGATGACAGATGACAGATGACAGATGACAGATGACAGATGACAGATGACAGATGACAGATGACAGATGACAGATGACAGATGACAGATGACAGATGACAGATGACAGATGACAGATGACAGATGACAGATGACAGATGACAGATGACAGATGACAGATGACAGATGACAGATGACAGATGACAGATGACAGATGACAGATGACAGATGACAGATGACAGATGACAGATGACAGATGACAGATGACAGATGACAGATGACAGATGTCATATGACATATGACATATGACAGGAGACAGATGACAGATGACAGATGACAGATGATATATGACATATGACAGAAGACAGATGACAGATGACAGATGACAGATGACAGATGACAGATGACAGATGACAGATGACAGATGACAGATGACAGATGACAGATGACAGATGACAGATGACAGATGACAGATGACAGATGACAGATGACAGATGACAGATGACAGATGACAGATGACAGATGACAGATGACAGATGACAGATGACAGATGTCATATGACATATGACATATGACAGAAGACAGATGACAGATGACAGATGACAGATGACATATGACATATGACATATGACAGAAGACAGATGACAGATGACAGATGACAGATGACAGATGTCTGATGACAGATGACAGATGACAGATGACAGACGACAGATGACAGATGACAGATGGCAGATGACAGATGACAGATGACAGATGACAGATGACAGATGACAGATGACGGATGACAGATGACAGATGACAGAATGACAGATGACGGATGACAGATGGCAGATTAAACATGACACATGGCAGATGACATATGACAGATGACAGATGACAGATGACAGATGACATATGACAGATGACAGATGACAGATGACAGATGACAGATGACAGATGACAGATGACAGATGACAGATGACAGATGACAGATGACAGATGACAGATGACAGATGACAGATGACAGATGACAGATGACAGAAGACAGATGACAGTTGACAGATGACAAATGACGGATGACATATGACTTATGACAGAAGACAGATGACAGACGACAGATGTCTGATGACAGATGACGGATGACACATGGCAGATGACAGATGACAACATGACAGTTGACAGACGACAGATGCCAATTGACAGATGACAGATGACAGATGACAGATGACAGATGACAGATGACAGCTGACAGATGACAGATGACAGATGACAGATGACAGATGACAGATGACAGATGACAGATGACAGATGACAGATGACAGATGACAGATGACCGATGAGAGATGACAGATGACAGATGACAGATGACAGACGACAGATGTCTGATGACAGATGACAGATGACACATGGCAGATGACAGATGACAACATGACAGTTGACAGACGACAGATGCCAATTGACAGATGACAGATGACAGATGACAGATGACAGATGACAGATGACAGCTGACAGATGACAGATGACAGATGACAGATGACAGATGACGGATGACAGATGACAGGTGACAGATGACAGAATGACAGATGACAGATGACAGATGGCAGATTAAACATGACACATGGCAGATGACATATGACAGATGACAGATGACAGATGACAGAGGACAGATGACAGATGACAGATGACAGATGACAGATGACAGATGACAGATGACAGATGACAGATGACAGATGACAGATGACAGATGACAGATGACAGATGATAGATGACAGATGACAGATGACAGATGGCAGATGACAGATGACAGATGACAGATGACAGATGACAGATGACAGATGACAGATGATAGATGACAGATGACAGATGACAGAAGACAGATGGCAGATGACAGATGACAGATGACAGATGACAGATGACATATGACATATGATAAATGACATATGACAGAAAACAGATGACATATGACAGATGACAGATGTCTGATGACAGCTGACAGATGACAGATGGCAGATGACAGATGACAAGTGACAGTTGACATACGAAAGATGACAATTGATAGATGACAGATGGCAGATGACAGATGACAGATGACAGATGACAGATGAATGATGACTGATGACAGATGACAAATGACAAGTGACAGTTGACAGACGACAGATGACAGATGACAGATGACAGATGACAGATGACAGATGACAGATGACAGATGACAGATGACAGATGACAGATGACAGATGACAGATGACAGATGACAGATGACAGATGACAAATGACAGATGACAGATGACAGATGGCAGATGACAGATGACAGATGACATATGACATATGATAGATGACATATGACAGAAAACAGATGACATATGACAGATGACAGATGTCTGATGACAGCTGACAGATGACAGATGGCAGATGACAGATGACAAATGACAGTTAACACACGACAGATGACAACTGATAGATGACAGATGACAGATGACAGATGACAGATGACAGATGACAGATGACAGATGACACATGACACATGGCAGATGACAGATGACTGATGACAAATGACAGATGACAAATGACACTTGACAGATGACAGATGACGATTGACAGATGACAAATGACAGATGACACATTGCACATGGCAGATGTTAGATGACAGATGACAGATGACAAATGACAGTTGACAGACGACAGATGACAATTGACAGATGACAGATGACAAATGACAAATGGCAGATTACAGATGACTGATGACTGATGACAGATGACAGATGACAAATGACTGTTGACAGACGACAGATGACAATTGACAGATGACAGATGACAGATGACAGATGACAGATGACAGATGACAGATGACAGATGACATATGACAGATAACAGATGACAGATGACAGATGACAGATGACAGATGACAGATGACAGATGACAGATGACAGATGACAGATGACAGATGACAGATGACAGATGACAGATGACAGATGACAGATGAAGGATGACAAATGACAGATGACAGATGACAGATGACAGATGACTGATGACAGATGACAGATGACAGATAACAGATGACAGATGACAGATGACAGATGACAGAAGACGGATGACAGATAACAGATGACAGGCGACAGATGACAGATGACAAATGACAGAGGATAGTTGAAAGATGACAGATGACAGATGACAAATGACACATGGCAGATGACTGATGACTGATGACAGATGACAGATGACAGATGACAGACGACAGATGACAGATGACAGATGACAGATGACAGATGACAGATGACAGATGACAGATGACAGATGACAGATGACAGATGACAGATGACAGATGGCATATGACAGATGACTGATGACAGATGACAGATGACAGATGACAAATGACGGATGACAGATGACAGATGACAGATGACAGATGACAGATGACAGATGACAGATGACAGATGACAGATGACAGATGACAGATGACAGATGACAGATGACAGATGACAGAAGACAGATGACAGTTGACAGATGACAGATGACAGATGACAGATGACAGATGACAGATGACAGATGACACATGACAGATGACAGATGACAGATGACAGATGACAGATGACAGATGACAGATGACAGATGACAGATGACAGATGACAGATGACAGATGACAGATGACAGATGACAGATGACAGATGACAGAAGACAGATGACAGTTGACAGATGACAGATGACAGATGACAGATGACAGATGACAGTAACAGATGACACATGACAGATGACAGATGACAGATGACAGATGACAGATGACAGATGACAGATGATAGATGGCAGATGACATATGACATATGACAGAAGACAGATGACAACATCACCGTTGACAGATGACAGATGACAGATGACAGATGACAGATGACACATGACACATGACACATGGCGTATGACAGATGACTGATGACAGATGACGGATGACAGATGACAGATGACAAATGACGGTTGACAGACGTCAGATGACAATTGACACAATGCAGATGACAGATGACTGATGACAGATGACGGATGACAGATGACAGATGACAAATAACGGTTGACAGACGACAGATGACAATTGACAGATGACAGATGACAGATGACAGATGACAGATGACAGATGACAGATGACAGATGACTGATGACAGATGACAGATGACAGATGACAAGTGACAGATGACAGATGACAGATGACAGATGACAGATGACAGATGACAGATGACAGATGACAGATGACAGATGACAGAAGACAGATGACAGTTGACAGATGACAGATGACAGATGACAGATGACAGATGACAGATGACAGATGACACATGACAGATGACAGATGACAGATGACAGATGACAGATGACAGATGACAGATGACAGATGACAGATGACAGATGACAGATGATAGATGGCAGATGACATATGACATATGACAGAAGACAGATGACAGATGACAGATGACAGATGACAGATGACAGATGACAGATGTCTGATGACAGATGACAGATGACACATGGCAGATGACAGATGACAACATCACCGTTGACAGATGACAGATGACAGATGACAGATGACAGATGACACATGACACATAGCATATGACAGATGACTGATGACAGATGACGGATGACAGATGACAGATGACAGATGACAGATGACAGATGACACATGACACATGAAAGATGACAGATGACAGATGACAGATGACAGATGACAGATGACAGATGACAGATGACAGATGACAGATGACAGATGACAGATGACAGATGACAGATGACAGATGACAGATGACAGATGACAGATGACAGATGACAGATGACAGATGACAGATGACAGATGACAGATGACAGATGACAGATGACAGATGACAGATGACAGATGACAGATGACAGATGACAGATGACAGATGACAGATGACAGATGACAGATGACAGATGTCATATGACATATGACATATGACAGGAGACAGATGACAGATGACAGATGACAGATGATATATGACATATGACAGAAGACAGATGACAGATGACAGATGACAGATGACAGATGACAGATGACAGATGACAGATGACAGATGACAGATGACAGATGACAGATGACAGATGACAGATGACAGATGACAGATGACAGATGACAGATGACAGATGACAGATGACAGATGACAGATGACAGATGACAGATGACAGATGACAGATGTCATATGACATATGACATATGACAGAAGACAGATGACAGATGACAGATGACAGATGACATATGACATATGACATATGACAGAAGACAGATGACAGATGACAGATGACAGATGACAGATGTCTGATGACAGATGACAGATGACACATGGCAGATGACAGATGAAAGATAACAGATGACAGATGACAGATGACAGATGAGAGATGACAGATGACATATGACATATGACATATGACAGAAGACAGATGACAGATGACAGATGACAGATGACAGATGACAGATGACAGATGACAATCGACAGATGACAGATGACAGATGACAGATGACAGATGACAGATGACATATGACATATGACAGAAGACAGATGACAGATGACAGATGACAGATGACAGATGACAGATGACAGATGTCTGATGTCTGCTGACAGATGACAGATGACACATGGCAGATGACAGAAGACAACATCACAGTTGACAGATGACAGATGACAGATGACAGATGACAGATGACAGATGACACATGACACATAGCATATGACAGATGACTGATGACAGATGACGGATGACAGATGACAGATGACAGATGACAGATGACAGATGACAGATGACAGATGACACATGACAGATGACAGATGACAGATGACAGATGACAGATGACAGATGACAGATGACAGATGACAATTGACAGATGACAGATGACAGATGACAGATGACAGATGACAGATGACAGATGACAGATGACAGATGACAGATGACAGATGACAAATGACAGATGACAGATGACAGATGACAGATGACAGATGACAGATGACAGATGACAGATGACAGATGACAGATGACAGATGACAGATGACAGATGACAGATGACAGATGACAGATGACAGATGACAGATGACATATGACATATGACAGAAGACAGATGACAGTTGACAGATGACAGATGACAGATTAAACATGACACATGGCAGATGACATATGACAGATGACAGATGACAGATGACAGATGACAGATGTCATATGACATATGACATATGACAGAAGACAGATGACAGATGACAGATGACAGATGACATGTGACATATGACAGAAGACAGATGACAGATGACAGATGACAGATGTCTGATGACAGATGACAGATGACACATGGCAGATGACAGATGACAACATGACAGTTGACAGATGACAGATGACAGATGACAGATGACAGATGACAGATGACAGATGACAGATGACAGATGTCATATGACATATGACGTATGACAGAAGACAGATGACAGATGACAGATGACAGATGACAGATGACATATGACATATGACAGAAGACAGATGACAGATGACAGATGTCTGATGACAGATGACAGATGACACATGGCAGATGACAGATGACAACATGACAGTTGACAGATGACAGATGACAGATGACAGATGACAGATGACAGATGACAGATGACAGATGACAGTTGACAAATGACAGATGACAGATGACAGACGACAGAAGACAATTGACAGATGACAGATGACAGATGACAGATGACAGATGACAGATGACAGAAGACACATGACACATGGCATATGACAGATGACTGATGACAGATGACGGATGACAGATGACAGATGACAAATGACGGTTGACAGACGTCAGATGACAATTGACACATGGCAGATGACAGATGACTGATGACAGATGACGGATGACAGATGACAGATGACAAATAACGGTTGACAGACGACAGGTGACAATTGACAGATGACAGATGACAGATGACAGATGACAGATGACAGATGACAGATGACAGATGACAGATGACAGATGACAGATCACAGATGACAGATGACAGATGACAGATGACAGATGACAGATGACACATGACACATGGCATATGACAGATGACTGATGACAGACGACAGATGACAGATGACAGATGACAGATGACAGATGACGGATGACAGATGACAGATGACAGATGACAGATGACAGATGACAGATGACAGATGACAGATGACAGATGACAGATGACAGATGAGAGATGACAGATGACAGATGACAGATGACAGATGACAGATGACAGATGACAGATGACAGATGACAGATGACAGATGACAGATGACGGATGACAGATGACAGATGACAGATGACAGATGACAGATGACACATGACACATGGCATATGACAGATGACTGATGACAGATGACAGATGACAGATGGCAGATTAAACATGACACATGGCAGATGACAGATGACAGATGACAACATGACAGTTGACAGATGACAGATGACAGATGACAGATGACAGATGACAGATGACAGATGACAGATGACAGATGACACATGACAAATGGCATATGACAGATGACTGATGACAGATGACAGATGACAGATGACAGATGACAGATGACAGGTGACAGATGACAGATGACAGATGACAGATGACAGATGACAGATGACAGATGACAGATGACGGATGACAAATGACAGATGACAGATGACAGATGACAGATGACAGATGACAGATGACAGATGACAGATGACAGATGACAGATGACAGATGACAGATGACAGATGACAGATGACAGATGACAGATGACAGATGACAGATGACAGATGACAGATGACAGATGACAGATGACAGATGACAGATGACAGATGACAAATGACAGATGACAGATGACAGATGACAGATGACAGATGACAGATGACAGATGACAGATGACAGATGGCAGATGACAGATGACAGATGACAGATGACGGATGACAGATGACAGATGACAGAATGACAGATGACGGATGACAGATGGCAGATTAAACATGACACATGGCAGATGACATATGACAGATGACAGATGACAGATGACAGATGACATATGACAGATGACAGATGACAGATGACAGATGACAGATGACAGATGACAGATGACAGATGACAGATGACAGATGACAGATGACAGATGACAGATGACAGATGACAGATGACAGATGACAGATGACAGATGACAGATGACAGATGACAGATGACAGAAGACAGATGACAGTTGACAGATGACAAATGACAGATGACATATGACATATGACAGAAGACAGATGACAGACGACAGATGTCTGATGACAGATGACGGATGACACATGGCAGATGGCAGATGACAACATGACAGTTGACAGACGACAGATGCCCATTGACAGATGACAGATGACAGATGACAGATGACAGATGACAGCTGACAGATGACAGATGACAGATGACAGATGACAGATGACAGATGACAGATGACAGATGACAGATGACAGATGACCGATGACAGATGACAGATGACAGATGACAGATGACAGATGACAGATGACAGATGACAGATGACAGATGACAGACGACAGATGTCTGATGACAGATGACAGATGACACATGGCAGATGACAGATGACAACATGACAGTTGACAGACGACAGATGCCAATTGACAGATGACAGATGACAGATGACAGCTGACAGATGACAGATGACAGATGACAGATGACGGATGACAGATGACAGATGACAGATGACAGAATGACAGATGACAGATGACAGATGGCAGATTAAACATGACACATGGCAGATGACATATGACAGATGACAGATGACAGATGACAGATGACAGATGACAGATGACAGATGACAGATGACAGATGACAGATGACAGATGACAGATGACAGATGACAGATGACAGATGACAGATGACAGATGACAGATGACAGATGACAGATGACAGATGACAGATGACAGATGACAGATGACAGATGATAGATGACAGATGACAGATGACAGATGGCAGATGACAGATGACAGATGACAGATGACAGATGACAGATGACAGATGATAGATGACAGATGACAGAAGAGAGATGGCAGATGACAGATGACAGATGACAGATGACAGATGACAGATGACATATGACATATGATAGATGACATATGACAGAAAACAGATGACATATGACAGATGACAGATGTCTGATGACAGCTGACAGATGACAGATGGCAGATGACAGATGACAAGTGACAGTTGACATACGACAGATGACAATTGATAGATGACAGATGACAGATGGCAGATGACAGATGACAGATGACAGATGACAGATGACAGATGAATGATGACTGATGACAGATGACAAATGACAAGTGACAGTTGACAGACGACAGATGACAGATGACAGATGACAGATGACAGATGACAGATGACAGATGACAGATGACAGATGACAGATGACAGATGACAGATGACAGATGACAGATGACAGATGACACATAGCATATGACAGATGACAGATGACAAATGACAGATGACAGATGACAGATGACAGATGACACATGACACATGGCATATGACAGATGACTGATGACAGATGACGGATGACAGATGACAGATGACAAATGACGGTTGACAGACGTCAGATGACAATTGACACATGGCAGATGACAGATGACTGATGACAGATGACGGATGACAGATGACAGATGACAAATAACGGTTGACAGACGACAGATGACAATTGACAGATGACAGATGACAGATGACAGATGACAGATGACAGATGACAGATGACACATGACAGATGACAGATGACAGATGACAGATGACAGATGACAGATGACACATGACACATGGCATATGACAGATGACTGATGACAGACGACAGATGACAGATGACAGATGACAGATGACAGATGACAGATGACGGATGACAGATGACAGATGACAGATGACAGATGACAGATGACAGATGACAGATGACAGATGACAGATGACAGATGACAGATGACAGATGACAGATGACACATGACAAATGGCATATGACAGATGACTGATGACAGATGACAGATGACAGATGACAGATTAAACATGACACATGGCAGATGACAGATGACAGATGACAACATGACAGTTGACAGATGACAGATGACAGATGACAGATGACAGATGACAGATGACAGATGACAGATGACACATGACAAATGGCATATGACAGATGACTGATGACAGATGACAGATGACAGATGGCAGATTAAACATGACACATGGCAGATGACAGATGACAGATGACAACATGACAGTTGACAGATGACAGATGACAGATGACAGATGACAGATGACAGATGACAGATGACAGATGACAGATGACACATGACAAATGGCATATGACAGATGACTGATGACAGATGACAGATGACAGATGACAGATGACAGATGACAGGTGACAGATGACAGATGACAGATGACAGATGACAGATGACAGATGACAGATGACAGATGACGGATGACAAATGACAGATGACAGATGACAGATGACAGATGACAGATGACAGATGACAGATGACAGATGACAGATGACAGATGACAGATGACAGATGACAGATGACAGATGACAGATGACAGATGACAGATGACAGATGACAGATGACAGATGACAGATGACAGATGACAGATGACAGATGACAGATGACAGATGACAGATGACAGATGACAGATGACAGATGACAGATGACAGATGACAGATGACAGATGACAGATGACAGATGACAGATGACAAATGACAGATGACAGATGACAGATGACAGATGACAGATGACAGATGACAGATGACAGATGACAGATGACAGATGGCAGATGACAGATGACAGATGACAGATGACGGATGACAGATGACAGATGACAGAATGACAGATGACGGATGACAGATGGCAGATTAAACATGACACATGGCAGATGACATATGACAGATGACAGATGACAGATGACAGATGACATATGACAGATGACAGATGACAGATGACAGATGACAGATGACAGATGACAGATGACAGATGACAGATGACAGATGACAGATGACAGATGACAGATGACAGATGACAGATGACAGATGACAGATGACAGATGACAGATGACAGATGACAGAAGACAGATGACAGTTGACAGATGACAAATGACAGATGACATATGACATATGACAGAAGACAGATGACAGACGACAGATGTCTGATGACAGATGACGGATGACACATGGCAGATGGCAGATGACAACATGACAGTTGACAGACGACAGATGCCCATTGACAGATGACAGATGACAGATGACAGATGACAGATGACAGATGACAGATGACAGATGACAGATGACAGATGACAGATGGCAGATGACAGATGACAGATGACAGATGACGGATGACAGATGACAGATGACAGAATGACAGATGACGGATGACAGATGGCAGATTAAACATGACACATGGCAGATGACATATGACAGATGACAGATGACAGATGACAGATGACATATGACAGATGACAGATGACAGATGACAGATGACAGATGACAGATGACAGATGACAGTTGACAGATGACAGATGACAGATGACAGATGACAGATGACAGATGACAGATGACAGATGACAGATGACACATGACAAATGGCATATGACAGATGACTGATGACAGATGACAGATGACAGATGACAGATGACAGATGACAGATGACAGGTGACAGATGACAGATGACAGATGACAGATGACAGATGACAGATGACAGATGACAGATGACGGATGACAAATGACAGATGACAGATGACAGATGACAGATGACAGATGACAGATGACAGATGACAGATGACAGATGACAGATGACAGATGACAGATGACAGATGACAGATGACAGATGACAGATGACAGATGACAGATGACAGATGACAGATGACAGATGACAGATGACAGATGACAGATGACAGATGACAAATGACAGATGACAGATGACAGATGACAGATGACAGATGACAGATGACAGATGACAGATGACAGATGACAGATGGCAGATGACAGATGACAGATGACAGATGACGGATGACAGATGACAGATGACAGAATGACAGATGACGGATGACAGATGGCAGATTAAACATGACACATGGCAGATGACATATGACAGATGACAGATGACAGATGACAGATGACATATGACAGATGACAGATGACAGATGACAGATGACAGATGACAGATGACAGATGACAGATGACAGATGACAGATGACAGATGACAGATGACAGATGACAGATGACAGATGACAGATGACAGATGACAGATGACAGATGACAGATGACAGATGACAGAAGACAGATGACAGTTGACAGATGACAAATGACAGATGACATATGACATATGACAGAAGACAGATGACAGACGACAGATGTCTGATGACAGATGACGGATGACACATGGCAGATGGCAGATGACAACATGACAGTTGACAGACGACAGATGCCCATTGACAGATGACAGATGACAGATGACAGATGACAGATGACAGCTGACAGATGACAGATGACAGATGACAGATGACAGATGACAGATGACAGATGACAGATGACAGATGACAGATGACCGATGACAGATGACAGATGACAGATGACAGATGACAGATGACAGATGACAGATGACAGATGACAGATGACAGACGACAGATGTCTGATGACAGATGACAGATGACACATGGCAGATGACAGATGACAACATGACAGTTGACAGACGACAGATGCCAATTGACAGATGACAGATGACAGATGACAGCTGACAGATGACAGATGACAGATGACAGATGACGGATGACAGATGACAGATGACAGATGACAGAATGACAGATGACAGATGACAGATGGCAGATTAAACATGACACATGGCAGATGACATATGACAGATGACAGATGACAGATGACAGATGACAGATGACAGATGACAGATGACAGATGACAGATGACAGATGACAGATGACAGATGACAGATGACAGATGACAGATGACAGATGACAGATGACAGATGACAGATGACAGATGACAGATGACAGATGACAGATGATAGATGACAGATGACAGATGACAGATGGCAGATGACAGATGACAGATGACAGATGACAGATGACAGATGACAGATGATAGATGACAGATGACAGAAGACAGATGGCAGATGACAGATGACAGATGACAGATGACAGATGACAGATGACATATGACATATGATAGATGACATATGACAGAAAACAGATGACATATGACAGATGACAGATGTCTGATGACAGCTGACAGATGACAGATGGCAGATGACAGATGACAAGTGACAGTTGACATACGACAGATGACAATTGATAGATGACAGATGACAGATGGCAGATGACAGATGACAGATGACAGATGACAGATGACAGATGAATGATGACTGATGACAGATGACAAATGACAAGTGACAGTTGACAGACGACAGATGACAGATGACAGATGACAGATGACAGATGACAGATGACAGATGACAGATGACAGATGACAGATGACAGATGACAGATGACAGATGACAGATGACACATAGCATATGACAGATGACAGATGACAAATGACAGATGACAGATGACAGATGACAGATGACACATGACACATGGCATATGACAGATGACTGATGACAGATGACGGATGACAGATGACAGATGACAAATGACGGTTGACAGACGTCAGATGACAATTGACACATGGCAGATGACAGATGACTGATGACAGATGACGGATGACAGATGACAGATGACAAATAACGGTTGACAGACGACAGATGACAATTGACAGATGACAGATGACAGATGACAGATGACAGATGACAGATGACAGATGACACATGACAGATGACAGATGACAGATGACAGATGACAGATGACAGATGACACATGACACATGGCATATGACAGATGACTGATGACAGACGACAGATGACAGATGACAGATGACAGATGACAGATGACAGATGACAGATGACGGATGACAGATGACAGATGACAGATGACAGATGACAGATGACAGATGACAGATGACAGATGACAGATGACAGATGACAGATGACAGATGACAGATGACACATGACAAATGGCATATGACAGATGACTGATGACAGATGACAGATGACAGATGACAGATTAAACATGACACATGGCAGATGACAGATGACAGATGACAACATGACAGTTGACAGATGACAGATGACAGATGACAGATGACAGATGACAGATGACAGATGACAGATGACACATGACAAATGGCAGATGACTGATGACAGATGACAGATGACAGATGACAGATGACAGATGACAGATGACAGATGACAGATGACAGATGACAGATGACAGATGACAGATGACAGATGACAGATGACAGATGACAGATGACAGATGACGGATGACAAATGACAGATGACAGATGACAGATGACAGATGACAGATGACAGATGACAGATGACAGATGACAGATGACAGATGACAGATGACAGATGACAGATGACAGATGACAGATGACAGATGACAGATGACAGATGACAGATGACAGATGACAGATGACAGATGACAGATGACAAATGACAGATGACAGATGACAGATGACAGATGACAGATGACAGATGACAGATGACAGATGACAGACGACAGATGACAGATGACAGATGGCAGATGACAGATGACAGATGACAGATGACAGATGACAGATGACAGATGACGGATGACAGATGACAGATGACAGAATGACAGATGACGGATGACAGATGGCAGATTAAACATGACACATGGCAGATGACATATGACAGATGACAGATGACAGATGACAGATGACATATGACAGATGACAGATGACAGATGACAGATGACAGATGACAGATGACAGATGACAGATGACAGATGACAGATGACAGATGACAGATGACAGATGACAGATGACAGATGACAGATGACAGATGACAGAAGACAGATGACAGTTGACAGATGACAAATGACGGATGACATATGACATATGACAGAAGACAGATGACAGACGACAGATGTCTGATGACAGATGACGGATGACACATGGCAGATGACAGATGACAACATGACAGTTGACAGACGACAGATGCCAATTGACAGATGACAGATGACAGATGACAGATGACAGATGACAGCTGACAGATGACAGATGACAGATGACAGATGACAGATGACAGATGACAGATGACAGATGACAGATGACAGATGACAGATGACCGATGAGAGATGACAGATGACAGATGACAGACGACAGATGTCTGATGACAGATGACAGATGACACATGGCAGTTGACAGATGACAACATGACAGTTGACAGACGACAGATGCCAATTGACAGATGACAGATGACAGATGACAGATGACAGATGACAGCTGACAGATGACAGATGACAGATGACAGATGACAGATGACGGATGACAGATGACAGATGACAGATGACAGAATGACAGATGACAGATGACAGATGGCAGATTAAACATGACACATGGCAGATGACATATGACAGATGACAGGTGACAGGTGACAGGTGACAGGTGACAGGTGACAGGTGACAGGTGACAGGTGACAGGTGACAGGTGAGAAGTGACAAGTGACAGGTGACAGGTGACAAGTGACAAGTGACAGGTGTCAAGTGACAAGTGACAGGTGACAGGTGACAGGTGACAGGTGACAGGTGACAGGTGACAGGTGACAGGTGACAGGTGACAGTGACAGGTGACAGGTGACAGGTGACAGGTGACAGGTGACAGGTGACAGGTGACAGGTGACAGGTGACAGGTGACAGGTGACAGGTGACAGGTGACAGGTGACAGGTGACAGGTGACAGGTGACAGGTGACAGGTGACAGGTGACAAGTGACAGGTGACAGGTGACAGGTGACAAGTGACAGGTGACAGGTGACAGGTGACAGTGACAGGTGACAGGTGACAGGTGACAGGTGACAGGTGACAGGTGACAGGTGACAGGTGACAGGTGACAGGTGACAGGTGACAGGTGACAGGTGACAGGTGACAGGTGACAGGTGACAGGTGACAGGTGACAGGTGACAGATGACAGGTGACAGGTGACAGGTGACAGGTGACAGATGACAGGTGACAATGACAGGTGACAGGTGACAGGTGACAGGTGACAGGTGACAGGTGACAAGTGACAGGTGACAGGTGACAGGTGACAGGTGACAGGTGACAGGTGACAGGTGACAGGTGACAGGTGACAGGTGACAGTGACAGGTGACAAGTGACAGGTGACAGGTGACAGGTGACAGATGACAGGTGACAAGTGACAGGTGACAGGTGACAGGTGACAGTGACTGGTGACAGGTGACAGGTGACAAGTGACAGGTGACAGGTGACAGGTGACAAGTGACAGGTGACAGGTGACAGGTGACAGGTGACAGGTGACAGGTGACAGGTGACAGGTGACAGGTGACAGGTGACAGGTGACAAGTGACAGGTGACAGGTGACAGGTGACAGGTGACAGGTGACAGGTGACAGGTGACAGGTGACAGGTGACAGGTGACAGGTGATAGGTGACAGGTGACAGGTGACAGGCGACAGGCGACAGGTGACAGGTGACAGGTGACAGGTGACAGGTGACAGGTGACAGTGACAGTGACAGGTGACAGGTGACAGGTGACAGGTGACAGGTGACAGGTGACAGGTGACAGGTGACAGGTGACAGGTGACAGGTGACAGGTGACAAGTGACAGGTGACAGGTGACAGGTGACAAGTGACAGGTGACAGGTGACAGGTGACAGGTGACAGTGACAGGTGACAGGTGACAGGTGACACGTGACAGGTGACAGGTGACAGGTGACAGGTGACAGGTGACAGGTGACAGGTGACAGGTGACAGGTGACAGGTGACAGGTGACAGGTGACAGGTGATAGGTGACAGGTGACAGGTGACAGGTGACAGGTGACAGGTGACAGGTGACAGGTGACAGGTGACAGGTGACAGGTGACAGGTGACAGGTGACAGGTGACAGGTGACAGGTGACAGGTGACAGGTGACAGGTGACAGGTGACAGGTGACAGGCGACAGGTGACAGGTGACAGGTGACAGGTGACAGGTGACAGGTGACAGGTGACAGGTGACAGGTGACAGGTGACAGGTGACAAGTGACAGGTGACAGGTGACAAGTGACAGGTGACAGGTGACAGGTGACAGGTGACAGGTGACAGGTGACAGGTGACAGGTGACAGGTGACAGGTGACAGGTGACAGGTGACAGGTGACAGGTGACAGGTGACAGGTGACAGGTGACAGGTGACAGGTGACAGGTGACAGGTGACAGGTGACAGGTGATAGGTGACAGGTGACAGGTGACAGGCGACAGGTGACAGGTGACAGGTGACAGGTGACAGGTGACAGGTGACAGGTGACAGGTGACAGGTGACAGGTGACAGGTGACAGGTGACAGGTGACAGGTGACAAGTGACAAGTGACAAGTGACAGGTGACAGGTGACAGGTGACAGGTGACAGGTGACAGTGGACAGGTGACAGGTGACAGGTGACAGGTGACAGGTGACAGGTGACAAGTGACAGGTGACAGGTGACAGGTGACAGGTGACAGGTGACAGGTGACAGGTGACAGGTGACAAGTGACAGGTGACAGGTGACAAGTGACAGGTGACAGGTGACAGGTGACAGTGACAGGTGACAGGTGACAGGTGACAGGTGACAGGTGACAGGTGACAGGTGACTGGTGACAGGTGGCAGGTGACAGGTGACAGGTGACAGGTGACAGTGACAAGTGACAAGTGACAGGTGACAGGGGACAGGTGACAGGAGACAAGTGACAGGTGACAGGTGACAGGTGACAGGTGACAGGTGACAGGTGACAAGTGACAGGTGACAGGTGACAGGTGACAGGTGACAGGTGACAGGTTAGAGGTGACAGGTGACAGTGACAGGTGACAGGTGACAGGTGACAGGTGACAAGTGACAGGTGACAGGTGACAAGTGACAGGTGACAGGTGACAGGTGACAGTGACAGGTGACAGGTGACAGGTGACAGGTGACAGGTGACTGGTGACAGGTGACAGGTGACAGGTGACAGGTGACAGGTGACAGGTGACAAGTGACAGGTGACAGGTGACAGGTGATAGGTGACAGGTGACAGGTGACAGGTGACAGGTGACAGGTGACATGTGACAGGTGACAGGTGACAGGTGACAGGTGACAGGTGACAGGTGACAGGTGACAGGTGACAAGTGACAGGTGACAGGTGACAAGTGACAGGTGACAGGTGACAGTGACAGGTGACAGATGACCGGTGACAGGTGACAGGTGACAGGTGACAGTTGACAGTTGACAGGTGACAGGTGACAGGTGACAGGTGACAGGTGACAGGTGACAGATGACAGGTGACAGGTGACAGGTGACAGATGACAGGTGACAGTGACAGGTGACAGGTGACAGGTGACAGGTGACAGGTGACAGGTGACAGGTGACAGGTGACAGGTGACAGGTGACAGGTGACAGGTGACAGGTGACAGGTGACAGGTGACAAGTGACAGGTGACAAGTGACAAGTGACAGGTGACAGGTGACAGGTGACAGTGACAGGTGACAGGTGACAGGTGACAAGTGACAGGTGACAGGTGACAAGTGACCTGTCACCTGTCACTTGTCACCTGTCACCTGTCACTTGTCACCTGTCACCTGTCACCTGTCATCTGTCACCTGTCACCTGTCACCTGTCACCTGTCACCTGTCACCTGTCACCTGTCACCTGTCACCAGTCACCTGTCACCTGACACCTGTCACCTGTCACCTGTCACTGTCACCTGTCACCTGTCACCTGTCACTTGTCACCTGTCACCTGTCACTTGTCACCTGTCACCTGTCACCTGTCACCTGTCACCTGTCACCTGTCACCTGTCACCTGTCACTGTCACTTGTCAGTTTTCACCTGTCACCTGTCACCTGTCACCTGTCACCTGTCACCTGTCACCTGTCACCTGTCACCTGTCACCTGTCACCTGTCACCTGTCACCTGTCACCTGTCACTTGTCACCTGTTACCTGTCACCTGTCACTTGTCACCTGTCACCTGTCACCAGTCACTGTCACCTGTCACCTGTCACCTGTCACTTGTCACCTGTCACCTGTCACTTGTCACCTGTCACCTGTCACCTGTCACCTGTCACCTGTCACCTGTCACCTGTCACCTGTCACCTGTCACCTGTCACCTGTCACCTGTCACCTGTCACCTGTCACCTGTCACCTGTCACCTGTCACTGTCACCTGTCACCTGTCACCCTTCACCTGTCACCTGTCACCTGTCACCTGTCACCTGTCACTTGTCACCTGTCACTTGTCACCTGTCACCTGTCACCTGTCACCTGTCACCTGTCACCTGTCACCTGTCACCTGTCACTTGTCACCTGTCACCTGTCACTTGTCACTTGGCACCTGTCACCTGTCACCTGTCACCTGTCACCTGTCACCTGTCACCTGTCACCTGTCACCTGTCACCTGTCACCTGTCACCTGTCACCTGTCACTGTCACCTGTCACCTGTCACCTGTCACCTGTCACTTGTCACCTGTCACCTGTCACTTGTCACCTGTCACCTGTCACCTGTCATCTGTCACCTGTCACCTGTCACCTGTCACCTGTCACCTGTCACCTGTCACTTGTCACCTGTCACCTGTCACTTGTCACCTGTCACCTGTCACCTGTCACCTGTCACTGTCACCTGTCACTTGTCACCTGTCATCTGTCACCTGTCATCTGTCACCTGTCACGTGTCACCTGTCACGTGACAGGTGACAGGTGACAGGTGACAGGTGACAGGTGACAGGTGACAGGTGACAGGTGACAGGTGACAGGTGACAGGTGACAGGTGACAGGTGACAGGTGACAGGTGACAGGTGACAGGTGACAGGTGACAGGTGACAGGTGACAGGTGCCAAGTGACAAGTGACAGGTGACAGGTGACAAGTGACAAGTGACAGATGACAAGTGACAAGTGACAGGTGACAGGTGACAGGTGACAGGTGACAGTGACAGGTGACAGGTGACAGGTGACAGGTGACAGGTGACAGGTGACTGGTGACAAGTGACAAGTGACAGGTGACAGGTGACAGGTGACAAGTGACAGGTGACAGGTCACAAGTGACAGGTGACAGGTGACAGGTGATAGGTGACAGGTGACAGGTGACAGGTGACAGGTGACAGGTGACAGGTGACAGGTGACAGGTGACAGGTGACAGGTGACAGGTGACAGGTGACAGGTGACAGGTGACAGGTGACAGGTGACAAGTGACAAGTGACAGGTGACAGGTGACAAGTGACAAGTGACAGATGACAAGTGACAAGTGACAGGTGACAGGTGACAGGTGACAGGTGACAGTGACAGGTGACAGGTGACAGGTGACAGGTGACAGGTGACAAGTGACAGGTGACAGGTGACAGGTGACAGGTGACAGGTGACAGGTGACAGGTGACAAGTGACAAGTGACAGGTGACAGGTGACAAGTGACAGATGACAAGTGACAAGTGACAGGTGACAGGTGACAGGTGACAGGTGACAGTGACAGGTGACAGGTGACAAGTGACAGGTGACAGGTGACAAGTGACAAGTGACAGGTGACAGGTGACAGGTGACAGGTGACAGGTGACAGGTGACAGGTGACAGGTGACAGGTGACAGGTGACAGGTGACAGGTGACAGGTGACAGGTGACAGGTGACAGGTGACAGGTGACAGGTGACAGGTGACAAGTGACAAGTGACAGGTGACAGGTGACAAGTGACAAGTGACAGATGACAACTGACAAGTGACAGTGACAGGTGACAGGTGACAGGTGACAGTGACAGGTGACAGGTGACAAGTGACAGGTGACAGGTGACAGTTGACAGGTGACAGGTGACAGGTGACAGGTGACAGGTGACAGGTGACAGGTGACAGGTGACAGGTGACAGGTGACGGGTGACAGTTGACAGGTGACAGGTGACAAGTGACAGGTGACAGGTGACAGGTGACAGGTGACAGGTGACAGGTGACAGGTGACAGGTGACAGGTGACAGGTGACAGGTGACAGGTGACAGATGACAGGTGACAGGTGACAGGTGACAGGTGACAGGTGACAGGTGACAGGTGACAGGTGACAGGTGACAGGTGACAGGTGACAGGTGACAGGTGACAGGTGACAGGTGACAGGTGACAGGTGACAGGTGACAGGTGACAGGTGACAGGTGACAGGTGACAGGTGACAGGTGACAGGTGACAGGTGACAGGTGACAGGTGACAGGTGACAGGTGACAGGTGACAGGTGACAAGTGACAAGTGACAGGTGACAGGTGACAAGTGACAGATGACAAGTGACAAGTGACAGGTGACAGGTGACAGGTGACAGGTGACAGTGACAGGTGACAGGTGACAAGTGACAGGTGACAGGTGACAAGTGACAAGTGACAGGTGACAGGTGACAAGTGACAGGTGACAGGTGACAGGTCACAAGTGACAGGTGAGAGGTGACAGTGACAGGTGACAGGTGACAGGTGACAGGTGACAGGTGACAAGTGACAGGTGACAGGTGACAGGTCACAAGTGACAGGTGACAGGTGACAGTGACAGGTGACAGGTGACAGGTGACAGTGGCAGGTGACAGGTCACAGGTCACAGGTGACAGGTGACAGGTGACAGGTGACAGGTGACAGGTGACAGGTGACAGGTGACAGTGACAGGTGACAGGTGACAGGTGACAAGTGACAGGTGACAGGTGGCAGTTGACAGGTGACATGTGACAGGTGACAGGTGACAGGTGACAGGTGACAGGTGACAGGTGACAGGTGACAGGTGACAGGTGACAGGTGACAGGTGACAGGTGACAGGTGACAGGTGACAGGTGACAGGTGACAGGTGACAGGTGACAGGTGACAGGTGACAGGTGACAGGTGACAGGTGACAGGTGACAGGTGACAGGTGACAGGTGACAAGTGACAAGTGACAGGTGACAGGTGACAAGTGACAAGTGACAGATGACAAGTGACAGGTGACAAGTGACAGGTGACAGGTGGCAGTTGACAGGTGACAGGTGACAGCTGACAGGTGACAGGTGACAGGTGACAGGTGACAGGTCACAAGTTACAGGTGACAGGTGACAGTGACAGGTGACAGGTGACAGGTGACAGTGGCAGTTGACAGGTCACAGGTCACAGGTGACAGGTGACAGGTGACAGGTGACAGGTGACAGGTGACAGTGACAGGTGACAGGTGACAGGTGACAAGTGACAGGTGACAGGTGGCAGTTGACAGGTGACAGGTGACAGGTGACAGGTGACAGGTGACAGGTGACAGGTGACAGGTGACAGGTGACAGGTGACAGGTGACAGGTGACAGGTGACAGGTGACAGGTGACAGGTGACAGGTGACAGGTGACAGGTGACAGGTGACAGGTGACAGGTGACAGGTGACAGGTGACAGGTGACAGGTGACAGGTGACAGGTGACAGGTGACAGGTGACAGGTGACAGGTGACAGGTGACAGGTGACAGGTGACAGGTGACAGGTGACAGGTGACAGGTGACAAGTGACAGGTGACAGGTGACAAGTGACAAGTGACAGATGACAAGTGACAAGTGACAGGTGACAGGTGACAAGTGACAGGTGACAGGTGGCAGTTGACAGGTGAGACAGGTGACAGCTGACAGGTGACAGGTGACAGGTGACAGGTGACAGGTGACAGGTGACAGGTGACAGGTGACAGGTGACAGGTGACAGGTGACAGGTGACAGGTGACAGGTGACAGGTGACAGGTGACAGGTGACAGGTGACAGGTGACAGGTGACAGGTGACAGGTGACAGGTGACAGGTGACAGGTGACAGGTGACAGGTGACAGGTGACAGGTGACAGGTGACAGGTGACAAGTGACAAGTGACAGGTGACAGGTGACAAGTGACAAGTGACAGATGACAAGTGACAAGTGACAGGTCACAGGTCACAGGTGACAGGTGACAGGTGACAGGTGACAGTGACAGGTGACAGGTGACAGGTGACAGGTGACAGGTGACAAGTGACAAGTGACAGATGACAAGTGACAGGTGACAGGTGACAGGTGACAGGTGACAGGTGACAGGTGACAGGTGACAGGTGACAACTGACAAGTGACAGTGACAGGTGACAGGTGACAGGTGACAAGTGACAAGTGACAGGTGACAGGTGACAAGTGACAAGTGACAGATGACAAGTGACAGGTGACAAGTGACAGGTGACAGGTGGCAGTTGACAGGTGACAGGTGACAGCTGACAGGTGACAGGTGACAGGTGACAGGTGACAGGTCACAAGTGACAGGTGACAGGTGACAGTGACAGGTGACAGGTGACAGGTGACAGGTGACAGGTGACAGGTGACAGGTGACAGGTGACAGGTGACAGGTGACAAGTGACAAGTGACAGGTGACAGGTGACAAGTGACAAGTGACAGATGACAAGTGACAAGTGACAGGTCACAGGTCACAGGTGACAGGTGACAGGTGACAGTTGACAGGTGACAGGTGACAGGTGACAGGTGACAGGTGACAGGTGACAGGTGACAGGTGACAGGTGACAGGTGACAGGTGACAGGTGACAGGTGACAGGTGACAGGTGACAGGTGACAGGTGACAGGTGACAGGTGACAGGTGACAAGTGACAAGTGACAGGTGACAGGTGACAAGTGACAAGTGACAGATGACAAGTGACAGGTGACAAGTGACAGGTGACAGGTGGCAGTTGACAGGTGACAGGTGACAGCTGACAGGTGACAGGTGACAAGTGACAAGTGACAGGTGACAGGTGACAAGTGACAAGTGACAGATGACAAGTGACAAGTGACAGGTCACAGGTCACAGGTGACAGGTGACAGGTGACAGGTGACAGGTGACAGTGACAGGTGACAGGTGACAGGTGACAGGTGACAGGTGACAAGTGACAAGTGACAGATGACAAGTGACAGGTGACAGGTGACAGGTGACAGGTGACAGGTGACAGGTGACAGGTGACAGGTGACAGGTGACAAGTGACAGGTGACAGGTGACAAGTGACAAGTGACAGATGACAAGTGACAAGTGACAGGTGACAGGTGACAAGTGACAGGTGACAGGTGGCAGTTGACAGGTGAGACAGGTGACAGCTGACAGGTGACAGGTGACAGGTGACAGGTGACAGGTGACAGGTGACAGGTGACAGGTGACAGGTGACAGGTGACAGGTGACAAGTGACAGGTGACAGGTGACAGGTGACAGGTGACAGGTGACAGGTGACAGGTGACAGGTGACAGGTGACAGGTGACAGGTGACAGGTGACAGGTGACAGGTGACAAGTGACAAGTGACAGGTGACAGGTGACAAGTGACAAGTGACAGATGACAAGTGACAGGTGACAAGTGACAGGTGACAGGTGGCAGTTGACAGGTGACAGGTGACAGGTGACAGGTGACAGGTGACAGGTGACAGGTGACAGGTGACAGGTGACAGGTGACAGGTGACAGGTGACAGGTGACAGGTGACAGGTGACAGGTGACAGGTGACAGGTGACAGGTGACAGGTGACAGGTGACAGGTGACAGGTGACAGGTGACAGGTGACAGGTGACAGGTGACAGGTGACAGGTGACAGGTGACAGGTGAAGGGTGACAGGTGACAGGTGACAGTGACAGGTGACAGGTGACAGGTGACAGGTGACAGGTGACAGGTGACAGGTGACAGGTGACAGGTGACAGGTGACAGGTGGCAGATGACAGGTGACAAGTGACAGGTGACAGGTGACAGGTGACAGTGACTGGTGACAGGTGACAGGTGACAAGTGACAGGTGACAGGTAACAGGTGACAAGTGACAGGTGACAGGTGACAGGTGACAGGTGACAGGTGACAGGTGACAGGTGACAGGTGACAGGTGACAGGTGACAGGTGACAGGTGACAGGTGACAGGTGACAGGTGACAGGTGACAGGTGACAGGTGACAGGTGAAAACTGACAAGTGACAGTGACAGGTGACAGGTGACAGGTGACAGGTGACAGATGACAGGTGACAGGTGACAGGTGACAAGTGACAGGTGACAGGTGACAAGTGACAGGTGACAGGTGACAGGTGACAGTGACAGGTGACAGGTGACAGGTGTCAGGTGACAGGTGACTGGTGACAGGTGACAGGTGACAGGTGACAGGTGACAGGTGACAGGTGACAGGTGACAGATGACAGGTGACAGGTGACAGGTGACAAGTGACAGGTGACAGGTGACAAGTGACAGGTGACAGGTGACAGGTGACAGTGACAGGTGACAGGTGACGGGTGACAGGTGTCAGGTGACAGGTGACTGGTGACAGGTGACAGGTGACAGGTGACAGGCGACAGGTGACAGGTGACAGGTGACAGGTGACAAGTGACAGGTGACAGGTGACAGGTGACAACTGACAAGTGACATTGACAGGTGACAGGTGACAGGTGACAGGTGACAGGTGACAAGTGACAGGTGACAGGTGACAAGTGACAGGTGACAGGTGACAGGTGACAGGTGACAGGTGACAGGTGACAGGTGACAGGTGACAGGTGACAACTGACAAGTGACAGTGACAGGTGACAGGTGACAGGTGACAGGTGACAGGTGACAGGTGACAGGTAACAGGTGACAGGTGACAAGTGACAGGTGACAGGTGACAAGTGACAGGTGACAGGTGACAGGTGACAGTGACAGGTGACAGGTGACAGGTGTCAGGTGACAGGTGACTGGTGACAGGTGACAGGTGACAGGTGACAGGTGACAGGTGACAGGTGACAAGTGACAGGTGACAGGTGACAGGTGACAGGTGATAGGTGACAGGTGACAGGTGACAGGTGACAGGTGACAGGTGACAGGTGACAGGTGACAGGTGACAGGTGACAGGTGACAGGTGACAGGTGACAGGTGACAGGTGACAGGTGACAGGTGACAGGTGACAGGTGACAAGTGACAAGTGACAGGTGACAGGTGACAAGTGACAAGTGACAGATGACAAGTGACAAGTGACAGGTGACAGGTGACAGGTGACAGGTGACAGTGACAGGTGACAGGTGACAGGTGACAGGTGACAGGTGACAGGTGACAGGTGACAAGTGACAAGTGACAGGTGACAGGTGACAGGTGACAAGTGACAGGTGACAGGTCACAAGTGACAGGTGACAGGTGACAGGTGATAGGTGACAGGTGACAGGTGACAGGTGACAGGTGACAGGTGACAGGTGACAGGTGACAGGTGACAGGTGACAGGTGACAGGTGACAGGTGACAGGTGACAGGTGAGAGGTGACAGGTGACAGGTGACAAGTGACAAGTGACAGGTGACAGGTGACAAGTGACAAGTGACAGATGACAAGTGACAAGTGACAGGTGACAGGTGACAGGTGACAGGTGACAGTGACAGGTGACAGGTGACAGGTGACAGGTGACAGGTGACAAGTGACAAGTGACAGGTGACAGGTGACAAGTGACAGGTGACAGGTCACAAGTGACAGGTGACAGGTGACAGTGACAGGTGACAGGTGACAGGTGACAGGTGACAGGTGACAGGTGACAGGTGACGGGTGACAGGTGACAGGTGACAGGTGACAGGTGACAGGTGACAGGTGACAGGTGACAGTTGACAGGTGACAGGTGACAGGTGACAGGTGACAGGTGACAGGTGACAGGTGACAGGTGACAGGTGACAGGTGACAGGTGACAGGTGACGGGTGACAGTTGACAGGTGACAGGTGACAGGTGACAGGTGACAGGTGACAGGTGACAGGTGACAGGTGACAGGTGACAGGTGACAGGTGACAGGTGACAGGTGACAGGTGACAGATGACAGGTGACAGGTGACAGGTGACAGGTGACAGGTGACAGGTGACAGGTGACAGGTGACAGGTGACAGGTGACAGGTGACAGGTGACAGGTGACAGGTGACAGGTGACAGGTGACAGGTGACAGGTGACAGGTGACAGGTGACAGGTGACAGGTGACAGGTGACAGGTGACAGGTGACAGGTGACAGGTGACAGGTGACAGGTGACAAGTGACAAGTGACAGGTGACAGGTGACAAGTGACAGATGACAAGTGACAAGTGACAGGTGACAGGTGACAGGTGACAGTGACAGGTGACAGGTGACAAGTGACAGGTGACAGGTGACAAGTGACAAGTGACAGGTGACAGGTGACAAGTGACAGGTGACAGGTGACAGGTCACAAGTGACAGGTGAAAGGTGACAGTGACAGGTGACAGGTGACAGGTGACAGTGGCAGGTGACAGGTCACAGGTCACAGGTGACAGGTGACAGGTGACAGGTGACAGGTGACAGGTGACAGGTGACAGGTGACAGGTGACAGTGACAGGTGACAGGTGACAGGTGACAAGTGACAGGTGACAGGTGGCAGTTGACAGGTGACAGGTGACAGGTGACAGGTGACAGGTGACAGGTGACAGGTGACAGGTGACAGGTGACAGGTGACAGGTGACAGGTGACAGGTGACAGGTGACAGGTGACAGGTGACAGGTGACAGGTGACAGGTGACAGGTGACAGGTGACAGGTGACAGGTGACAGGTGACAGGTGACAGGTGACAGGTGACAGGTGACAGGTGACAGGTGACAGGTGACAGGTGACAGGTGACAGGTGACAAGTGACAAGTGACAGGTGACAGGTGACAAGTGACAAGTGACAGATGACAAGTGACAGGTGACAAGTGACAGGTGACAGGTGGCAGTTGACAGGTGACAGGTGACAGCTGACAGGTGACAGGTGACAGGTGACAGGTGACAGGTCACAAGTGACAGGTGACAGGTGACAGTGACAGGTGACAGGTGACAGGTGACAGTGGCAGTTGACAGGTCACAGGTCACAGGTCACAGGTGACAGGTGACAGGTGACAGGTGACAGGTGACAGTGACAGGTGACAGGTGACAGGTGACAAGTGACAGGTGACAGGTGGCAGTTGACAGGTGACAGGTGACAGGTGACAGGTGACAGGTGACAGGTGACAGGTGACAGGTGACAGGTGACAGGTGACAGGTGACAGGTGACAGGTGACAGGTGACAGGTGACTGGTGACAGGTGACAGGAGACAGGTGACAGGTGACAGGTGACAGGTGACAGGTGACAGGTGACAGGTGACAGGTGACAGGTGACAGGTGACAGGTGACAGGTGACAGGTGACAGGTGACAGGTGACAGGTGACAGGTGACAGGTGACAGGTGACAGGTGACAGGTGACAGGTGACAAGTGACAGGTGACAGGTGACAAGTGACAAGTGACAGATGACAAGTGACAAGTGACAGGTGACAGGTGACAAGTGACAGGTGACAGGTGGCAGTTGACAGGTGAGACAGGTGACAGCTGACAGGTGACAGGTGACAGGTAACAGGTGACAGGTGACAGGTGACAGGTGACAGGTGACAGGTGACAGGTGACAGGTGACAGGTGACAGGTGACAGGTGACAGGTGACAGGTGACAGGTGACAGGTGACAGGTGACAGGTGACAGGTGACAGGTGACAGGTGACAGGTGACAGGTGACAGGTGACAGGTGACAGGTGACAGGTGACAGGTGACAGGTGACAGGTGACAGGTGACAAGTGACAAGTGACAGGTGACAAGTGACAAGTGACAGATGACAAGTGACAAGTGACAGGTCACAGGTCACAGGTGACAGGTGACAGGTGACAGGTGACAGGTGACAGTGACAGGTGACAGGTGACAGGTGACAGGTGACAGGTGACAAGTGACAAGTGACAGATGACAAGTGACAGGTGACAGGTGACAGGTGACAGGCGACAGGTGACAGGTGACAGGTGACAGGTGACAACTGACAAGTGACAGTGACAGGTGACAGGTGACAGGTGACAAGTGACAAGTGACAGGTGACAGGTGACAAGTGACAAGTGACAGATGACAAGTGACAGGTGACAAGTGACAGGTGACAGGTGGCAGTTGACAGGTGACAGGTGACAGCTGACAGGTGACAGGTGACAGGTGACAGGTGACAGGTCACAAGTGACAGGTGACAGGTGACAGTGACAGGTGACAGGTGACAGGTGACAGGTGACAGGTGACAGGTGACAGGTGACAGGTGACAGGTGACAGGTGACAGGTGACAGGTGACAAGTGACAAGTGACAGGTGACAGGTGACAAGTGACAAGTGACAGATGACAAGTGACAAGTGACAGGTCACAGGTCACAGGTGACAGGTGACAGGTGACAGTTGACAGGTGACAGGTGACAGGTGACAGGTGACAGGTGACAGGTGACAGGTGACAGGTGACAGGTGACAGGTGACAGGTGACAAGTGACAGGTGACAGGTGGCAGTTGACAGGTGAGACAGGTGACAGCTGACAGGTGACAGGTGACAGGTGACAGGTGACAGGTGACAGGTGACAGGTGACAGGTGACAGGTGGCAGTTGACAGGTGACAGGTGACAGGTGACAGGTGACAAGTGACAAGTGACAGATGACAAGTGACAAGTGACAGGTCACAGGTCACAGGTGACAGGTGACAGGTGACAGGTGACAGGTGACAGGTGACAGGTGACAGGTGACAAGTGACAGGTGACAGGTGACAAGTGACAAGTGACAGATGACAAGTGACAAGTGACAGGTGACAGGTGACAAGTGACAGGTGACAGGTGGCAGTTGACAGGTGAGACAGGTGACAGCTGACAGGTGACAGGTGACAGGTGACAGGTGACAGGTGACAGGTGACAGGTGACAGGTGACAGGTGACAGGTGACAGGTGACAGGTGACAGGTGACAGGTGACAGGTGACAGGTGACAGGTGATAGGTGACAGGTGACAGGTGACAGGTGACAGGTGACAGGTGACAGGTGACAGGTGACAGGTGACAAGTGACAAGTGACAGGTGACAGGTGACAAGTGACAAGTGACAGATGACAAGTGACAGGTGACAAGTGACAGGTGACAGGTGGCAGTTGACAGGTGACAGGTGACAGGTGACAGGTGACAGGTGACAGGTGACAGGTGACAGGTGACAGGTGACAGGTGACAGGTGACAGGTGACAGGTGACAGGTGACAGGTGACAGGTGACAGGTGACAGGTGACAGGTGACAGGTGACAGGTGACAGGTGACAGGTGACAGGTGACAGGTGACAGGTGACAGGTGACAGGTGACAGGTGACAGGTGACAGGTGACAGGTGACAGGTGACAGGTGACAGGTGACAGGTGACAGGTGACAGGTGACAGGTGACAAGTGACAGGTGACAAGTGACAAGTGACAGATGACAAGTGACAAGTGACAGGTGACAGGTGACAAGTGACAGGTGACAGGTGGCAGTTGACAGGTGAGACAGGTGACAGCTGACAGGTGACAGGTGACAGGTGACAGGTGACAGGTGACAGGTGACAGGTGACAGGTGACAGGTGACAGGTGACAGGTGACAGGTGACAGGTGACAGGTGACAGGTGACAGGTGACAGGTGACAGGTGACAGGTGACAGGTGACAGGTGACAGGTGACAGGTGACAGGTGACAGGTGACAGGTGACAGGTGACAGGTGACAGGTGACAGGTGACAGGTGACAGGTGACAGGTGACAAGTGACAAGTGACAGGTGACAGGTGACAAGTGACAAGTGACAGATGACAAGTGACAAGTGACAGGTCACAGGTCACAGGTGACAGGTGACAGGTGACAGGTGACAGGTGACAGTGACAGGTGACAGGTGACAGGTGACAGGTGACAGGTGACAAGTGACAAGTGACAGATGACAAGTGACAGGTGACAGGTGACAGGTGACAGGTGACAGGTGACAGGTGACAGGTGACAACTGACAAGTGACAGTGACAGGTGACAGGTGACAGGTGACAAGTGACAAGTGACAGGTGACAGGTGACAAGTGACAAGTGACAGATGACAAGTGACAGGTGACAAGTGACAGGTGACAGGTGGCAGTTGACAGGTGACAGGTGACAGCTGACAGGTGACAGGTGACAGGTGACAGGTTACAGGTCACAAGTGACAGGTGACAGGTGACAGTGACAGGTGACAGGTGACAGGTGACAGGTGACAGGTGACAGGTGACAGGTGACAGGTGACAGGTGACAGTGACAGGTGACAGGTGACAGGTGACAAGTGACAGATGACAGGTGGCAGTTGACAGGTGACAGGTGACAGGTGACAGGTGACAGGTGACAGGTGACAGGTGACAGGTGACAGGTGACAGGTGACAGGTGACAGGTGACAGGTGACAGGTGACAGGTGACAGGTGACAGGTGACAGGTGACAGGTGACAGGTGACAGGTGACAGGTGACAGGTGACAGGTGACAGGTGACAGGTGACAGGTGACAGGTGACAGGTGACAGGTGACAAGTGACAAGTGACAGGTGACAGGTGACAAGTGACAAGTGACAGATGACAAGTGACAGGTGACAAGTGACAGGTGACAGGTGGCAGTTGACAGGTGACAGGTGACAGCTGACAGGTGACAGGTGACAGGTGACAGGTGACAGGTCACAAGTGACAGGTGACAGGTGACAGTGACAGGTGACAGGTGACAGGTGACAGTGGCAGTTGACAGGTCACAGGTCACAGGTGACAGGTGACAGGTGACAGGTGACAGGTGACAGGTGACAGGTGACAGTGACAGGTGACAGGTGACAGGTGACAAGTGACAGGTGACAGGTGGCAGTTGACAGGTGACAGGTGACAGGTGACAGGTGACAGGTGACAGGTGACAGGTGACAGGTGACAGGTGACAGGTGACAGGTGACAGGTGACAGGTGACAGGTGACAGGTGACAGGTGACAGGTGACAGGTGACAGGTGACAGGTGACAGGTGACAGGTGACAGGTGACAGGTGACAGGTGACAGGTGACAGGTGACAGGTGACAGGTGACAGGTGACAGGTGACAGGTGACAGGTGACAGGTGACAGGTGACAGGTGACAGGTGACAAGTGACAAGTGACAGATGACAAGTGACAGGTGACAGGTGACAGGTGACAGGTGACAGGTGACAGGTGACAGGTGACAGGTGACAGGTGACAACTGACAAGTGACAGTGACAGGTGACAGGTGACAGGTGACAAGTGACAAGTGACAGGTGACAGGTGACAAGTGACAAGTGACAGATGACAAGTGACAGGTGACAAGTGACAGGTGACAGGTGGCAGTTGACAGGTGACAGGTGACAGCTGACAGGTGACAGGTGACAGGTGACAGGTGACAGGTCACAAGTGACAGGTGACAGGTGACAGTGACAGGTGACAGGTGACAGGTGACAGGTGACAGGTGACAGGTGACAGGTGACAGGTGACAGGTGACAGGTGACAAGTGACAAGTGACAGGTGACAGGTGACAAGTGACAAGTGACAGATGACAAGTGACAAGTGACAGGTCACAGGTCACAGGTGACAGGTGACAGGTGACAGTTGACAGGTGACAGGTGACAGGTGACAGGTGACAGGTGACAGGTGACAGGTGACAGGTGACAGGTGACAGGTGACAGGTGACAGGTGACAGGTGACAGGTGACAGGTGACAGGTGACAGGTGACAGGTGACAGGTGACAGGTGACAGGTGACAGGTGACAGGTGACAAGTGACAGGTGACAGGTGACAAGTGACAAGTGACAGATGACAAGTGACAGGTGACAAGTGACAGGTGACAGGTGGCAGTTGACAGGTGACAGGTGACAGCTGACAGGTGACAGGTGACAAGTGACAAGTGACAGGTGACAGGTGACAAGTGACAAGTGACAGATGACAAGTGACAAGTGACAGGTCACAGGTCACAGGTGACAGGTGACAGGTGACAGGTGACAGGTGACAGTGACAGGTGACAGGTGACAGGTGACAGGTGACAGGTGACAAGTGACAAGTGACAGATGACAAGTGACAGGTGACAGGTGACAGGTGACAGGTGACAGGTGACAGGTGACAGGTGACAGGTGACAGGTGACAAGTGACAGGTGACAGGTGACAAGTGACAAGTGACAGATGACAAGTGACAAGTGACAGGTGACAGGTGACAAGTGACAGGTGACAGGTGGCAGTTGACAGGTGAGACAGGTGACAGCTGACAGGTGACAGGTGACAGGTGACAGGTGACAGGTGACAGGTGACAGGTGACAGGTGACAGGTGACAGGTGACAGGTGACAGGTGACAGGTGACAGGTGACAGGTGACAGGTGACAGGTGACAGGTGACAGGTGACAGGTGACAGGTGACAGGTGACAGGTGACAGGTGACAAGTGACAAGTGACAGGTGACAGGTGACAAGTGACAAGTGACAGATGACAAGTGACAGGTGACAAGTGACAGGTGACAGGTGGCAGTTGACAGGTGACAGGTGACAGGTGACAGGTGACAGGTGACAGGTGACAGGTGACAGGTGACAGGTGACAGGTGACAGGTGACAGGTGACAGGTGACAGGTGACAGGTGACAGGTGACAGGTGACAGGTGACAGGTGACAGGTGACAGGTGACAGGTGACAGGTGACAGGTGACAGGTGACAGGTGACAGGTGACAGGTGACAGGTGACAGGTTACAGGTGACAGGTGACAGGTGACAGGTGACAGGTGACAGGTGACAAGTGACAGGTGACAGGTGACAAGTGACAAGTGACAGATGACAAGTGACAAGTGACAGGTGACAGGTGACAAGTGACAGGTGACAGGTGGCAGTTGACAGGTGAGACAGGTGACAGCTGACAGGTGACAGGTGACAGGTGACAGGTGACAGGTGACAGGTGACAGGTGACAGGTGACAGGTGACAGGTGACAGGTGACAGGTGACAGGTGACAGGTGACAGGTGACAGGTGACAGGTGACAGGTGACAGGTGACAGGTGACAGGTGACAGGTGACAGGTGACAGGTGACAGGTGACAGGTGACAGGTGACAGGTGACAGGTGACAGGTGACAGGTGACAGGTGACAGGTGACAGGTGACAAGTGACAAGTGACAGGTGACAGGTGACAAGTGACAAGTGACAGATGACAAGTGACAAGTGACAGGTCACAGGTCACAGGTGACAGGTGACAGGTGACAGGTGACAGGTGACAGTGACAGGTGACAGGTGACAGGTGACAGGTGACAGGTGACAGGTGACAAGTGACAAGTGACAGATGACAAGTGACAGATGACAAGTGACAGGTGACAGGTGACAGGTGACAGGTGACAGGTGACAGGTGACAGGTGACAACTGACAAGTGACAGTGACAGGTGACAGGTGACAGGTGACAAGTGACAAGTGACAGGTGACAGGTGACAAGTGACAAGTGACAGATGACAAGTGACAGGTGACAAGTGACAGGTGACAGGTGGCAGTTGACAGGTGACAGGTGACAGCTGACAGGTGACAGGTGACAGGTGACAGGTGACAGGTCACAAGTGACAGGTGACAGGTGACAGTGACAGGTGACAGGTGACAGGTGACAGGTGACAGGTGACAGGTGACAGGTGACAGGTGACAGGTGACAGGTGACAGGTGACAGGTGACAAGTGACAAGTGACAGGTGACAGGTGACAAGTGACAAGTGACAGAAAACAAGTGACAAGTGACAGGTCACAGGTCACAGGTGACAGGTGACAGGTGACAGTTGACAGGTGACAGGTGACAGGTGACAGGTGACAGGTGACAGGTGACAGGTGACAGGTGACAGGTGACAGGTGACAGGTGACAGGTGACAGGTGACAGGTGACAGGTGACAGGTGACAAGTGACAAGTGACAGGTGACAGGTGACAGGTGACAAGTGACAGATGACAAGTGACAGGTGACAAGTGACAGGTGACAGGTGGCAGTTGACAGGTGACAGGTGACAGCTGACAGGTGACAGGTGACAGGTGACAGGTGACAGGTCACAAGTGACAGGTGACAGTGACAGGTGACAGGTGACAGGTGACAGTGGCAGTTGACAGGTCACAGGTCACAGGTGACAGGTGACAGGTGACAGGTGACAGGTGACAGGTGACAGGTGACAGGTGACAGGTGACAGTGACAGGTGACAGGTGACAGGTGACAAGTGACAGGTGACAGGTGGCAGTTGACAGGTGACAGGTGACAGGTGACAGGTGACAGGTGACAGGTGACAGGTGACAGGTGACAGGTGACAGGTGACAGGTGACAGGTGACAGGTGACAGGTGACAGGTGACAGGTGACAGGTGACAGGTGACAGGTGACAGGTGACAGGTGACAGGTGACAGGTGACAGGTGACAGGTGACAGGTGACAGGTGACAGGTGACAGGTGACAGGTGACAGGTGACAGGTGACAGGTGACAGGTGACAGGTGACAGGTGACAGGTGACAGGTGACAGGTGACTAGTGACAAGTGACAGGTGACAGGTGACAAGTGACAGGTGACAGGTGGCAGTTGACAGGTGAGACAGGTGACAGGTGACAAGTGACAGGTGACAGGTGGCAGTTGACAGGTGAGACAGGTGACAGCTGACAGGTGACAGGTGACAGGTGACAGGTGACAGGTGACAGGTGACAGGTGACAGGTGACAGGTGACAGGTGACAGGTGACAGGTGACAGGTGACAGGTGACAGGTGACAGGTGACAGGTGACAGGTGACAGGTGACAGGTGACAGGTGACAGGTGACAGGTGACAGGTGACAGGTGACAGGTGACAGGTGACAGGTGACAGGTGACAAGTGACAAGTGACAGGTGACAGGTGACAAGTGACAAGTGACAGATGACAAGTGACAAGTGACAGGTCACAGGTCACAGGTGACAGGTGACAGGTGACAGGTGACAGGTGACAGTGACAGGTGACAGGTGACAGGTGACAGGTGACAGGTGACAAGTGACAAGTGACAGATGACAAGTGACTGGTGACAGGTGACAGGTGACAGGTGACAGGTGACAGGTGACAGGTGACAACTGACAAGTGACAGTGACAGGTGACAGGTGACAGGTGACAGGTGACAGGTGACAGGTGACAGGTGACAGGTGACAGGTGACAAGTGACAGGTGACAGGTGACAAGTGACAGGTGACAGGTGACTGGTGACAGTGACAGGTGACAGGTGACAGGTGACAGGTGACAGGTGTCAGGTGACAGGTGACTGGTGACAGGTGACAGGTGACAGGTGACAGGTGACAGGTGACAAGTGACAGGTGACAGGTGACAGGTGACAGGTGATAGGTGACAGGTGACAGGTGACAGGTGACAGGTGACAGGTGACAGGTGACAGGTGACAGGTGACAGGTGACAGGTGACAGGTGACAGGTGACAGGTGACAGGTGACAGGTGACAGGTGACAGGTGACAGGTGACAGGTGACAAGTGACAAGTGACAGGTGACAGGTGACAGGTGACAAGTGACAAGTGACAGATGACAAGTGACAAGTGACAGGTGACAGGTGACAGGTGACAGGTGACAGTGACAGGTGACAGGTGACAGGTGACAGGTGACAGGTGACAAGTGACAGGTGACAGGTGACAGGTGACAAGTGACAGGTGACAGGTCACAAGTGACAGGTGACAGTGACAGGTGACAGGTGACAGGTGACAGGTGACAGGTGACAAGTGACGGGTGACAGGTGACAGGCGACAGGTGACAGGTGACAGGTGACAGGTGACAGGTGACAGGTGACAGGTGACAGGTGACAGGTGACAGGTGACAAGTGACAGGTGACAGGTGACAGGTGACAGGTGACAGGTGACAGGTGACAGGTGACAGGTGACAGGTGATAGGTGACAGGTGACAGGTGAAAGGTGACAGGTGACAGGTGACAGGTGACAGGTGACAGGTGACAGGTGACAGGTGACAGGTGACAGGTGACAGGTGACAGGTGACAGGTGACAGGTGACAGGTGACAGGTGACAGGTGACAGGTGACAGGTGACAGGTGACAGGTGACAGGTGACAGGTGACAGGTGACAGGTGACAGGTGACAGGTGACAGGTGACAGGTGACAGGTGGCAAGTGACAGGTAACAGTTGACAGGTGACAGGTGACAGGTGACAAGTGACAGGTGACAGATGACAGGTGACAGGTGACAGGTGACAGGTGACAGGTGACAGGTGACAGGTGAAAGGTGACAGGTGACAGGCGACAGGTGACAGGTGACAGGTGACAGGTGACAGGTGACAGGTGACAGGTGACAGGTGACAGGTGACAGGTGACAGGTGACAGGTGACAGGTGACAGGTGACAAGTGACAAGTGACAGGTGACAGGTGACAAGTGACAAGTGACAGATGACAAGTGACAGGTGACAGGTGACAGGTGACAGTGACAGGTGACAGGTGACAGGTGACAGGTGACAGGTGACAGGTGACAAGTGACAAGTGACAGGTGACAGGTGACAAGTGACAGGTGACAGGTGACAGGTCACACGTGACAGGTGACAGGTGACAGGTGACAGGTGACAGGTGGCAGGCGACAGGTAACAGGTGACAGGTGACAGGTGACAGGTGACAGGTGACAGGTGACAGGTGACAGGTGACAGGTGACAGGTGACAGGTGAGAAGTGACAGGTGACAGGTGACAAGTGACAAGTGACAGGTGTCAATGACAAGTGACAGGTGACAGGTGACAGGTGACAGGTGACAGGTGACAGGTGACAGGTGACAGGTAACAGGTGACAGGTGACAGTGACAGGTGACAGGTGACAGGTGACAGGTGACAGGTGACAGGTGACAGGTGACAGGTGACAGGTGACAGGTGACAGGTGACAGGTGACAGGTGACAGGTGACAGGTGACAGGTGACAGGTGACAGGTGACAGGTGACAGGTGACAGGTGACAGGTGACAGGTGACAAGTGACAGGTGACAGGTGACAGGTGACAAGTGACAGTTGACAGGTGACAGTGACAGGTGACAGGTGACAGGTGACAGGTGATAGGTGACAGGTGACAGGTGACAGGTGACAGGTGACAGGTGACAGGTGACAGGTGACAAGTGACAGGTGACAGGTGACAGGTGACAGGTGACAGGTGACAAGTGACAGGTGACAAGTGACAGGTGACAGGTCACAGGTGATAGGTGACAGGTGGCAGGTGACAGGTGACAGGTGACAGGTGACAGGTGACAGGTGACAGGTGACAGGTGACAGGTGACAGGTGACAGGTGAGAAGTGACAAGTGACAGGTGACAGGTGACAAGTGACAAGTGACAGGTGTCAAGTGACAAGTGACAGGTGACAGGTGACAGGTGACAGGTGACAGGTGACAGGTGACAAGTGACAGGTGACAAGTGACAGGTGACAGGTCACAGGTGATAGGTGACAGGTGGCAGGTGACAGGTGACAGGTGACAGGTGACAGGTGACAGGTGACAGGTGACAGGTGACAGGTGACAGGTGACAGGTGACAGGTGACAGGTGAGAAGTGACAAGTGACAGGTGACAGGTGACAAGTGACAAGTGACAGGTGTCAAGTGACAAGTGACAGGTGACAGGTGACAGGTGACAGGTGACAGGTGACAGGTGACAGGTGACAGGTGACAGGTGACAGTGACAGGTGAAAGGTGACAGGTGACAGGTGACAGGTGACAGGTGACAGGTGACAGGTGACAGGTGACAGGTGACAGGTGACAGGTGACAGGTGACAGGTGACAGGTGACAGTGACAGGTGACAGGTGACAGGTGACAGGTGACAGGTGACAGGTGACAAGTGACAAGTGACAGATGACAAGTGACAGGTGACAGGTGACAGGTGACAGGTGACAGGTGACAACTGACAAGTGACAGTGACAGGTGACAGGTGACAGGTGACAAGTGACAAGTGACAGGTGACAGGTGACAAGTGACAAGTGACAGATGACAAGTGACAGGTGACAAGTGACAGGTGACAGGTGGCAGTTGACAGGTGACAGGTGACAGCTGACAGGTGACAGGTGACAGGTGACAGGTGACAGGTCACAAGTGACAGATGACAAGTGACAGGTGACAAGTGACAGGTGACAGGTGGCAGTTGACAGGTGACAGGTGACAGCTGACAGGTGACAGGTGACAGGTGACAGGTGACAGGTCACAAGTGACAGGTGACAGGTGACAGTGACAGGTGACAGGTGACAGGTGACAGTGGCAGTTGACAGGTCACAGGTCACAGGTGACAGGTGACAGGTGACAGGTGACAGGTGACAGGTGACAGGTGACAGGTGACAGGTGACAGTGACAGGTGACAGGTGACAGGTGACAAGTGACAGGTGACAGGTGGCAGTTGACAGGTGACAGGTGACAGGTGACAGGTGACAGGTGACAGGTGACAGGTGACAAGTGACAAGTGACAGGTGACAGGTGACAAGTGACAAGTGACAGAAAACAAGTGACAAGTGACAGGTCACAGGTCACAGGTGACAGGTGACAGGTGACAGTTGACAGGTGACAGGTGACAGGTGACAGGTGACAGGTGACAGGTGACAGGTGACAGGTGACAGGTGACAGGTGACAGGTGACAGGTGACAGGTGACAGGTGACAGGTGACAAGTGACAAGTGACAGGTGACAGGTGACAAGTGACAAGTGACAGAAAACAAGTGACAAGTGACAGGTCACAGGTCACAGGTGACAGGTGACAGGTGACAGTTGACAGGTGACAGGTGACAGGTGACAGGTGACAGGTGACAGGTGACAAGTGACAAGTGACAGAAAACAAGTGACAAGTGACAGGTCACAGGTCACAGGTGACAGGTGACAGGTGACAGTTGACAGGTGACAGGTGACAGGTGACAGGTGACAGGTGACAGTGACAGGTGACAGGTGACAGGTGACAAGTGACAGGTGACAGGTGGCAGTTGACAGGTGACAGGTGACAGGTGACAGGTGACAGGTGACAGGTGACAGGTGACAAGTGACAAGTGACAGGTGACAGGTGACAAGTGACAAGTGACAGAAAACAAGTGACAAGTGACAGGTCACAGGTCACAGGTGACAGGTGACAGGTGACAGTTGACAGGTGACAGGTGACAGGTGACAGTGACAGGTGACAGGTGACAGGTGACAGGTGACAGGTGACAGGTGACAGGTGACAGGTGACAGGTGACAGGTGACAGGTGACAAGTGACAAGTGACAGGTGACAGGTGACAAGTGACAAGTGACAGAAAACAAGTGACAAGTGACAGGTCACAGGTCACAGGTGACAGGTGACAGGTGACAGTTGACAGGTGACAGGTGACAGGTGACAGGTGACAGGTGACAGGTGACAGGTGACAGGTGACAGGTGACAGGTGACAGGTGACAGGTGACAGGTGACAGGTGACAGGTGACAAGTGACAAGTGACAGGTGACAGGTGACAAGTGACAGATGACAAGTGACAGGTGACAAGTGACAGGTGACAGGTGGCAGTTGACAGGTGACAGGTGACAGCTGACAGGTGACAGGTGACAGGTGACAGGTGACAGGTCACAAGTGACAGGTGACAGGTGACAGTGACAGGTGACAGGTGACAGGTGACAGTGGCAGTTGACAGGTCACAGGTCACAGGTGACAGGTGACAGGTGACAGGTGACAGGTGACAGGTGACAGGTGACAGGTGACAGGTGACAGTGACAGGTGACAGGTGACAGGTGACAAGTGACAGGTGACAGGTGGCAGTTGACAGGTGACAGGTGACAGGTGACAGGTGACAGGTGACAGGTGACAGGTGACAGGTGACAGGTGACAGGTGACAGGTGACAGGTGACAGGTGACAGGTGACAGGTGACAGGTGACAGGTGACAGGTGACAGGTGACAGGTGACAGGTGACAGGTGACAGGTGACAGGTGACAGGTGACAGGTGACAGGTGACAGGTGACAGGTGACAGGTGACAGGTGACAGGTGACAGGTGACAGGTGACAGGTGACAGGTGACAGGTGACAGGTGACAGGTGACAGGTGACTAGTGACAAGTGACAGGTGACAGGTGACAAGTGACAGGTGACAGGTGGCAGTTGACAGGTGAGACAGGTGACAGGTGACAAGTGACAGGTGACAGGTGGCAGTTGACAGGTGAGACAGGTGACAGCTGACAGGTGACAGGTGACAGGTGACAGGTGACAGGTGACAGGTGACAGGTGACAGGTGACAGGTGACAGGTGACAGGTGACAGGTGACAGGTGACAGGTGACAGGTGACAGGTGACAGGTGACAGGTGACAGGTGACAGGTGACAGGTGACAGGTGACAGGTGACAGGTGACAGGTGACAGGTGACAGGTGACAGGTGACAAGTGACAAGTGACAGGTGACAGGTGACAAGTGACAAGTGACAGATGACAAGTGACAAGTGACAGGTCACAGGTCACAGGTGACAGGTGACAGGTGACAGGTGACAGGTGACAGTGACAGGTGACAGGTGACAGGTGACAGGTGACAGGTGACAAGTGACAAGTGACAGATGACAAGTGACTGGTGACAGGTGACAGGTGACAGGTGACAGGTGACAGGTGACAGGTGACAACTGACAAGTGACAGTGACAGGTGACAGGTGACAGGTGACAGGTGACAGGTGACAGGTGACAGGTGACAGGTGACAAGTGACAGGTGACAGGTGACAAGTGACAGGTGACAGGTGACTGGTGACAGTGACAGGTGACAGGTGACAGGTGACAGGTGACAGGTGTCAGGTGACAGGTGACAGGTGACAAGTGACAGGTGACAGGTGACAGGTGACAGGTGATAGGTGACAGGTGACAGGTGACAGGTGACAGGTGACAGGTGACAGGTGACAGGTGACAGGTGACAGGTGACAGGTGACAGGTGACAGGTGACAGGTGACAGGTGACAGGTGACAGGTGACAGGTGACAGGTGACAGGTGACAGGTGACAAGTGACAAGTGACAGGTGACAGGTGACAGGTGACAAGTGACAAGTGACAGATGACAAGTGACAAGTGACAGGTGACAGGTGACAGGTGACAGGTGACAGCGACAGGTGACAGGTGACAGGTGACAGGTGACAGGTGACAAGTGACAGGTGACAGGTGACAGGTGACAAGTGACAGGTGACAGGTCACAAGTGACAGGTGACAGTGACAGGTGACAGGTGACAGGTGACAGGTGACAGGTGACAAGTGACGGGTGACAGGTGACAGGCGACAGGTGACAGGTGACAGGTGACAGGTGACAGGTGACAGGTGACAGGTGACAGGTGACAGGTGACAGGTGACAAGTGACAGGTGACAGGTGACAGGTGACAGGTGACAGGTGACAGGTGACAGGTGACAGGTGATAGGTGACAGGTGACAGGTGAAAGGTGACAGGTGACAGGTGACAGGTGACAGGTGACAGGTGACAGGTGACAGGTGACAGGTGACAGGTGACAGGTGACAGGTGACAGGTGACAGGTGACAGGTGACAGGTGACAGGTGACAGGTGACAGGTGACAGGTGACAGGTGACAGGTGACAGGTGACAGGTGACAGGTGACAGGTGACAGGTGACAGGTGGCAAGTGACAGGTAACAGTTGACAGGTGACAGGTGACAGGTGACAAGTGACAGGTGACAGATGACAGGTGACAGGTGACAGGTGACAGGTGACAGGTGACAGGTGACAGGTGAAAGGTGACAGGTGACAGGCGACAGGTGACAGGTGACAGGTGACAGGTGACAGGTGACAGGTGACAGGTGACAGGTGACAGGTGACAGGTGACAGGTGACAGGTGACAGGTGACAGGTGACAAGTGACAAGTGACAGGTGACAGGTGACAAGTGACAAGTGACAGATGACAAGTGACAGGTGACAGGTGACAGGTGACAGTGACAGGTGACAGGTGACAGGTGACAGGTGACAGGTGACAAGTGACAAGTGACAGGTGACAGGTGACAAGTGACAGGTGACAGGTGACAGGTCACACGTGACAGGTGACAGGTGACAGGTGACAGGTGACAGGTGGCAGGCGACAGGTAACAGGTGACAGGTGACAGGTGACAGGTGACAGGTGACAGGTGACAGGTGACAGGTGACAGGTGAGAAGTGACAGGTGACAGGTGACAAGTGACAAGTGACAGGTGTCAAGTGACAAGTGACAGGTGACAGGTGACAGGTGACAGGTGACAGGTGACAGGTGACAGGTGACAGGTAACAGGTGACAGGTGACAGTGACAGGTGACAGGTGACAGGTGACAGGTGACAGGTGACAGGTGACAGGTGACAGGTGACAGGTGACAGGTGACAGGTGACAGGTGACAGGTGACAGGTGACAGGTGACAGGTGACAGGTGACAGGTGACAGGTGACAGGTGACAGGTGACAGGTGACAGGTGACAGGTGACAGGTGACAGGTGACAGGTGACAAGTGACAGGTGACAGGTGACAGGTGACAAGTGACAGTTGACAGGTGACAGTGACAGGTGACAGGTGACAGGTGACAGGTGATAGGTGACAGGTGACAGGTGACAGGTGACAGGTGACAGGTGACAGGTGACAGGTGACAGGTGACAGGTGACAGGTGACAGGTGACAGGTGACAAGTGACAAGTGACAGGTGACAGGTGACAGGTGATAGGTGACAGGTGGCAGGTGACAGGTGACAGGTGACAGGTGACAGGTGACAGGTGACAGGTGACAGGTGACAGGTGACAAGTGACAGGTGACAGGTGACAGGTGACAGGTGAAAGTGACAGGTGACAGGTGACAGGCGACAGGTGACAGGTGACAGGTGACAGGTGACAGGTGACAGGTGACAGGTGACAGGTGACAGGTGACAGGTGACAGGTGACAGGTGACAGGTGACAGGTGACAGGTGACAGGTGACAGGTGACAGGTGACAGGTGACAGGTGACAGGTGACAGGTGACAGGTGACAAGTGACAGGTGACAGGTGACAGGTGACAGGTGACAGGTGACAGGTGACAGGTGAAAGTGACAGGTGACAGGGTTACAGGTGACAGGTGACAGGTGACAGGTGACAGGTGACAAGTGACAGGTGACAGGTGACAGGTGACAGGTGACAGGTGACAGGTGACAGGTGACAGGTGACAGGTGACAGGTGACAGGTGACAGGTGACAGGTGACAGGTGACAGGTGACAAGTGACAGGTGACAGGTGACAGGTGACAGGTGATAGGTGACAGGTGACAGGTGACAGGTGACAGGTGACAGGTGACAGGTGACAGGTGACAGGTGACAGGTGACAGGTGACAAGTGACAGGTGACAGGTGACAGGTGAAAGTGACAGGTGACAGGGTTACAGGTGACAGGTGACAGGTGACAGGTGACAGGTGACAGGTGACAGGTGACAGGTGACAGGTGACAGGTGACAGGTGACAGGTGACAGGTGACAGGTGACAGGTGACAGGTGACAGGTGACAGGTGACAGGTGACAGGTGACAGGTGACAGGTGACAGGTGACTGGTGACAGGTGACAGGTGACAGGTGACAGGTGACAGGTGACAGGTGACAGGTGACAGGTGACAGTGACAGGTGACAGGTGACAGGTGACAGGTGACAAGTGACAGGTGACAGGTGGCAGGTGACAGGTGACAGGTGACAGGTGACAGGTGACAGGTGACAGGTGACAAGTGACAGGTGACAAGTGACAGGTGACAGGTCACAGGTGATAGGTGACAGGTGGCAGGTGACAGGTGACAGGTGACAGGTGACAGGTGACAGGTGACAGGTGACAGGTGACAGGTGACAGGTGACAGGTGACAGGTGACAGGTGAGAAGTGACAAGTGACAGGTGACAGGTGACAAGTGACAAGTGACAGGTGTCAAGTGACAAGTGACAGGTGACAGGTGACAGGTGACAGGTGACAGGTGACAGGTGACAGGTGACAGGTGACAGGTGACAGTGACAGGTGACAGGTGACAGGTGACAGGTGACAGGTGACAGGTGACAGGTGACAGGTGACAGGTGACAGGTGACAGGTGACAGGTGACAGGTGACAGGTGACAGGTGACAAGTGACAGGTGACAGGTGACAGGTGACAAGTGACAGGTGACAGGTGACAGGTGACAGTGACAGGTGACAGGTGACAGGTGACAGGTGACAGGTGACAGGTGACAGGTGACAGGTGACAGGTGACAGGTGACAGGTGACAGGTGACAGGTGACAGGTGACAGGTGACAGGTGACAGGTGACAGGTGACAGGTGACAGGTGACAGGTGACAGGTGACAGATGACAGGTGACAATGACAGGTGACAGGTGACAGGTGACAGGTGACAGGTGACAGGTGACAAGTGACAGGTGACAGGTGACAGGTGACAGGTGACAGGTGACAGGTGACAGGTGACAGGTGACAGGTGACAGGTGACAGGTGACAGGTGACAGTGACAGGTGACAAGTGACAGGTGACAGGTGACAGGTGACAGATGACAGGTGACAAGTGACAGGTGACAGGTGACAGGTGACAGTGACTGGTGACAGGTGACAGGTGACAAGTGACAGGTGACAGGTGACAGGTGACAAGTGACAGGTGACAGGTGACAGGTGACAGGTGACAGGTGACAGGTGACAGGTGACAGGTGACAAGTGACAGGTGACAGGTGACAGGTGACAGGTGACAGGTGACAGGTGACAGGTGACAGGTGACAGGTGACAGGTGACAGGTGACAGGTGATAGGTGACAGGTGACAGGTGACAGGCGACAGGCGACAGGTGACAGGTGACAGGTGACAGGTGACAGGTGACAGGTGACAGTGACAGTGACAGGTGACAGGTGACAGGTGACAGGTGACAGGTGACAGGTGACAGGTGACAGGTGACAGGTGACAGGTGACAGGTGACAGGTGACAGGTGACAAGTGACAGGTGACAGGTGACAGGTGACAAGTGACAGGTGACAGGTGACAGGTGACAGGTGACAGTGACAGGTGACAGGTGACAGGTGACACGTGACAGGTGACAGGTGACAGGTGACAGGTGACAGGTGACAGGTGACAGGTGACAGGTGACAGGTGACAGGTGACAGGTGACAGGTGACAGGTGACAGGTGATAGGTGACAGGTGACAGGTGACAGGTGACAGGTGACAGGTGACAGGTGACAGGTGACAGGTGACAGGTGACAGGTGACAGGTGACAGGTGACAGGTGACAGGTGACAGGTGACAGGTGACAGGTGACAGGTGACAGGTGACAGGTGATAGGTGACAGGTGACAGGTGACAGGCGACAGGTGACAGGTGACAGGTGACAGGTGACAGGTGACAGGTGACAGGTGACAGGTGACAGGTGACAGGTGACAGGTGACAGGTGACAGGTGACAGGTGACAGGTGACAGGTGACAAGTGACAAGTGACAAGTGACAGGTGACAGGTGACAGGTGACAGGTGACAGTGGACAGGTGACAGGTGACAGGTGACAGGTGACAGGTGACAGGTGACAGGTGACAGTGACAGGTGACAGGTGACAGGTGACAGGTGACAGGTGACAGGTGACAGGTGACAGGTGACAGGTGACAGGTGACAAGTGACAGGTGACAGGTGACAGGTGACAGGTGACAGGTGACAGGTTAGAGGTGACAGGTGACAGTGACAGGTGACAGGTGACAGGTGACAGGTGACAAGTGACAGGTGACAGGTGACAAGTGACAGGTGACAGGTGACAGGTGACAGTGACAGGTGACAGGTGACAGGTGACAGGTGACAGGTGACTGGTGACAGGTGACAGGTGACAGGTGACAGGTGACAGGTGACAGGTGACAGGTGACAGGTGACAGGCGACAGGTGACAGGTGACAGGTGACAGGTGACAGGTGACAGGTGACAGGTGACAAGTGACAGGTGACAGGTGACAAGTGACAGGTGACAGGTGACAGGTGACAGGTGACAGGTGACAGGTGACAGGTGACAGGTGACAGGTGACAGGTGACAGGTGACAGGTGACAGGTGACAGGTGACAGGTGACAGGTGACAGGTGACAGGTGACAGGTGACAGGTGACAGGTGACAGGTGACAGGTGACAGGTGACAGGTGACAGGTGATAGGTGACAGGTGACAGGTGACAGGCGACAGGTGACAGGTGACAGGTGATAGGTGACAGGTGACAGGTGACAGGCGACAGGCGACAGGTGACAGGTGACAGGTGACAGGTGACAGGTGACAGGTGACAGTGACAGTGACAGGTGACAGGTGACAGGTGACAGGTGACAGGTGACAGGTGACAGGTGACAGGTGACAGGTGACAGGTGACAGGTGACAGGTGACAGCTGACAGGTGACAGGTGACAGGTGACAGGTGACAGGTGACAGGTGACAGGTGACAGGGGACAGGTGACAGGTGACAGGCGACAGGTGACAGGTGACAGGTGACAGGTGACAGGTGACAGGTGACAGGTGACAAGTGACAGGTGACAGGTGACAAGTGACAGGTGACAGGTGACAGGTGACAGGTGACAGGTGACAGGTGACAGGTGACAGGTGACAGGTGACAGGTGACAGGTGACAGGTGACAGGTGACAGGTGACAGGTGACAGGTGACAGGTGACAGGTGACAGGTGACAGGTGACAGGTGACAGGTGACAGGTGACAGGTGACAGGTGACAGGTGATAGGTGACAGGTGACAGGTGACAGGCGACAGGTGACAGGTGACAGGTGACAGGTGACAGGTGACAGGTGACAGGTGACAGGTGACAGGTGACAGGTGACAGGTGACAGGTGACAGGTGACAGGTGACAGGTGACAGGTGACAAGTGACAAGTGACAAGTGACAGGTGACAGGTGACAGGTGACAGGTGACAGGTGACAGTGGACAGGTGACAGGTGACAGGTGACAGGTGACAGGTGACAGGTGACAGGTGACAGTGACAGGTGACAGGTGACAGGTGACAGGTGACAGGTGACAGGTGACAGGTGACAGGTGACAGGTGACAGGTGACAAGTGACAGGTGACAGGTGACAGGTGACAGGTGACAGGTGACAGGTGACAGGTTAGAGGTGACAGGTGACAGTGACAGGTGACAGGTGACAGGTGACAGGTGACAAGTGACAGGTGACAGGTGACAAGTGACAGGTGACAGGTGACAGGTGACAGTGACAGGTGACAGGTGACAGGTGACAGGTGACAGGTGACTGGTGACAGGTGACAGGTGACAGGTGACAGGTGACAGGTGACAGGTGACAAGTGACAGGTGACAGGTGACAGGTGATAGGTGACAGGTGACAGGTGACAGGTGACAGGTGACAGGTGACAGGTGACAGGTGACAGGTGACAGGTGACAGGTGACAGGTGACAGGTGACAGGTGACAGGTGACAGGTGACAGGTGACAGGTGACAGGTGACAAGTGACAGGTGACAGGTGACAAGTGACAGGTGACAGGTGACAGTGACAGGTGACAGATGACTGGTGACAGGTGACAGGTGACAGGTGACAGGTGACAGGTGACAGGTGACAGGTGACAGGTGACAGGTGACAGGTGACAGGTGACAGTGACAGGTGACAGGTGACAGGTGACAGGTGACAGGTGACAGGTGACAGGTGACTGGTGACAGGTGGCAGTGACAGGTGACAGGTGACAGGTGACAGGTGACAGGTGACAGGTGACTGGTGACAGCTGGCAGGTGACAGGTGACAGTTGACAGGTGACAGGTGACTGGTGACAGGTGACAAGTGACAGGTGACAGGTGACAGGTGACGGTGACAAGTGACAGGTGACAGGGGACAGGTGACAGGCGACAAGTGACAGGTGACAGGGGACAGGTGACAGGAGACAAGTGACAGGTGACAGGTGACAGGTGACAGGTGACAGGTGACAGGTGACAGGTGACAAGTGACAGGTGACAGGTGACAGGTGAGAGGTGACAGGTGACAGGTGACAGGTTAGAGGTGACAGGTGACAGTGACAGGTGACAGGTGACAGGTGACAGGTGACAGGTGACAGGTGACAGGTGACAGGTGACAGGTGACAAGTGACAGGTGACAGGTGACAAGTGACAGGTGACACGTGACAGGTGACAGTGACAGGTGACAGGTGACAGGTGACAGGTGACAGGTGACAGGTGACTGGTGACAGGTGACAGGTGACAGGTGACAGGTGACAGGTGACAGGTGACAAGTGACAGGTGACAGGTGACAGGTGATAGGTGACAGGTGACAGGTGACAGGTGACAGGTGACAGGTGACAGGTGACAGGTGACAGATGACAGGTGACAAGTGACAGGTGACAGGTGACAGGTGACAGTGACTGGTGACAGGTGACAGGTGACAAGTGACAGGTGACAGGTAACAGGTGACAAGTGACAGGTGACAGGTGACAGGTGACAGGTGACAGGTGACAGGTGACAGGTGACAGGTGACAGGTGACAGGTGACAGGTGACAGGTGACAGGTGACAGGTGACAGGTGACAGGTGACAGGTGACAGGTGACAGGTGACAGGTGACAGGTGACAGGTGACAGGTGACAGGTGAAAACTGACAAGTGACAGTGACAGGTGACAGGTGACAGGTGACAGGTGACAGGTGACAGGTGACAGGTGACAGGTGACAAGTGACAGGTGACAGGTGACAAGTGACAGGTGACAGGTGACAGGTGACATTGACAGGTGACAGGTGACAGGTCACAGGTGTCAGGTGACAGGTGACTGGTGACAGGTGACAGGTGACAGGTGACAGGTGACAGGTGACAGGTGACAGGTGACAGATGACAGGTGACAGGTGACAGGTGACAAGTGACAGGTGACAGGTGACAAGTGACAGGTGACAGGTGACAGGTGACAGTGACAGGTGACAGGTGACGGGTGACAGGTGTCAGGTGACAGGTGACTGGTGACAGGTGACAGGTGACAGGTGACAGGCGACAGGTGACAGGTGACAGGTGACAGGTGACAAGTGACAGGTGACAGGTGACAGGTGACAGGTGACAGGTGACAACTGACAAGTGACATTGACAGGTGACAGGTGACAGGTGACAGGTGACAGGTGACAGGTGACATGTGACAAGTGACAGGTGACAGGTGACAAGTGACAGGTGACAGGTGACAGGTGACAGGTGACAGGTGACAGGTGACAGGTGACAGGTGACAACTGACAAGTGACAGTGACAGGTGACAGGTGACAGGTGACAGGTGACAGGTGACAGGTGACAGGTGACAGGTGACAAGTGACAGGTGACAGGTGACAAGTGACAGGTGACAGGTGACAGGTGACAGTGACAGGTGACAGGTGACAGGTGTCAGGTGACAGGTGACTGGTGACAGGTGACAGGTGACAGGTGACAGGTGACAGGTGACAGGTGACAGGTGACAGGTGACAGGTGACAGGTGACAAGTGACAGGTGACAGGTGACAGGTGACAGGTGATAGGTGACAGGTGACAGGTGACAGGTGACAGGTGACAGGTGACAGGTGACAGGTGACAGGTGACAGGTGACAGGTGACAGGTGACAGGTGACAGGTGACAGGTGACAGGTGACAGGTGACAAGTGACAAGTGACAGGTGACAGGTGACAAGTGACAAGTGACAGATGACAAGTGACAAGTGACAGGTGACAGGTGACAGGTGACAGGTGACAGTGACAGGTGACAGGTGACAGGTGACAGGTGACAGGTGACAGGTGACAGGTGACAGGTGACAAGTGACAAGTGACAGGTGACAGGTGACAAGTGACAGGTGACAGGTCACAAGTGACAGGTGACAGGTGACAGGTGATAGGTGACAGGTGACAGGTGACAGGTGACAGGTGACAGGTGACAGGTGACAGGTGACAGGTGACAGGTGACAGGTGACAGGTGACAGGTGACAGGTGACAGGTGACAGGTGACAGGTGACAAGTGACAAGTGACAGGTGACAGGTGACAAGTGACAAGTGACAGATGACAAGTGACAAGTGACAGGTGACAGGTGACAGGTGACAGGTGACAGTGACAGGTGACAGGTGACAGGTGACAGGTGACAGGTGACAAGTGACAAGTGACAGGTGACAGGTGACAAGTGACAGGTGACAGGTCACAAGTGACAGGTGACAGGTGACAGTGACAGGTGACAGGTGACAGGTGACAGGTGACAGGTGACAGGTGACAGGTGACGGGTGACAGGTGACAGGTGACAGGTGACAAGTGACAAGTGACAGGTGACAGGTGACAAGTGACAGGTGACAGGTCACAAGTGACAGGTGACAGGTGACAGGTGACAGGTGACAGTGGCAGTTGACAGGTGACAGGTGACAGGTGACAGGTGACAGGTGACAGGTGACAGGTGACAGGTGACAGGTGACAGGTGACAGGTGACAGGTGACAGGTGACAGGTGACAGGTGACAGGTGACAGGTGACAGGTGACAGGTGACAGGTGACAGGTGACAGGTGACAGGTGACAGGTGACAGGTGACAGGTGACAGGTGACAGTGACAGGTGACAGGTGACAGGTGACAAGTGACAGGTGACAGGTGACAAGTGACAAGTGACAGGTGACAGGTGACAAGTGACAGGTGACAGGTCACAAGTGACAGGTGACAGGTGACAGGTGACAGGTGACAGTGGCAGTTGACAGGTCACAGGTCACAGGTGACAGGTGACAGGTGACAGGTGACAGGTGACAGGTGACAGGTGACAGGTGACAGTGACAGGTGACAGGTGACAGGTGACAAGTGACAGGTGACAGGTGGCAGTTGACAGGTGACAGGTGACAGGTGACAGGTGACAGGTGACAGGTGACAGGTGACAGGTGACAGGTGACAGGTGACAGGTGACAGGTGACAGGTGACAGGTGACAGGTGACAGGTGACAGGTGACAGGTGACAGGTGACAGGTGACAGGTGACAGGTGACAGGTGACAGGTGACAGGTGACAGGTGACAGGTGACAGGTGACAGGTGACAGGTGACAGGTGACAGGTGACAGGTGACAGGTGACAGGTGACAGGTGACAAGTGACAGGTGACAGGTGACAAGTGACAAGTGACAGATGACAAGTGACAAGTGACAGGTGACAGGTGACAAGTGACAGGTGACAGGTGGCAGTTGACAGGTGAGACAGGTGACAGCTGACAGGTGACAGGTGACAGGTGACAGGTGACAGGTGACAGGTGACAGGTGACAGGTGACAGGTGACAGGTGACAGGTGACAGGTGACAGGTGACAGGTGACAGGTGACAGGTGACAGGTGACAGGTGACAGGTGACAGGTGACAGGTGACAGGTGACAGGTGACAGGTGACAGGTGACAGGTGACAGGTGACAGGTGACAGGTGACAGGTGACAGGTGACAGGTGACAGGTGACAGGTGACAAGTGACAAGTGACAGGTGACAGGTGACAAGTGACAAGTGACAGATGACAAGTGACAAGTGACAGGTCACAGGTCACAGGTGACAGGTGACAGGTGACAGGTGACAGGTGACAGTGACAGGTGACAGGTGACAGGTGACAGGTGACAGGTGACAAGTGACAAGTGACAGATGACAAGTGACAGGTGACAGGTGACAGGTGACAGGTGACAGGTGACAGGTGACAGGTGACAACTGACAAGTGACAGTGACAGGTGACAGGTGACAGGTGACAGGTGACAGGTGACAGGTGACAGGTGACAGGTGACAGGTGACAAGTGACAGGTGACAGGTGACAAGTGACAGGTGACAGGTGACTGGTGACAGTGACAGGTGACAGGTGACAGGTGACAGGTGTCAGGTGACAGGTGACTGGTGACAGGTGACAGGTGACAGGTGACAGGTGACAGGTGACAAGTGACAGGTGACAGGTGACAGGTGACAGGTGATAGGTGACAGGTGACAGGTGACAGGTGACAGGTGACAGGTAACAGGTGACAGGTGACAGGTGACAGGTGACAGGTGACAGGTGACAGGTGACAGGTGACAGGTGACAGGTGACAGGTGACAGGTGACAGGTGACAAGTGACAAGTGACAGGTGACAGGTGACAAGTGACAAGTGACAGATGACAAGTGACAAGTGACAGGTGACAGGTGACAGGTGACAGGTGACAGTGACAGGTGACAGGTGACAGGTGACAGGTGACAGGTGACAAGTGACAAGTGACAGGTGACAGGTGACAGGTGACAAGTGACAGGTGACAGGTCACAAGTGACAGGTGACAGGTGACAGTGACAGGTGACAGGTGACAGGTGACAGGTGACAGGTGACAGGTGACAGGTGACAAGTGACAAGTGACAGGTGACAGGTGACAAGTGACAGGTGACAGGTCACAAGTGACAGGTGACAGGTGACAGTGACAGGTGACAGGTGACAGGTGACAGGTGACAGGTGACAGGTGACAGTGACAGGTGACAGGTGACAGGTGACAGGTGACAGGTGACAAGTGACAAGTGACAGGTGACAGGTGACAGGTGACAGGTGACAGGTGACAGTGACAGGTGACAGGTGACAGGTGACAGGTGACAGGTGACAAGTGACAAGTGACAGGTGACAGGTGACAAGTGACAGGTGACAGGTCACAAGTGACAGGTGACAGGTGACAGGTGACAGGTGACAGGTGACAGGTGACAGGTGACAGGTGACAGGTGACAGGTGACGGGTGACAGGTGACAGGTGACAGGTGACAGGTGACAGGTGACAGGTGACAGGTGACAGTTGACAGGTGACAGGTGACAGGTGACAGGTGACAGGTGACAGGTGACAGGTGACAGGTGACAGGTGACAGGTGACAGGTGACAGGTGACAGTGACAGGTGACAGGTGACAGGTGACAGGTGACAGGTGACAGGTGACAAGTGACAAGTGACAGGTGACAAGTGACAGGTGACAGGTCACAAGTGACAGGTGACAGGTGACAGTGACAGGTGACAGGTGACAGGTGACAGGTGACAGGTGACAGGTGACAGGTGACGAGTGACAGGTGACAGGTGACAGGTGACAGGTGACAGGTGACAGGTGACAGGTGACAGGTGACAGGTGACAGGTGACAGGTGACAGGTGACAGGTGACAGGTGACAGGTGACAGGTGACAAGTGACAAGTGACAGGTGACAGGTGACAAGTGACAGATGACAAGTGACAAGTGACAGGTGACAGGTGACAGGTGACAGGTGACAGGTGACAGTGACAGGTGACAGGTGACAGGTGACAAGTGACAGGTGACAGGTGACAAGTGACAAGTGACAGGTGACAGGTGACAAGTGACAGGTGACAGGTCACAAGTGACAGGTGACAGGTGACAGGTGACAGGTGACAGTGGCAGTTGACAGGTCACAGGTCACAGGTGACAGGTGACAGGTGACAGGTGACAGGTGACAGGTGACAGGTGACAGGTGACAGTGACAGGTGACAGGTGACAGGTGACAAGTGACAGGTGACAGGTGGCAGTTGACAGGTGACAGGTGACAGGTGACAGGTGACAGGTGACAGGTGACAGGTGACAGGTGACAGGTGACAGGTGACAGGTGACAGGTGACAGGTGACAGGTGACAGGTGACAGGTGACAGGTGACAGGTGACAGGTGACAGGTGACAGGTGACAGGTGACAGGTGACAGGTGACAGGTGACAGGTGACAGGTGACAGGTGACAGGTGACAGGTGACAGGTGACAGGTGACAGGTGACAGGTGACAGGTGACAGGTGACAAGTGACAGGTGACAGGTGACAAGTGACAAGTGACAGATGACAAGTGACAAGTGACAGGTGACAGGTGACAAGTGACAGGTGACAGGTGGCAGTTGACAGGTGAGACAGGTGACAGCTGACAGGTGACAGGTGACAGGTGACAGGTGACAGGTGACAGGTGACAGGTGACAGGTGACAGGTGACAGGTGACAGGTGACAGGTGACAGGTGACAGGTGACAGGTGACAGGTGACAGGTGACAGGTGACAGGTGACAGGTGACAGGTGACAGGTGACAGGTGACAGGTGACAGGTGACAGGTGACAAGTGACAAGTGACAGGTGACAGGTGACAAGTGACAAGTGACAGATGACAAGTGACAAGTGACAGGTCACAGGTCACAGGTGACAGGTGACAGGTGACAGGTGACAGGTGACAGTGACAGGTGACAGGTGACAGGTGACAGGTGACAGGTGACAAGTGACAAGTGACAGATGACAAGTGACAGGTGACAGGTGACAGGTGACAGGTGACAGGTGACAGGTGACAGGTGACAACTGACAAGTGACAGTGACAGGTGACAGGTGACAGGTGACAGGTGACAGGTGACAGGTGACAGGTGACAGGTGACAGGTGACAAGTGACAGGTGACAGGTGACAAGTGACAGGTGACAGGTGACTGGTGACAGTGACAGGTGACAGGTGACAGGTGACAGGTGTCAGGTGACAGGTGACTGGTGACAGGTGACAGGTGACAGGTGACAGGTGACAGGTGACAAGTGACAGGTGACAGGTGACAGGTGACAGGTGATAGGTGACAGGTGACAGGTGACAGGTGACAGGTGACAGGTAACAGGTGACAGGTGACAGGTGACAGGTGACAGGTGACAGGTGACAGTGACAGGTGACAGGTGACAGGTGACAGGTGACAGGTGACAAGTGACAAGTGACAGGTGACAGGTGACAGGTGACAAGTGACAGGTGACAGGTCACAAGTGACAGGTGACAGGTGACAGGTGACAACTGACAAGTGACAGTGACAGGTGACAGGTGACAGGTGACAGGTGACAGGTGACAAGTGACAAGTGACAGGTGACAGGTGACAGGTGACAGGTGACAGGTGACAGGTGACAGGTGACAGGTGACAGGTGACAGGTGACAGGTGACAGGTGACAAGTGACAAGTGACAGGTGACAGGTGACAAGTGACAAGTGACAGATGACAAGTGACAAGTGACAGGTGACAGGTGACAGGTGACAGGTGACAGTGACAGGTGACAGGTGACAGGTGACAGGTGACAGGTGACAAGTGACAAGTGACAGGTGACAGGTGACAGGTGACAAGTGACAGGTGACAGGTCACAAGTGACAGGTGACAGGTGACAGTGACAGGTGACAGGTGACAGGTGACAGGTGACAGGTGACAGGTGACAGGTGACAGGTGACAAGTGACGGGTGACAGGTGACAGGCGACAGGTGACAGGTGACAGGTGACAGGTGACAGGTGACAGGTGACAGGTGACAGGTGACAGGTGACAGGTGACAGGTGACAGGTGACAGGTGACAGGTGACAGGTGACAGGTGATAGGTGATAGGTGACAGGTGACAGGTGACAGGTGACAGGTGACAGGTGACAGGTGACAGGTGACAGGTGACAGGTGACAGGTGACAGGTGACAGGTGACAGGTGACAGGTGACAGGTGACAGGTGACAGGTGACAGGTGACAGGTGACAGGTGACAGGTGACAGGTGACAGGTGACAGGTGACAGGTGACAGGTGACAGGTGACAGGTGACAGGTGACAGGTGACAGGTGACAGGTGACAGGTGGCAAGTGACAGGTAACAGTTGACAGGTGACAGGTGACAGGTGACAAGTGACAGGTGACAGATGACAGGTGACAGGTGACAGGTGACACGTGACAGGTGACAGGTGACAGGTGAAAGGTGACAGGTGACAGGCGACAGGTGACAGGTGACAGGTGACAGGTGACAGGTGACAGGTGACAGGTGACAGGTGACAGGTGACAGGTGACAGGTGACAGGTGACAGGTGACAAGTGACAAGTGACAGGTGACAGGTGACAAGTGACAAGTGACAGATGACAAGTGACAGGTGACAGGTGACAGGTGACAGTGACAGGTGACAGGTGACAGGTGACAGGTGACAGGTGACAGGTGACAAGTGACAAGTGACAGGTGACAAGTGACAGGTGACAGGTGACAGGTCACACGTGACAGGTGACAGGTGACAGGTGACAGTGACAGGTGACAGGTGACAGGTGACAGTGACAGGTGACAGGTCACAGGTCACAGGTGACAGGTGACAGGTGACAGGTGACAGGTGACAGGTGACAGGTGACAGGTGACAGTGACAGGTGACAGGTGATAGGTGACAGGTGACAAGTGACAGGTGACAGGTGGCACGTGACAGGTGACAGGTGACAGGTGACAGGTGACAGGTGACAGGTGACAGGTGACAGGTGACAGGTGACAGTGACAGGTGACAGGTGACAGGTGACAGGTGACAGGTGACAGGTGACAAGTGACAGGTGACAGGTGGCAGTTGACAATTGACAGGTGGCAGGTGACAGTGATAGGTGACAGGTGACAGGTGACAGGTGACAGGTGACAGGTGACAGGTGACAGGTGACAGGTGACAGGTGACAGGTGACAAGTGACAGGTGACAGGTGACACGTGACAGGTGACAGTGACAGGTGACAGATGACAGGTGACAGGTGACAGGTGACAGGTGACAGGTGACAGGTGACAGGTAACAGATGACAGATGACAGTTGACAGGTGACAGGTGACAGGTGACAGGTGACAGGTGACAGGTGACAGGTGACAGGTGACAGGTGACAGGTGACAGGTGACAGTGACAGGTGACAGGTAACAGTTGACAGGTGACAGGTGACAAGTGACAGGTGACAAGTGACAGGTGACAGGTGACAGGTGACAGGTGACAGGTGACAGGTGACAGGTGACAGGTGACAGGTGACAGGTGACAGGTGACAGGTGACAGGTGACAGGTGACAGGTGACAGGTGACAGGTGACAGGTGACAGGTGACAGGTGACAGGTGACAGGTGACAGGTGACAGGTGACAGGTGACAGGTGACAGGTGACAGGTGACAGGTGACAGGTGACAGGTGACAGGTGACAGGTGCCAGGTGACAGGTGACAATTGACAGGTGACAGGTGACAGGTGACAGGTGAAAGGTGACAAGTGACAGGTGACAGGTGCAAGTGACAGGTGACAGTGAAAGGTGACAGGTGACAGGTGACAGGTGACAGGTAACAGGTGACAGGTGACAGGTGACAGTTGACAGGTGACAGGTGACAGGTGACAGGTGACAGGTGACAGGTGACAGGTGAAAGTGACAGGTGACAGGTGACAGGTGACAGGTGACAGGTGACAGGTGACAGGTGACAGGTGACAGGTGACAGGTGACAGGTGACAGGTGACAGGTGACAGGTGACAGGTGACAGGTGACAGGTGACAGGTGACAGGTGACAGGTGACAGGTGACAGGTGACAGGTGACAGGTGACAGGTGACAGGTGACAGGTGACAGGTGCCAGGTGACAGGTGACAATTGACAGGTGACAGGTGACAGGTGAAAGGTGACAAGTGACAGGTGACAGGTGCAAGTGACAGGTGACAGGTGACAGTGAAAGGTGACAGGTGACAGGTGACAGGTGACAGGTAACAGGTGACAGGTGACAGTTGACAAGTGACAGGTGACAGGTGGCAGGTGACAAGTGACAGGTGACAGGTGACAGGTGACAGTGAGAAGTGACAGGTGACAGGTGACAGGTGACAGGTGACAGGTGACAGGTGACAGGTGACAGGTGACAGGTGACAGGTGACAGGTGACAGGTGACAGGTGACAGGTGACAAGTGACAGGTGACAGGTGACAGGTGACAACTGACAAGTGACAGTGACAGGTGACAGGTGACAGGTGACAGTTGACAAGTGACAGGTGACAGGTGGCAGGTGACAAGTGACAGGTGACAGGTGACAGGTGACAGGTGACAGTGAGAGGTGACAGGTGACAGGTGACAGGTGACAGGTGACAGGTGACAGGTGACAGGTGACAGGTGACAGGTGACAGGTGACAGATGACAGGTGACAGGTGACAGGTGACAGGTGACAAGTGACAGGTGACAGGTGACAGGTGACAACTGACAAGTGACAGTGACAGGTGACAGGTGACAGGTGACAGGTGACAGGTGACAGGTGACAGGTGACAGGTGACAGGTGACAAGTGACAGGTGACAGGTGACAGGTGACAGGTGACAGTGAGAGGTGACAGGTGACAGGTGACAGGTGACAGGTGACAGGTGACAGGTGACAGGTGACAGGTGACAGGCGACAGGTGACAGGTGACAGGTGACAGGTGACAAGTGACAAGTGACAGGTGACAAGTGACAAGTGACAGATGACAAGTGACAAGTGACAGGTGACAGGTGACAGGTGACAGGTGACAGGTGACAGGTGACAGTGACAGGTGACAGGTGACGGGTGACAGGTGACAGGTGACAGGTGACAGGTGACAGGTGACAAGTGACAGTTGACAAGTGACAGGTGACAGGTGGCAGGTGACAAGTGACAGGTGACAGGTGACAGGTGACAGGTGACAGTGAGAGGTGACAGGTGACAGGTGACAGGTGACAGGTGACAGGTGACAGGTGACAGGTGACAGGTGACAGGTGACAGGTGACAGGTAACAGGTGACAGGTGACAGTTGACAAGTGACAGGTGACAGGTGGCAGGTGACAAGTGACAGGTGACAGGTGACAGGTGACAGTGAGAGGTGACAGGTGACAGGTGACAGGTGACAGGTGACAGGTGACAGGTGACAGGTGACAGGTGACAGGTGACAGGTGACAGGCGACAGGTGACAGGTGACAGGTGACAGGTGACAGGTGACAGGTGACAGGTGACAGGTGACAGGTGACAACTGACAAGTGACAGTGACAGGTGACAGGTGACAGGTGACAGGTGACAGGTGACAGGTGACAGGTGACAGGTGACAGGTGACAAGTGACAGGTGACAGGTGACAAGTGACAGGTGACAGGTGACAGGTGACTGGTGACAGTGACAGGTGACAGGTAACAGGTGACAGGTGTCAGGTGACGGGTGACAGGTGACAGGTGACAGGTGACAGGTGACAGGTGACAGGTGACAGGTGACAAGTGACAGGTGACAGGTGATAGGTGACAGGTGACAGGTGATAGGTGACAGGTGACAGGTGACAGGTGACAGGTGACAGGTGACAGGTGACAGGTGACAGGTGACAGGTGACAGGTGACAGGTGACAGGTGCAGGTGACAGGTGACAGGTGACAGGGGACAAGTGACAAGTGACAGGTGACAGGTGACAAGTGACAAGTGACAGATGACAAGTGACAAGTGACAGGTGACAGGTGACAGGTGACAGGTGACAGTGACAGGTGACAGGTGACAGGTGACAGGTGACAGGTGACAGGTGACAAGTGACAAGTGACAGGTGACAGGTGACAAGTGACAGGTGACAGGTCACAAGTGACAGGTGACAGGTGACAGTGACAGGTGACAGGTGACAGGTGACAGGTGACAGGTGACAGGTGACAGGTGACAGGTGACAGGTGACAGGTGACAGGTGACAGGTGACAGGTGACAGGTGACAGGTGACAGGTGACAGGTGACAGGTGACAGGTGACAGGTGACAGGTGACAGGTGACAGGTGACAGGTGACAGGTGACAGGTGACAGGTGACAGGTGACAGGTGACAGGTGACAGGTGACAGGTGACAGGTGACAGGTGACAGGTGACAGGTGACAGGTGACAGGTGACAGGTGACAGGTGACAGTTGACAGGTGACAGGTGACAGGTGACAGGTGACAGGTGACAGGTGACAGGTGACAGGTGACAGGTGACAGGTGACAGGTGACAGGTGACAGGTGACAGGTGACAGGTGACAAGTGACAAGTGACAGGTGACAGGTGACAAGTGACAAGTGACAGATGACAAGTGACAAGTGACAGGTGACATGTGACAGGTGACAGGTGACAGGTGACAGTGACAGGTGACAGGTGACGGGTGACAGGTGACAGGTGACAGGTGACAGGTGACAGGTGACAAGTGACAGGTGACAGGTGACAAGTGACAGGTGACAGGTGACAGGTCACAAGTGACAGGTGACAGGTGACAGGTGACAGTGACAGGTGACAGGTGACAGGTGACAGTGACAGGTGACAGGTCACAGGTCACAGGTGACAGGTGACAGGTGAAAGGTGACAGGTGACAGGTGACAGGTGACAGTGACAGGTGACAGGTGACAGGTGACAGGTGACAAGTGACAGGTGACAGGTGGCACGTGACAGGTGACAGGTGACAGGTGACAGGTGACAGGTGACAGGTGACAGGTGACAGGTGACAGGTGACAGGTGACAGGTGACAGGTGACAGGTGACAGGTGACAGGTGACAGGTGACAGGTGACAGGTGACAGTGACAGGTGACAGGTGACAGGTGACAACTGTCAAGTGACAGTGACAGGTGACAGGTGACAGGTGACAGGTGACAGGTGACAGGTGACAAGTGACAGGTGACAGGTGACAAGTGACAGGTGACAGGTGACAGGTGACTGGTGACAGGTGACAGGTGACAGTGACAGGTGACAGGTAACAGTTGACAGTTGACAGGTGACAAGTGACAGGTGACAGGTGACAGGTGACAGGTGACAGGTGACAGGTGAAAGGTGACAGGTGACAGGTGACAGGTGACAGGTGACAGGTGACAGGTGACAGGTGACAGGTGACAGGTGACAGGTGACAGGTGACAGGTGACAGGTGACAGGTGACAGGTGACAGGTGACAGGTGACAGGTGACAGGTGACAGGTGACAGGTGACAGGTGACAGGTGACAGGTGACAGGTGACAGGTGACAGGTTACAGGTGACAGGTGACAGGTGACAGGTGACAGGTGACAGGTGACAATTGACAGGTGACAGGTGACAGGTGACAGGTGAAAGGTGACAAGTGACAGGTGACAGTGAAAGGTGACAGGTGACAGGTGACAGGTGACAGGTGACAGGTGACAGGTAACAGGTGACAGGTGACAGTTGACAGGTGACAGGTGACAGGTGACAGGTGACAGGTGAAAGTGACAGGTGACAGGTGACAGGTGACAGGTGACAGGTGACAGGTGACAGGTGACAGGTGACAGGTGACAGGTGACAGGTGACAGGTGAAAGTGACAAGTGACAGGTGACAGGTGACAGGTGACAGGTGACAGGTGACAGGTGACAGGTGACAGGTGACAGGTGACAGGTGACAGGTGACAGGTGACAGGTGACAGGTGACAGGTGACAGGTGACAGGTGACAGGTGACAGGTGACAGGTGACAGGTGACAGGTGACAGGTGACAGGTGACAGGTGACAGGTGACAGTGACAGGTGACAGGTGACAGGTGACAAGTGACAGGTGACAGGCGGCAGGTGACAAGTGACAGGTGACAGGTGACAGGTGACAGGTGACAGTGATAGGTGACAGGTGACAGGTGACAGGTGACAGGTGACAGGTGACAGGTGACAGGTGACAGGTGACAGGTGACAGGTGACAGGTGACAGGTGACAGGTGACAGGTGACAGGTGACAGGTGACAGGTGACAGGTGACAGGTGACAGGTGACAGGTGACAGGTGACAGGTGACAGGTCACAGGTGACAGGTGACAGGTGACAGGTGACAGGTGACAGGTGACAGGTGACAGGTGACAGGTGACAGGTGACAGGTGACAGGTGCCAGGTGACAGGTGACAGGTGACAGGTGACAGATGACAGTTGACAGGTGACAGGTGACAGGTGACAGGTGACAGGTGACAGGTGACAGGTGACAGGTGACAGTTGACAAGTGACAGGTGACAGGTGACAGGTGACAGGTGACAGGTGACAGGTGACAGGTGACAGGTCACAAGTGACAGGTGACAGGTGACAGGTGACAGGTGACAGGTGACAGGTGACAGGTGACAAGTGACAGGTGACAGGTGACAGGTGACAGGTGACAGGTGACAGATGACAGGTGACAGGTGACAGGTGACAGGTGACAGGTGACAGGTGACAGGTGACAGGTGACAGGTGACAGGTGACAGGTGACAGGTGACAGGTGACAGGTGACAGGTGACAGGTGACAGGTGACAGGTGACAGGTGACAGGTGACAGGTGACAGGTGACAGGTGACAGGTGACAGGTGACAGGTCACAAGTGACAGGTGACAGGTGACAGGTGACAGGTGACAGGTGACAGGTCACAAGTGACAGGTGACAGGTGACAGGTGACAGGTGACAGGTGACAGGTGACAGGTGACAGGTGACAGGTGACAGGTGACAGGTGACAGGTGACAGGTGACAGGTGACAGGTGACAGGTGACAGGTGACAGGTGACAGGTGACAGTTGACAAGTGACAGGTGACAGGTGACAGGTGACAGGTGACAGGTGACAGGTGACAGGTGACAGGTGACAGGTGACAGGTGACAGGTCACAAGTGACAGGTGACAGGTGACAGGTGACAGGTGACAGGTGACAGGTGACAGGTGACAGGTGACAGGTGACAGGTGACAGGTGACAGGTGACAGGTGACAGGTGACAGGTGACAGTGACAGGTGACAGGTGACAGGTGACAGGTGACAGGTGACAGATGACAGGTGACAAGTGACAGGTGACAGGTGACAGGTGACAGGTGACAGGTGACAGATGACAGGTGACAGGTGACAGGTGACAGGTGACAGGTGACAGGTGACAGGTGACAGGTGACAGGTGACAGGTGACAGGTGACAGGTGACAGGTGACAGGTGACAGGTGACCGGTGACAGGTGACAGGTGACAGGTGACAGGTGACAGGTGACAGGTGACAGGTGACAGGTGACAGGTGACCGGTGACAGGTGACAGGTGACAGGTGACAGGTGACAGGTGACAGGTGACAGGTGACAGGTGACAGATGACAGGTGACAGGTGACAGGTGACAGGTGACAGGTGACAGGTGACAGGTGACAGGTGACAGGTGACAGGTGACAGGTGACAGGTGACAGGTGACAGGTGACAGGTGACCGGTGACAGGTGACAGGTGACAGGTGACAGGTGACAGGTGACAGGTGACAGGTCACAAGTGACAGGTGACAGGTGACAGGTGACAGGTGACAGGTGACAGGTCACAAGTGACAGGTGACAGGTGACAGGTGACAGGTGACAGGTGACAGGTGACAGGTGACAGTTGACAGGTGACAGGTGACAGGTGACAGGTGACAGGTGACAGGTGACAGGTGACAGGTGACAGGTGACAGGTGACAGGTGACAGGTGACAGGTGACAGGTGACAGGTGACAGGTGACAGGTGACAGGTGACAGGTGACAGGTGACAGGTGACAGGTGACAGGTGACAGGTGACAGGTGACAGGTGACAGGTGACAGGTGACAGGTGACAAGTGACAAGTGACAAGTGACAGGTGACAAGTGACAAGTGACAGGTGACAGGTGACAGGTGACAAGTGACAGGTGACATGTGACAGGTGACAGGTGACAGGTGACAGGTGACAGGTGACAGGTGACAGGTGACAGGTGACAGGTGACAGGTGACAGGTGACAGGTGACAGGTGACAGGTGACAGGTGACAGGTGACAGGTGACAGGTGACAGGTGACAGGTGACAGGTGACAGGTGACAGGTGACAGGTGACAGGTGACAGGTGACAGGTGACAGGTGACAGGTGACAGGTGACAGGTGACAGGTGACAGGTGACAGTGACAGGTGACAGGTGACAGGTGACAGGTGACAGGTGACAGATGACAGGTGACAGGTGACAGGTGACAGGTGACAGGTGACAGGTGACAGGTGACAGGTGACAGGTGACAGGTGACAGGTGACAGGTGACAGTGACAGGTGACAGGTGACAGGTGACAGGTGACAGGTGACAGGTGACAGGTGACAGGTGACAGGTGACAGGTGACAGGTGACAGGTGACAGGTGACCGGTGACAGGTGACAGGTGACAGGTGACAGGTGACAGGTGACAGTGACAGGTGACAGGTGACAGGTGACAGGTGACAGGTGACAGGTGACAGGTGACAGGTGACAGGTGACAGGTGACAGGTGACAGGTGACAGGTGACAGGTCACAAGTGACAGGTGACAGGTGACAGGTGACAGGTGACAGGTGACAGGTCACAAGTGACAGGTGACAGGTGACAGGTGACAGGTGACAGGTGACACGTGACAGGTGACAGTGACAGGTGACAGGTGACAAGTGACAGGTGACAGGTGGCAGTTGACAATTGACAGATGACAGTGATAGGTGACAGGTGACAGGTGACAGGTGACAGGTGACAGGTGACAGGTGACAGGTGACAGGTGACAGGTGACAGGTGACAGGTGACAGGTGACAGGTGACAGGTGACAGGTGACAGGTGACAGTGACAGGTGACAGGTGACAGGTGACAGGTGACAGGTGACAGGTGACAGGTGACAGGTGACAGGTGACAGGTGACAGGTGACAGGTGACAGGTGACAGGTGACAGGTGACAGGTGACAGGTGACAGGTGACAGGTGACAGGTGACAGTGACAGGTGACAGGTGACAGGTGACAGGTGACAGGTGACAGGTGACAGGTGACAGGTGACAGGTGACAGGTGACTGGTGACAGGTGACAGGTGACAGGTGACAGGGACAGGTGACAGGTGACAGGTGACAGTGACAGGTGACAGGTGACAGGTGACAGGTGACAAGTGACAGGTGACAGGTGGCAGTTGACAATTGACAGGTGACAGTGATAGGTGACAGGTGACAGGTGACAGGTGACAGGTGACAGGTGACAGGTGACAGGTGACAGGTGACAGGTGACAGGTGACTGGTGACAGGTGACAGGTGACAGGTGACAGGTGACAGGTGACAGGTGACAGGTGACAGTGACAGGTGACAGGTGACAGGTGACAGGTGACAAGTGACAGGTGACAGGTGGCAGTTGACAATTGACAGGTGACAGTGATAGGTGACAGGTGACAGGTGACAGGTGACAGGTGACAGGTGACAGGTGACAGGTGACAGGTGACAGGTGACAGGTGACAGGTGACAAGTGACAGGTGACAGGTGACACGTGACAGGTGACAGTGACAGGTGACAGGTGACAGGTGACAGGTGACAGGTGACAGGCAACAGATGACAGATGACAGTTGACAGGTGACAGTGACAGGTGACACGTGACAGGTGACAGGTGACAGGTGACAGGTGACAGGTGACAGGTGACAGGTGACAGGTGACAGGTGACAGGTGACAGGTGACAGGTGACAGGTGACAGGTGACAGGTGACAGGTGACAGGTGACAGGTGACAGGTGACAGGTGACAGGTGACAGGTGACAGGTGACAGGTGACAGGTGACAGGTGACAAGTGACAAGTGACAGGTGACAGGTGACAGGTGACAAGTGACAGGTGACAGGTGACAGGTGACAGGTGACATGTGACAGGTGACAGGTGACAGGTGACAGGTGACAGGTGACAGGTGACAGGTGACAGGTGACAGGTGACAGGTGACAGGTGACAGGTGACAGGTGACAGGTGACAGGTGACAGGTGACAGGTGACAGGTGACAGGTGACAGGTGACAGGTGACAGGTGACAGGTGACAGGTGACAGGTGACAGGTGACAGGTGACAGGTGACAGGTGACAGGTGACAGGTGACAGGTGACAGGTGACAGTGACAGGTGACAGGTGACAGGTGACAGGTGACAGGTGACAGGTGACAGGTGACAGGTGACAGGTGACAGGTGACAGGTGACAGGTGACAGGTGACAGGTGACAGGTGACAGGTGACAGTGACAGGTGACAGGTGACAGGTGACAGGTGACAGGTGACAGGTGACAGGTGACAGGTGACAGGTGACAGGTGACAGGTGACAGGCGACAGGTGACAGGTGACTGGTGACAGGTGACAGGTGACAGGTGACAGGTGACAGGTGACAGGTGACAGGTGACAGTGACAGGTGACAGGTGACAGGTGACAAGTGACAGGTGACAGGTGGCAGTTGACAATTGACAGGTGACAGTGATAGGTGACAGGTGACAGGTGACAGGTGACAGGTGACAGGTGACAGGTGACAGGTGACAGGTGACAGGTGACAGGTGACAAGTGACAGGTGACAGGTGACACGTGACAGGTGACAGTGACAGGTGACAGGTGACAGGTGACAGGTGACAGGTGACAGGTGACAGGCAACAGATGACAGATGACAGTTGACAGGTGACAGGTGACAGGTGACAGGTGACAGGTGACAGGTGACAGGCAACAGATGACAGATGACAGGTGACAGGTGACAGGTGACAGGTGACAGTGACAGGTGACAGGTAACAGTTGACAGTTGACAGGTGACAAGTGACAGGTGACAGGTGACAGGTGACAGGTGACAGGTGACAGGTGACAGGTGACAGGTGACAGGTGACAGGTGACAGGTGACAGGTGACAGGTGACAGGTGACAGGTGACAGGTGACAGGTGACAGGTGACAGGTGACAGGTTACAGGTGACAGGTGACAGGTGACAGGTGACAATTGATAGGTGATAGGTGACAGTTGACAGGTGAAAGGTGACAAGTGACAGGTGACAGGTGAAAGTGACAGGTGACAGGTGACAGTGAAAGGTGACAGGTGACAGGTGACAGGTGACAGGTAACAGGTGACAGGTGACAGTTGACAGGTGACAGGTGACAGGTGACAGGTGACAGGTGACAGGTGACAGGTGACAGGTGACAGGTGACAGGTGACAGGTGACAGGTGACAGGTGACAGGTGAAAGTGACAGGTGACAGGTGACAGGTGACAGGTGACAGGTGACAGGTGACAGGTGACAGGTGACAGGTGACAGGTGACAGGTGACAGGTGACAGGTGACAGGTGACAGGTGACAGGTGACAGGTGACAGGTGACAGGTGACAGGTGACAGGTGACAGGTGACAGGTGACAGGTGACAGGTGACAGGTGACAGGTGACAGTGACAGGTGACAGGTGACAGGTGACAAGTGACAGGTGACAGGTGGCAGGTGACAAGTGACAGGTGACAGGTGACAGGTGACAGGTGACAGTGATAGGTGACAGGTGACAGGTGACAGGTGACAGGTGACAGGTGACAGGTGACAGGTGACAGGTGACAGGTGACAGGTGAAAGTGACAGGTGACAGGTGACAGGTGACAGGTGACAGGTGACAGGTGACAGGTGACAGGTGACAGGTGACAGGTGACAGGTGACAGGTGACAGGTGACAGGTGACAGGTGACAGGTGACAGGTGACAGGTGACAGGTGACAGGTGACAGGTGACAGGTGACAGGTGACAGGTGACAGGTGACAGGTGACAGGTGACAGGTGACAGGTGACAGGTGACAGGTGACAGGTGACAGGTGACAGGTGACAGGTGACAGGTGACAGTGACAGGTGACAGGTGACAGGTGACAAGTGACAGGTGACAGGTGGCAGGTGACAAGTGACAGGTGACAGGTGACAGGTGACAGGTGACAGGTGACAGGTGACAGGTGACAGGTGACAGGTGACAGGTGACAGGTGACAGGTGACAGGTGACAGGTGACAGGTGACAGGTGACAGGTGACAGGTGACAGGTGACAGGTGACAGGTGACAGATGACAGTTGACAGGTGACAGGTGACAGGTGACAGGTGACAGGTGACAGGTGACAGGTGACAGTTGACAAGTGACAGGTGACAGGTGACAGGTGACAGGTGACAGGTGACAGGTGACAGGTGACATGTCACAAGTGACAGGTGACAGGTGACAGGTGACAGGTGACAGGTGACAGGTGACAAGTGACAGGTGACAGGTGACAGGTGACAGGTGACAGGTGACAGGTGACAGGTGACAGGTGACAGGTGACAGGTGACAGGTGACAGGTGACAGGTGACAGGTGACAGGTGACAGGTGACAGGTGACAGGTGACAGGTGACAGGTGACAGGTGACAGGTCACAAGTGACAGGTGACAGGTGACAGGTGACAGGTGACAGGTGACAGTTGACAAGTGACAGGTCACAGGTGACAGGTGACAGGTGACAGGTGACAGGTGACAGGTGACAGGTGACAGGTGACAGGTGACAGGTGACAGGTGACAGGTCACAAGTGACAGGTGACAGGTGACAGGTGACAGGTGACAGGTGACAGGTGACAGTGACAGGTGACAGGTGACAGGTGACAGGTGACAGGTGACAGCAGACAGGTGACAGGTGACAGGTGACAGGTGACAGGTGACAGGTGACAGGTGACAGGTGACAGGTGACAGTGACAGGTGACAAGTGACAGGTGACAGGTGACAGGTGACAGGTGACAGGTGACAGGTGACAGGCGACAGGTGACAGGTGACAGGTAACAGGTGACAGGTGACAGGTGACAGGTGACAGGTGACAGGTGACAGGTGACAGGTGACAGGTGACAGGTGACAGGTGACAGGTGACAGGTGACAGGTGACAGGTGACAGGTGACAGGTGACAGGTGACAGGTGACAGGTGACAGGTGACAGGTGACAGGTGACAGGTGACAGGTGACAGGTGACAGGTGACAGGTGACAGTTGACAGGTGACAGGTGACAGGTGACAGGTGACAGGTGACAGGTGACAGGTGACAGGTGACAGGTGACAGGTGACAGGTGACAGGTGACAGGTGACAGGTGACAGGTGACAGGTGACAGGTGACAGGTGACAGGTGACAGGTGACAGGTGACAGGTCACAAGTGACAGGTGACAGGTGACAGGTGACAGGTGACAGGTGACAGGTGACAGGTGACAGGTGACAGGTGACAAGTGACAGGTGACAGGTGACAGGTGACAGGTGACAGGTGACAGGTGACAGGTGACAGGTGACAGGTGACAGGTGACAGGTGACAGGTGACAGGTGACAGTTGACAGGTGACAGGTGACAGGTGACAGGTGACAGATGACAGGTGACAGGTGACAGGTGACAGATGACAGGTGACAGTGACAGGTGACAGGTGACAGGTGACAGGTGACAGGTGACAGGTGACAGGTGACAGGTGACAGGTGACAGGTGACAGGTGACAGGTGACAGGTGACAGGTGACAGGTGACAGGTGACAGGTGACAGGTGACAGGTGACAAGTGACAGGTGACAAGTGACAAGTGACAGGTGACAGGTGACAGGTGACAGTGACAGGTGACAGGTGACAGGTGACAAGTGACAGGTGACAGGTGACAGGTGACAAGTGACAGGTGACAGGTGACAGGTGACAGTGACAGGTGACAGGTGACAGGTGACAAGTGACAGGTGACAGGTGACAGGTGACAGGTGACAGGTGACAGGTGACAGGTGACAGGTGACAGGTGACAGATGACAGGTGACAGATGACAGGTGACAGGTGACAGGTGACAGGTGACAGATGACAGGTGACAGTGACAGGTGACAGGTGACAGGTGACAGGTGACAGGTGACAGGTGACAGGTGACAGGTGACAGGTGACAGGTGACAGGTGACAGGTGAAGGGTGACAGGTGACAGGTGACAGTGACAGGTGACAGGTGACAGGTGACAGGTGACAGGTGACAGGTGACAGGTGACAGGTGACAGGTGACAGGTGACAGGTGACAGATGACAGGTGACAAGTGACAGGTGACAGGTGACAGGTGACAGTGACAGGTGACAGGTGACAGGTGACAAGTGACAGGTGACAGGTAACAGGTGACAAGTGACAGGTGACAGGTGACAGGTGACAGGTGACAGGTGACAGGTGACAGGTGACAGGTGACAGGTGACAGGTGACAGGTGACAGGTGACAGGTGACAGGTGACAGGTGACAGGTGACAGGTGACAGGTGACAGGTGACAGGTGACAGGTGACAGGTGACAGGTGACAGGTGACAGGTGACAGGTGAAAACTGACAAGTGACAGTGACAGGTGACAGGTGACAGGTGACAGGTGACAGGTGACAGGTGACAGGTGACAGGTGACAAGTGACAGGTGACAGGTGACAAGTGACAGGTGACAGGTGACAGGTGACATTGACAGGTGACAGGTGACAGGTGACAGGTGTCAGGTGACAGGTGACTGGTGACAGGTGACAGGTGACAGGTGACAGGTGACAGGTGACAGGTGACAGGTGACAGATGACAGGTGACAGGTGACAGGTGACAAGTGACAGGTGACAGGTGACAAGTGACAGGTGACAAGTGACAGGTGACAGGTGACAGGTGACAGTGACAGGTGACAGGTGACGGGTGACAGGTGTCAGGTGACAGGTGACTGGTGACAGGTGACAGGTGACAGGTGACAGGCGACAGGTGACAGGTGACAGGTGACAGGTGACAAGTGACAGGTGACAGGTGACAGGTGACAGGTGACAGGTGACAACTGACAAGTGACATTGACAGGTGACAGGTGACAGGTGACAGGTGACAGGTGACAGGTGACAAGTGACAGGTGACAGGTGACAAGTGACAGGTGACAGGTGACAGGTGACAGGTGACAGGTGACAGGTGACAGGTGACAGGTGACAACTGACAAGTGACAGTGACAGGTGACAGGTGACAGGTGACAGGTGACAGGTGACAGGTGACAGGTGACAGGTGACAAGTGACAGGTGACAGGTGACAAGTGACAGGTGACAGGTGACAGGTGACAGTGACAGGTGACAGGTGACAGGTGTCAGGTGACAGGTGACTGGTGACAGGTGACAGGTGACAGGTGACAGGTGACAGGTGACAGGTGACAGGTGACAGGTGACAGGTGACAGGTGACAAGTGACAGGTGACAGGTGACAGGTGACAGGTGATAGGTGACAGGTGACAGGTGACAGGTGACAGGTGACAGGTGACAGGTGACAGGTGACAGGTGACAGGTGACAGGTGACAGGTGACAGGTGACAGGTGACAGGTGACAGGTGACAGGTGACAAGTGACAAGTGACAGGTGACAGGTGACAAGTGACAAGTGACAGATGACAAGTGACAAGTGACAGGTGACAGGTGACAGGTGACAGGTGACAGTGACAGGTGACAGGTGACAGGTGACAGGTGACAGGTGACAGGTGACAGGTGACAGGTGACAAGTGACAAGTGACAGGTGACAGGTGACAAGTGACAGGTGACAGGTCACAAGTGACAGGTGACAGGTGACAGGTGATAGGTGACAGGTGACAGGTGACAGGTGACAGGTGACAGGTGACAGGTGACAGGTGACAGGTGACAGGTGACAGGTGACAGGTGACAGGTGACAGGTGACAGGTGACAGGTGACAGGTGACAGGTGACAAGTGACAAGTGACAGGTGACAGGTGACAAGTGACAAGTGACAGATGACAAGTGACAAGTGACAGGTGACAGGTGACAGGTGACAGGTGACAGTGACAGGTGACAGGTGACAGGTGACAGGTGACAGGTGACAAGTGACAAGTGACAGGTGACAGGTGACAAGTGACAGGTGACAGGTCACAAGTGACAGGTGACAGGTGACAGTGACAGGTGACAGGTGACAGGTGACAGGTGACAGGTGACAGGTGACAGGTGACGGGTGACAGGTGACAGGTGACAGGTGACAAGTGACAAGTGACAGGTGACAGGTGACAAGTGACAGGTGACAGGTCACAAGTGACAGGTGACAGGTGACAGGTGACAGTGGCAGTTGACAGGTGACAGGTGACAGGTGACAGGTGACAGGTGACAGGTGACAGGTGACAGGTGACAGGTGACAGGTGACAGGTGACAGGTGACAGGTGACAGGTGACAGGTGACAGGTGACAGGTGACAGGTGACAGGTGACAGGTGACAGGTGACAGGTGACAGGTGACAGGTGACAGGTGACAGGTGACAGGTGACAGTGACAGGTGACAGGTGACAGGTGACAAGTGACAGGTGACAGGTGACAAGTGACAAGTGACAGGTGACAGGTGACAAGTGACAGGTGACAGGTCACAAGTGACAGGTGACAGGTGACAGGTGACAGGTGACAGTGGCAGTTGACAGGTCACAGGTCACAGGTGACAGGTGACAGGTGACAGGTGACAGGTGACAGGTGACAGGTGACAGGTGACAGTGACAGGTGACAGGTGACAGGTGACAAGTGACAGGTGACAGGTGGCAGTTGACAGGTGACAGGTGACAGGTGACAGGTGAAAGGTGACAGGTGACAGGTGACAGGTGACAGGTGACAGGTGACAGGTGACAGGTGACAGGTGACAGGTGACAGGTGACAGGTGACAGGTGACAGGTGACAGGTGACAGGTGACAGGTGACAGGTGACAGGTGACAGGTGACAGGTGACAGGTGACAGGTGACAGGTGACAGGTGACAGGTGACAGGTGACAGGTGACAGGTGACAGGTGACAAGTGACAGGTGACAGGTGACAAGTGACAAGTGACAGATGACAAGTGACAAGTGACAGGTGACAGGTGACAAGTGACAGGTGACAGGTGGCAGTTGACAGGTGAGACAGGTGACAGCTGACAGGTGACAGGTGACAGGTGACAGGTGACAGGTGACAGGTGACAGGTGACAGGTGACAGGTGACAGGTGACAGGTGACAGGTGACAGGTGACAGGTGACAGGTGACAGGTGACAGGTGACAGGTGACAGGTGACAGGTGACAGGTGACAGGTGACAGGTGACAGGTGACAGGTGACAGGTGACAGGTGACAGGTGACAGGTGACAGGTGACAGGTGACAGGTGACAGGTGACAAGTGACAAGTGACAGGTGACAGGTGACAAGTGACAAGTGACAGATGACAAGTGACAAGTGACAGGTCACAGGTCACAGGTGACAGGTGACAGGTGACAGGTGACAGGTGACAGTGACAGGTGACAGGTGACAGGTGACAGGTGACAGGTGACAAGTGACAAGTGACAGATGACAAGTGACAGGTGACAGGTGACAGGTGACAGGTGACAGGTGACAGGTGACAGGTGACAACTGACAAGTGACAGTGACAGGTGACAGGTGACAGGTGACAGGTGACAGGTGACAGGTGACAGGTGACAGGTGACAGGTGACAAGTGACAGGTGACAGGTGACAAGTGACAGGTGACAGGTGACTGGTGACAGTGACAGGTGACAGGTGACAGGTGACAGGTGTCAGGTGACAGGTGACTGGTGACAGGTGACAGGTGACAGGTGACAGGTGACAGGTGACAAGTGACAGGTGACAGGTGACAGGTGACAGGTGATAGGTGACAGGTGACAGGTGACAGGTGACAGGTGACAGGTAACAGGTGACAGGTGACAGGTGACAGGTGACAGGTGACAGGTGACAGGTGACAGGTGACAGGTGACAGGTGACAGGTGACAGGTGACAGGTGACAAGTGACAAGTGACAGGTGACAGGTGACAAGTGACAAGTGACAGATGACAAGTGACAAGTGACAGGTGACAGGTGACAGGTGACAGGTGACAGTGACAGGTGACAGGTGACAGGTGACAGGTGACAGGTGACAAGTGACAAGTGACAGGTGACAGGTGACAGGTGACAAGTGACAGGTGACAGGTCACAAGTGACAGGTGACAGGTGACAGTGACAGGTGACAGGTGACAGGTGACAGGTGACAGGTGACAGGTGACAGGTGACAAGTGACAAGTGACAGGTGACAGGTGACAAGTGACAGGTGACAGGTCACAAGTGACAGGTGACAGGTGACAGTGACAGGTGACAGGTGACAGGTGACAGGTGACAGGTGACAGGTGACAGTGACAGGTGACAGGTGACAGGTGACAGGTGACAGGTGACAAGTGACAAGTGACAGGTGACAGGTGACAGGTGACAGGTGACAGGTGACAGGTGACAGTGACAGGTGACAGGTGACAGGTGACAGGTGACAGGTGACAAGTGACAAGTGACAGGTGACAGGTGACAAGTGACAGGTGACAGGTCACAAGTGACAGGTGACAGGTGACAGTGACAGGTGACAGGTGACAGGTGACAGGTGACAGGTGACAGGTGACAGGTGACAGGTGACGGGTGACAGGTGACAGGTGACAGGTGACAGGTGACAGGTGACAGGTGACAGGTGACAGTTGACAGGTGACAGGTGACAGGTGACAGGTGACAGGTGACAGGTGACAGGTGACAGGTGACAGGTGACAGGTGACAGGTGACAGGTGACAGTGACAGGTGACAGGTGACAGGTGACAGGTGACAGGTGACAGGTGACAAGTGACAAGTGACAGGTGACAAGTGACAGGTGACAGGTCACAAGTGACAGGTGACAGGTGACAGTGACAGGTGACAGGTGACAGGTGACAGGTGACAGGTGACAGGTGACAGGTGACGAGTGACAGGTGACAGGTGACAGGTGACAGGTGACAGGTGACAGGTGACAGGTGACAGGTGACAGGTGACAGGTGACAGGTGACAGGTGACAGGTGACAGGTGACAGGTGACAGGTGACAAGTGACAAGTGACAGGTGACAGGTGACAAGTGACAGATGACAAGTGACAAGTGACAGGTGACAGGTGACAGGTGACAGGTGACAGGTGACAGTGACAGGTGACAGGTGACAGGTGACAAGTGACAGGTGACAGGTGACAAGTGACAAGTGACAGGTGACAAGTGACAGGTGACAGGTCACAAGTGACAGGTGACAGGTGACAGGTGACAGGTGACAGTGGCAGTTGACAGGTCACAGGTCACAGGTGACAGGTGACAGGTGACAGGTGACAGGTGACAGGTGACAGGTGACAGGTGACAGTGACAGGTGACAGGTGACAGGTGACAAGTGACAGGTGACAGGTGGCAGTTGACAGGTGACAGGTGACAGGTGACAGGTGACAGGTGACAGGTGACAGGTGACAGGTGACAGGTGACAGGTGACAGGTGACAGGTGACAGGTGACAGGTGACAGGTGACAGGTGACAGGTGACAGGTGACAGGTGACAGGTGACAGGTGACAGGTGACAGGTGACAGGTGACAGGTGACAGGTGACAGGTGACAGGTGACAGGTGACAGGTGACAGGTGACAGGTGACAGGTGACAGGTGACAGGTGACAGGTGACAAGTGACAGGTGACAGGTGACAAGTGACAAGTGACAGATGACAAGTGACAAGTGACAGGTGACAGGTGACAAGTGACAGGTGACAGGTGGCAGTTGACAGGTGAGACAGGTGACAGCTGACAGGTGACAGGTGACAGGTGACAGGTGACAGGTGACAGGTGACAGGTGACAGGTGACAGGTGACAGGTGACAGGTGACAGGTGACAGGTGACAGGTGACAGGTGACAGGTGACAGGTGACAGGTGACAGGTGACAGGTGACAGGTGACAGGTGACAGGTGACAGGTGACAGGTGACAGGTGACAGGTGACAGGTGACAGGTGACAGGTGACAGGTGACAGGTGACAAGTGACAAGTGACAGGTGACAGGTGACAAGTGACAAGTGACAGATGACAAGTGACAAGTGACAGGTCACAGGTCACAGGTGACAGGTGACAGGTGACAGGTGACAGGTGACAGTGACAGGTGACAGGTGACAGGTGACAGGTGACAGGTGACAAGTGACAAGTGACAGATGACAAGTGACAGGTGACAGGTGACAGGTGACAGGTGACAGGTGACAGGTGACAGGTGACAACTGACAAGTGACAGTGACAGGTGACAGGTGACAGGTGACAGGTGACAGGTGACAGGTGACAGGTGACAGGTGACAGGTGACAAGTGACAGGTGACAGGTGACAAGTGACAGGTGACAGGTGACTGGTGACAGTGACAGGTGACAGGTGACAGGTGACAGGTGTCAGGTGACAGGTGACTGGTGACAGGTGACAGGTGACAGGTGACAGGTGACAGGTGACAAGTGACAGGTGACAGGTGACAGGTGACAGGTGATAGGTGACAGGTGACAGGTGACAGGTGACAGGTGACAGGTAACAGGTGACAGGTGACAGGTGACAGGTGACAGGTGACAGGTGACAGTGACAGGTGACAGGTGACAGGTGACAGGTGACAGGTGACAAGTGACAAGTGACAGGTGACAGGTGACAGGTGACAAGTGACAGGTGACAGGTCACAAGTGACAGGTGACAGGTGACAGGTGACAACTGACAAGTGACAGTGACAGGTGACAGGTGACAGGTGACAGGTGACAGGTGACAAGTGACAAGTGACAGGTGACAGGTGACAAGTGACAAGTGACAGATGACAAGTGACAAGTGACAGGTCACAGGTCACAGGTGACAGGTGACAGGTGACAGGTGACAGGTGACAGTGACAGGTGACAGGTGACAGGTGATAGGTGACAGGTGACAGGTGACAGGTGACAGGTGACAGGTAACAGGTGACAGGTGACAGGTGACAGGTGACAGGTGACAGGTGACAGGTGACAGGTGACAGGTGACAGGTGACAGGTGACAGGTGACAGGTGACAAGTGACAAGTGACAGGTGACAGGTGACAAGTGACAAGTGACAGATGACAAGTGACAAGTGACAGGTGACAGGTGACAGGTGACAGGTGACAGTGACAGGTGACAGGTGACAGGTGACAGGTGACAGGTGACAAGTGACAAGTGACAGGTGACAGGTGACAGGTGACAAGTGACAGGTGACAGGTCACAAGTGACAGGTGACAGGTGACAGTGACAGGTGACAGGTGACAGGTGACAGGTGACAGGTGACAGGTGACAGGTGACAGGTGACAAGTGACGGGTGACAGGTGACAGGCGACAGGTGACAGGTGACAGGTGACAGGTGACAGGTGACAAGTGACGGGTGACAGGTGACAGGCGACAGGTGACAGGTGACAGGTGACAGGTGACAGGTGACAGGTGACAGGTGACAGGTGACAGGTGACAGGTGACAGGTGACAGGTGACAGGTGACAGGTGACAGGTGACAGGTGATAGGTGACAGGTGACAGGTGACAGGTGACAGGTGACAGGTGACAGGTGACAGGTGACAGGTGACAGGTGACAGGTGACAGGTGACAGGTGACAGGTGACAGGTGACAGGTGACAGGTGACAGGTGACAGGTGACAGGTGACAGGTGACAGGTGACAGGTGACAGGTGACAGGTGACAGGTGACAGGTGACAGGTGACAGGTGACAGGTGACAGGTGACAGGTGGCAAGTGACAGGTAACAGTTGACAGGTGACAGGTGACAGGTGACAAGTGACAGGTGACAGATGACAGGTGACAGGTGACAGGTGACACGTGACAGGTGACAGGTGACAGGTGAAAGGTGACAGGTGACAGGCGACAGGTGACAGGTGACAGGTGACAGGTGACAGGTGACAGGTGACAGGTGACAGGTGACAGGTGACAGGTGACAGGTGACAGGTGACAAGTGACAAGTGACAGGTGACAGGTGACAAGTGACAAGTGACAGATGACAAGTGACAGGTGACAGGTGACAGGTGACAGTGACAGGTGACAGGTGACAGGTGACAGGTGACAGGTGACAGGTGACAAGTGACAAGTGACAGGTGACAAGTGACAGGTGACAGGTGACAGGTCACACGTGACAGGTGACAGGTGACAGGTGACAGTGACAGGTGACAGGTGACAGGTGACAGTGACAGGTGACAGGTCACAGGTCACAGGTGACAGGTGACAGGTGACAGGTGACAGGTGACAGGTGACAGGTGACAGGTGACAGTGACAGGTGACAGGTGATAGGTGACAGGTGACAAGTGACAGGTGACAGGTGGCACGTGACAGGTGACAGGTGACAGGTGACAGGTGACAGGTGACAGGTGACAGGTGACAGGTGACAGGTGACAGTGACAGGTGACAGGTGACAGGTGACAGGTGACAGGTGACAAGTGACAGGTGACAGGTGGCAGTTGACAATTGACAGGTGGCAGGTGACAGTGATAGGTGACAGGTGACAGGTGACAGGTGACAGGTGACAGGTGACAGGTGACAGGTGACAGGTGACAGGTGACAGGTGACAAGTGACAGGTGACAGGTGACACGTGACAGGTGACAGTGACAGGTGACAGGTGACAGGTGACAGGTGACAGGTGACAGGTGACAGGTGACAGGTGACAGGTGACAGGTGACAGGTGACAGGTGACAGGTGACAGGTGATAGGTGACAGGTGACAGGTGACAGGTGACAGGTGACAGGTGACAGGTGACAGGTGACAGGTGACAGGTGACAGGTGACAGGTGACAGGTGACAGGTGACAGGTGACAGGTGACAGGTGACAGGTGACAGGTGACAGGTGACAGGTGACAGGTGACAGGTGACAAGTGACAGGTGACAGGTGACAGGTGACAAGTGACAGGTGACAGGTGACACGTGACAGGTGACAGTGACAGGTGACAGGTGACAGGTGACAGGTGACAGGTGACAGGTGACAGGTGACAGGTGACAGGTAACAGATGACAGATGACAGTTGACAGGTGACAGGTGACAGGTGACAGGTGACAGGTGACAGGTGACAGGTGACAGGTGACAGGTGACAGGTGACAGGTGACAGTGACAGGTGACAGGTAACAGTTGACAGGTGACAGGTGACAAGTGACAGGTGACAAGTGACAGGTGACAGGTGACAGGTGACAGGTCACAGGTCACAGGTGACAGGTGACAGGTGACAGGTGACAGGTGACAGGTGACAGGTGACAGGTGACAGTGACAGGTGACAGGTGATAGGTGACAGGTGACAAGTGACAGGTGACAGGTGGCACGTGACAGGTGACAGGTGACAGGTGACAGGTGACAGGTGACAGGTGACAGGTGACAGGTGACAGGTGACAGTGACAGGTGACAGGTGACAGGTGACAGGTGACAGGTGACAGGTGACAAGTGACAGGTGACAGGTGGCAGTTGACAATTGACAGGTGGCAGGTGACAGTGATAGGTGACAGGTGACAGGTGACAGGTGACAGGTGACAGGTGACAGGTGACAGGTGACAGGTGACAGGTGACAGGTGACAAGTGACAGGTGACAGGTGACACGTGACAGGTGACAGTGACAGGTGACAGGTGACAGGTGACAGGTGACAGGTGACAGGTGACAGGTGACAGGTGACAGGTAACAGATGACAGATGACAGTTGACAGGTGACAGGTGACAGGTGACAGGTGACAGGTGACAGGTGACAGGTGACAGGTGACAGGTGACAGGTGACAGGTGACAGTGACAGGTGACAGGTAACAGTTGACAGGTGACAGGTGACAAGTGACAGGTGACAAGTGACAGGTGACAGGTGACAGTTGACAGGTGACAGGTGACAAGTGACAGGTGACAAGTGACAGGTGACAGGTGACAGGTGACAGGTGACAGGTGACAGGTGACAGGTGACAGGTGACAGGTGACAGGTGACAGGTGACAGGTGACAGGTGACAGGTGACAGGTGACAGGTGACAGGTGACAGGTGACAGGTGACAGGTGACAGGTGACAGGTGACAGGTGACAGGTGACAGGTGACAGGTGACAGGTGACAGGTGACAGGTGACAGGTGACAGGTGACAGGTGACAGGTGACAGGTGACAGGTGCCAGGTGACAGGTGACAATTGACAGGTGACAGGTGACAGGTGACAGGTGAAAGGTGACAAGTGACAGGTGACAGGTGCAAGTGACAGGTGACAGTGAAAGGTGACAGGTGACAGGTGACAGGTGACAGGTAACAGGTGACAGGTGACAGGTGACAGTTGACAGGTGACAGGTGACAGGTGACAGGTGACAGGTGACAGGTGACAGGTGAAAGTGACAGGTGACAGGTGACAGGTGACAGGTGACAGGTGACAGGTGACAGGTGACAGGTGACAGGTGACAGGTGACAGGTGACAGGTGACAGGTGACAGGTGACAGGTGACAGGTGACAGGTGACAGGTGACAGGTGACAGGTGACAGGTGACAGGTGACAGGTGACAGGTGACAGGTGACAGGTGACAGGTGCCAGGTGACAGGTGACAATTGACAGGTGACAGGTGACAGGTGAAAGGTGACAAGTGACAGGTGACAGGTGCAAGTGACAGGTGACAGGTGACAGTGAAAGGTGACAGGTGACAGGTGACAGGTGACAGGTAACAGGTGACAGGTGACAGTTGACAAGTGACAGGTGACAGGTGGCAGGTGACAAGTGACAGGTGACAGGTGACAGGTGACAGGTGACAGTGAGAGGTGACAGGTGACAGGTGACAGGTGACAGGTGACAGGTGACAGGTGACAGGTGACAGGTGACAGGTGACAGGTGACAGGTGACAGGTGACAGGTGACAGGTGACAAGTGACAGGTGACAGGTGACAGGTGACAACTGACAAGTGACAGTGACAGGTGACAGGTGACAGGTGACAGGTGACAGGTGACAGGTGACAGGTGACAGGTGACAGGTGACAGGTGACAAGTGACAGGTGACAGGTGACAAGTGACAGGTGACAGTGAGAGGTGACAGGTGACAGGTGACAGGTGACAGGTGACAGGTGACAGGTGACAGGTGACAGGTGACAGGTGACAGGCGACAGGTGACAGGTGACAGGTGACAGGTGACAAGTGACAAGTGACAGGTGACAAGTGACAAGTGACAGATGACAAGTGACAAGTGACAGGTGACAGGTGACAGTGACAGGTGACAGGTGACGGGTGACAGGTGACAGGTGACAGGTGACAGGTGACAGGTGACAGGTGACAAGTGACAGTTGACAAGTGACAGGTGACAGGTGGCAGGTGACAAGTGACAGGTGACAGGTGACAGGTGACAGGTGACAGGTGACAGTAAGAGGTGACAGGTGACAGGTGACAGGTGACAGGTGACAGGTGACAGGTGACAGGTGACAGGTGACAGGTGACAGGTAACAGGTGACAGGTGACAGTTGACAAGTGACAGGTGACAGGTGGCAGGTGACAAGTGACAGGTGACAGGTGACAGGTGACAGGTGACAGTGAGAGGTGACAGGTGACAGGTGACAGGTGACAGGTGACAGGTGACAGGTGACAGGTGACAGGTGACAGGCGACAGGTGACAGGTGACAGGTGACAGGTGCCAGGTGACAGGTGACAATTGACAGGTGACAGGTGACAGGTGAAAGGTGACAAGTGACAGGTGACAGGTGCAAGTGACAGGTGACAGGTGACAGTGAAAGGTGACAGTGAGAGGTGACAGGTGACAGGTGACAGGTGACAGGTGACAGGTGACAGGTGACAGGTGACAGGTGACAGGTGACAGGTGACAGGTGACAGGTGACAGGTGACAGGTGACAGGTGACAAGTGACAGGTGACAGGTGACAACTGACAAGTGACAGTGACAGGTGACAGGTGACAGGTGACAGGTGACAGGTGACAGGTGACAGGTGACAGGTGACAGTGAAAGGTGACAGTGAGAGGTGACAGGTAACAGGTGACAGGTGACAGTTGACAAGTGACAGGTGACAGGTGGCAGGTGACAAGTGACAGGTGACAGGTGACAGGTGACAGGTGACAGTGAGAGGTGACAGGTGACAGGTGACAGGTGACAGGTGACAGGTGACAGGTGACAGGTGACAGGTGACAGGTGACAGGTGACAGGTGACAGGTGACAGGTGACAGGTGACAGGTGACAAGTGACAGGTGACAGGTGACAGGTGACAACTGACAAGTGACAGTGACAGGTGACAGGTGACAGGTGACAGGTGACAGGTGACAGGTGACAGGTGACAGGTGACAGGTGACAAGTGACAGGTGACAGGTGACAGGTGACAGGTGACAGTGAGAGGTGACAGGTGACAGGTGACAGGTGACAGGTGACAGGTGACAGGTGACAGGTGACAGGTGACAGGCGACAGGTGACAGGTGACAGGTGACAGGTGACAAGTGACAAGTGACAGGTGACAAGTGACAAGTGACAGATGACAAGTGACAAGTGACAGGTGACAGGTGACAGGTGACAGGTGACAGGTGACAGTGACAGGTGACAGGTGACGGGTGACAGGTGACAGGTGACAGGTGACAGGTGACAAGTGACAGTTGACAAGTGACAGGTGACAGGTGGCAGGTGACAAGTGACAGGTGACAGGTGACAGGTGACAGGTGACAGTGAGAGGTGACAGGTGACAGGTGACAGGTGACAGGTGACAGGTGACAGGTGACAGGTGACAGGTGACAGGTGACAGGTGACAGGTAACAGGTGACAGGTGACAGTTGACAAGTGACAGGTGACAGGTGGCAGGTGACAAGTGACAGGTGACAGGTGACAGGTGACAGGTGACAGTGAGAGGTGACAGGTGACAGGTGACAGGTGACAGGTGACAGGTGACAGGTGACAGGTGACAGGTGACAGGTGACAGGTGACAGGCGACAGGTGACAGGTGACAGGTGACAGGTGACAGGTGACAGGTGACAGGTGACAGGTGACAGGTGACAACTGACAAGTGACAGTGACAGGTGACAGGTGACAGGTGACAGGTGACAGGTGACAGGTGACAGGTGACAGGTGACAGGTGACAAGTGACAGGTGACAGGTGACAAGTGACAGGTGACAGGTGACAGGTGACTGGTGACAGTGACAGGTGACAGGTAACAGGTGACAGGTGTCAGGTGACGGGTGACAGGTGACAGGTGACAGGTGACAGGTGACAGGTGACAGGTGACAGGTGACAAGTGACAGGTGACAGGTGATAGGTGACAGGTGACAGGTGATAGGTGACAGGTGACAGGTGACAGGTGACAGGTGACAGGTGACAGGTGACAGGTGACAGGTGACAGGTGACAGGTGACAGGTGACAGGTGCAGGTGACAGGTGACAGGTGACAGGGGACAAGTGACAAGTGACAGGTGACAGGTGACAAGTGACAAGTGACAGATGACAAGTGACAAGTGACAGGTGACAGGTGACAGGTGACAGGTGACAGTGACAGGTGACAGGTGACAGGTGACAGGTGACAGGTGACAGGTGACAAGTGACAAGTGACAGGTGACAGGTGACAAGTGACAGGTGACAGGTCACAAGTGACAGGTGACAGGTGACAGTGACAGGTGACAGGTGACAGGTGACAGGTGACAGGTGACAGGTGACAGGTGACAGGTGACAGGTGACAGGTGACAGGTGACAGGTGACAGGTGACAGGTGACAGGTGACAGGTGACAGGTGACAGGTGACAGGTGACAGGTGACAGGTGACAGGTGACAGGTGACAGGTGACAGGTGACAGGTGACAGGTGACAGGTGACAGGTGACAGGTGACAGGTGACAGGTGACAGGTGACAGGTGACAGGTGACAGGTGACAGGTGACAGGTGACAGGTGACAGGTGACAGGTGACAGTTGACAGGTGACAGGTGACAGGTGACAGGTGACAGGTGACAGGTGACAGGTGACAGGTGACAGGTGACAGGTGACAGGTGACAGGTGACAGGTGACAGGTGACAGGTGACAAGTGACAAGTGACAGGTGACAGGTGACAAGTGACAAGTGACAGATGACAAGTGACAAGTGACAGGTGACATGTGACAGGTGACAGGTGACAGGTGACAGTGACAGGTGACAGGTGACGGGTGACAGGTGACAGGTGACAGGTGACAGGTGACAGGTGACAAGTGACAGGTGACAGGTGACAAGTGACAGGTGACAGGTGACAGGTCACAAGTGACAGGTGACAGGTGACAGGTGACAGTGACAGGTGACAGGTGACAGGTGACAGTGACAGGTGACAGGTCACAGGTCACAGGTGACAGGTGACAGGTGAAAGGTGACAGGTGACAGGTGACAGGTGACAGTGACAGGTGACAGGTGACAGGTGACAGGTGACAAGTGACAGGTGACAGGTGGCACGTGACAGGTGACAGGTGACAGGTGACAGGTGACAGGTGACAGGTGACAGGTGACAGGTGACAGGTGACAGGTGACAGGTGACAGGTGACAGGTGACAGGTGACAGGTGACAGGTGACAGGTGACAGGTGACAGTGACAGGTGACAGGTGACAGGTGACAACTGACAAGTGACAGTGACAGGTGACAGGTGACAGGTGACAGGTGACAGGTGACAGGTGACAAGTGACAGGTGACAGGTGACAAGTGACAGGTGACAGGTGACAGGTGACTGGTGACAGGTGACAGGTGACAGTGACAGGTGACAGGTAACAGTTGACAGTTGACAGGTGACAAGTGACAGGTGACAGGTGACAGGTGACAGGTGACAGGTGACAGGTGAAAGGTGACAGGTGACAGGTGACAGGTGACAGGTGACAGGTGACAGGTGACAGGTGACAGGTGACAGGTGACAGGTGACAGGTGACAGGTGACAGGTGACAGGTGACAGGTGACAGGTGACAGGTGACAGGTGACAGGTGACAGGTGACAGGTGACAGGTGACAGGTGACAGGTGACAGGTGACAGGTTACAGGTGACAGGTGACAGGTGACAGGTGACAGGTGACAGGTGACAATTGACAGGTGACAGGTGACAGGTGACAGGTGAAAGGTGACAAGTGACAGGTGACAGTGAAAGGTGACAGGTGACAGGTGACAGGTGACAGGTGACAGGTGACAGGTAACAGGTGACAGGTGACAGTTGACAGGTGACAGGTGACAGGTGACAGGTGACAGGTGAAAGTGACAGGTGACAGGTGACAGGTGACAGGTGACAGGTGACAGGTGACAGGTGACAGGTGACAGGTGACAGGTGACAGGTGACAGGTGAAAGTGACAAGTGACAGGTGACAGGTGACAGGTGACAGGTGACAGGTGACAGGTGACAGGTGACAGGTGACAGGTGACAGGTGACAGGTGACAGGTGACAGGTGACAGGTGACAGGTGACAGGTGACAGGTGACAGGTGACAGGTGACAGGTGACAGGTGACAGGTGACAGGTGACAGGTGACAGGTGACAGGTGACAGGTGACAGGTGACAGTGACAGGTGACAGGTGACAGGTGACAAGTGACAGGTGACAGGCGGCAGGTGACAAGTGACAGGTGACAGGTGACAGGTGACAGGTGACAGTGATAGGTGACAGGTGACAGGTGACAGGTGACAGGTGACAGGTGACAGGTGACAGGTGACAGGTGACAGGTGACAGGTGACAGGTGACAGGTGACAGGTGACAGGTGACAGGTGACAGGTGACAGGTGACAGGTGACAGGTGACAGGTGACAGGTGACAGGTGACAGGTGACAGGTGACAGGTGACAGGTGACAGGTGACAGGTGACAGGTGACAGGTGACAGGTGACAGGTGACAGGTGCCAGGTGACAGGTGACAGGTGACAGGTGACAGATGACAGTTGACAGGTGACAGGTGACAGGTGACAGGTGACAGGTGACAGGTGACAGGTGACAGGTGACAGGTGACAGTTGACAAGTGACAGGTGACAGGTGACAGGTGACAGGTGACAGGTGACAGGTGACAGGTGACAGGTCACAAGTGACAGGTGACAGGTGACAGGTGACAGGTGACAGGTGACAGGTGACAGGTGACAAGTGACAGGTGACAGGTGACAGGTGACAGGTGACAGGTGACAGATGACAGGTGACAGGTGACAGGTGACAGGTGACAGGTGACAGGTGACAGGTGACAGGTGACAGGTGACAGGTGACAGGTGACAGGTGACAGGTGACAGGTGACAGGTGACAGGTGACAGGTGACAGGTGACAGGTGACAGGTGACAGGTGACAGGTGACAGGTGACAGGTGACAGGTGACAGGTGACAGGTGACAGGTCACAAGTGACAGGTGACAGGTGACAGGTGACAGGTGACAGGTGACAGGTCACAAGTGACAGGTGACAGGTGACAGGTGACAGGTGACAGGTGACAGGTGACAGGTGACAGGTGACAGGTGACAGGTGACAGGTGACAGGTGACAGGTGACAGGTGACAGGTGACAGGTGACAGGTGACAGGTGACAGGTGACAGGTGACAGTTGACAAGTGACAGGTGACAGGTGACAGGTGACAGGTGACAGGTGACAGGTGACAGGTGACAGGTGACAGGTGACAGGTGACAGGTCACAAGTGACAGGTGACAGGTGACAGGTGACAGGTGACAGGTGACAGGTGACAGGTGACAGGTGACAAGTGACAGGTGACAGGTGACAGGTGACAGGTGACAGGTGATAGGTGACAGGTGACAGGTGACAGGTCACAAGTGACAGGTGACAGGTGACAGGTGACAGGTGACAGGTGACAGGTGACAGGTGACAAGTGACAGGTGACAGGTGACAGGTGACAGGTGACAGGTGACAGATGACAGGTGACAGGTGACAGGTGACAGGTGACAGGTGACAGGTGACAGGTGACAGGTGACAGGTGACAGGTGACAGGTGACAGGTGACAGGTGACAGGTGACAGGTGACAGGTGACCGGTGACAGGTGACAGGTGACAGGTGACAGGTGACAGGTGACAGGTGACAGGTCACAAGTGACAGGTGACAGGTGACAGGTGACAGGTGACAGGTGACAGGTCACAAGTGACAGGTGACAGGTGACAGGTGACAGGTGACAGGTGACAGGTGACAGGTGACAGTTGACAGGTGACAGGTGACAGGTGACAGGTGACAGGTGACAGGTGACAGGTGACAGGTGACAGGTGACAGGTGACAGGTGACAGGTGACAGGTGACAGGTGACAGGTGACAGGTGACAGGTGACAGGTGACAGGTGACAGGTGACAGGTGACAGGTGACAGGTGACAGGTGACAGGTGACAGGTGACAGGTGACAGGTGACAGGTGACAGGTGACAAGTGACAAGTGACAGGTGACAAGTGACAAGTGACAGGTGACAGGTGACAGGTGACAAGTGACAGGTGACATGTGACAGGTGACAGGTGACAGGTGACAGGTGACAGGTGACAGGTGACAGGTGACAGGTGACAGGTGACAGGTGACAGGTGACAGGTGACAGGTGACAGGTGACAGGTGACAGGTGACAGGTGACAGGTGACAGGTGACAGGTGACAGGTGACAGGTGACAGGTGACAGGTGACAGGTGACAGGTGACAGGTGACAGGTGACAGGTGACAGGTGACAGGTGACAGGTGACAGGTGACAGTGACAGGTGACAGGTGACAGGTGACAGGTGACAGGTGACAGATGACAGGTGACAGGTGACAGGTGACAGGTGACAGGTGACAGGTGACAGGTGACAGGTGACAGGTGACAGGTGACAGGTGACAGGTGACAGTGACAGGTGACAGGTGACAGGTGACAGGTGACAGGTGACAGGTGACAGGTGACAGGTGACAGGTGACAGGTGACAGGTGACAGGTGACAGGTGACAGGTGACAGGTGACAGGTGACAGGTGACAGGTGACAGGTGACAGTGACAGGTGACAGGTGACAGGTGACAGGTGACAGGTGACAGGTGACAGGTGACAGGTGACAGGTGACAGGTGACAGGTGACAGGTGACAGGTGACAGGTGACAGGTCACAAGTGACAGGTGACAGGTGACAGGTGACAGGTGACAGGTGACAGGTCACAAGTGACAGGTGACAGGTGACAGGTGACAGGTGACAGGTGACACGTGACAGGTGACAGTGACAGGTGACAGGTGACAAGTGACAGGTGACAGGTGGCAGTTGACAATTGACAGATGACAGTGATAGGTGACAGGTGACAGGTGACAGGTGACAGGTGACAGGTGACAGGTGACAGGTGACAGGTGACAGGTGACAGGTGACAGGTGACAGGTGACAGGTGACAGGTGACAGGTGACAGGTGACAGGTGACAGTGACAGGTGACAGGTGACAGGTGACAGGTGACAGGTGACAGGTGACAGGTGACAGGTGACAGGTGACAGGTGACAGGTGACAGGTGACAGGTGACAGGTGACAGGTGACAGGTGACAGGTGACAGGTGACAGGTGACAGTGACAGGTGACAGGTGACAGGTGACAGGTGACAGGTGACAGGTGACAGGTGACAGGTGACAGGTGACAGGTGACTGGTGACAGGTGACAGGTGACAGGTGACAGGGACAGGTGACAGGTGACAGGTGACAGTGACAGGTGACAGGTGACAGGTGACAGGTGACAAGTGACAGGTGACAGGTGGCAGTTGACAATTGACAGGTGACAGTGATAGGTGACAGGTGACAGGTGACAGGTGACAGGTGACAGGTGACAGGTGACAGGTGACAGGTGACAGGTGACAGGTGACTGGTGACAGGTGACAGGTGACAGGTGACAGGTGACAGGTGACAGGTGACAGGTGACAGTGACAGGTGACAGGTGACAGGTGACAGGTGACAAGTGACAGGTGACAGGTGGCAGTTGACAATTGACAGGTGACAGTGATAGGTGACAGGTGACAGGTGACAGGTGACAGGTGACAGGTGACAGGTGACAGGTGACAGGTGACAGGTGACAGGTGACAGGTGACAAGTGACAGGTGACAGGTGACACGTGACAGGTGACAGTGACAGGTGACAGGTGACAGGTGACAGGTGACAGGTGACAGGCAACAGATGACAGATGACAGTTGACAGGTGACAGTGACAGGTGACACGTGACAGGTGACAGGTGACAGGTGACAGGTGACAGGTGACAGGTGACAGGTGACAGGTGACAGGTGACAGGTGACAGGTGACAGGTGACAGGTGACAGGTGACAGGTGACAGGTGACAGGTGACAGGTGACAGGTGACAGGTGACAGGTGACAGGTGACAGGTGACAGGTGACAGGTGACAGGTGACAAGTGACAAGTGACAGGTGACAGGTGACAGGTGACAAGTGACAGGTGACAGGTGACAGGTGACAGGTGACATGTGACAGGTGACAGGTGACAGGTGACAGGTGACAGGTGACAGGTGACAGGTGACAGGTGACAGGTGACAGGTGACAGGTGACAGGTGACAGGTGACAGGTGACAGGTGACAGGTGACAGGTGACAGGTGACAGGTGACAGGTGACAGGTGACAGGTGACAGGTGACAGGTGACAGGTGACAGGTGACAGGTGACAGGTGACAGGTGACAGGTGACAGGTGACAGGTGACAGGTGACAGTGACAGGTGACAGGTGACAGGTGACAGGTGACAGGTGACAGGTGACAGGTGACAGGTGACAGGTGACAGGTGACAGGTGACAGGTGACAGGTGACAGGTGACAGGTGACAGGTGACAGGTGACAGGTGACAGGTGACAGTGACAGGTGACAGGTGACAGGTGACAGGTGACAGGTGACAGGTGACAGGTGACAGGTGACAGGTGACAGGTGACAGGTGACAGGCGACAGGTGACAGGTGACTGGTGACAGGTGACAGGTGACAGGTGACAGGTGACAGGTGACAGGTGACAGGTGACAGTGACAGGTGACAGGTGACAGGTGACAAGTGACAGGTGACAGGTGGCAGTTGACAATTGACAGGTGACAGTGATAGGTGACAGGTGACAGGTGACAGGTGACAGGTGACAGGTGACAGGTGACAGGTGACAGGTGACAGGTGACAGGTGACAAGTGACAGGTGACAGGTGACACGTGACAGGTGACAGTGACAGGTGACAGGTGACAGGTGACAGGTGACAGGTGACAGGTGACAGGCAACAGATGACAGATGACAGTTGACAGGTGACAGGTGACAGGTGACAGGTGACAGGTGACAGGTGACAGGCAACAGATGACAGATGACAGGTGACAGGTGACAGGTGACAGGTGACAGTGACAGGTGACAGGTAACAGTTGACAGTTGACAGGTGACAAGTGACAGGTGACAGGTGACAGGTGACAGGTGACAGGTGACAGGTGACAGGTGACAGGTGACAGGTGACAGGTGACAGGTGACAGGTGACAGGTGACAGGTGACAGGTGACAGGTGACAGGTGACAGGTGACAGGTGACAGGTTACAGGTGACAGGTGACAGGTGACAGGTGACAATTGATAGGTGATAGGTGACAGTTGACAGGTGAAAGGTGACAAGTGACAGGTGACAGGTGAAAGTGACAGGTGACAGGTGACAGTGAAAGGTGACAGGTGACAGGTGACAGGTAACAGGTGACAGGTGACAGTTGACAGGTGACAGGTGACAGGTGACAGGTGACAGGTGACAGGTGACAGGTGACAGGTGACAGGTGACAGGTGACAGGTGACAGGTGACAGGTGACAGGTGAAAGTGACAGGTGACAGGTGACAGGTGACAGGTGACAGGTGACAGGTGACAGGTGACAGGTGACAGGTGACAGGTGACAGGTGACAGGTGACAGGTGACAGGTGACAGGTGACAGGTGACAGGTGACAGGTGACAGGTGAAAGTGACAGGTGACAGGTGACAGGTGACAGGTGATAGGTGACAGGTGACAGGTGACAGGTGACAGGTGACAGGTGACAGGTGACAGGTGACAGGTGACAGGTGACAGGTGACAGGTGACAGGTGAAAGTGACAGGTGACAGGTGACAGGTGACAGGTGACAGGTGACAGGTGACAGGTGACAGGTGACAGGTGACAGGTGACAGGTGACAGGTGACAGGTGACAGGTGACAGGTGACAGGTGACAGGTGACAGGTGACAGGTGACAGGTGACAGGTGACAGGTGACAGGTGACAGGTGACAGGTGACAGGTGACAGGTGACAGGTGACAGGTGACAGGTGACAGGTGACAGGTGACAGGTGACAGGTGACAGGTGACAGGTGACAGTGACAGGTGACAGGTGACAGGTGACAAGTGACAGGTGACAGGTGGCAGGTGACAAGTGACAGGTGACAGGTGACAGGTGACAGGTGACAGGTGACAGGTGACAGGTGACAGGTGACAGGTGACAGGTGACAGGTGACAGGTGACAGGTGACAGGTGACAGGTGACAGGTGACAGGTGACAGGTGACAGGTGACAGGTGACAGATGACAGTTGACAGGTGACAGGTGACAGGTGACAGGTGACAGGTGACAGGTGACAGGTGACAGTTGACAAGTGACAGGTGACAGGTGACAGGTGACAGGTGACAGGTGACAGGTAACAGGTGACAGGTGACATGTCACAAGTGACAGGTGACAGGTGACAGGTGACAGGTGACAGGTGACAGGTGACAGGTGACAGGTGACAAGTGACAGGTGACAGGTGACAGGTGACAGGTGACAGGTGACAGGTGACAGGTGACAGGTGACAGGTGACAGGTGACAGGTGACAGGTGACAGGTGACAGGTGACAGGTGACAGGTGACAGGTGACAGGTGACAGGTGACAGGTGACAGGTGACAGGTCACAAGTGACAGGTGACAGGTGACAGGTGACAGGTGACAGGTGACAGTTGACAAGTGACAGGTCACAGGTGACAGGTGACAGGTGACAGGTGACAGGTGACAGGTGACAGGTGACAGGTGACAGGTGACAGGTGACAGGTCACAAGTGACAGGTGACAGGTGACAGGTGACAGGTGACAGGTGACAGTGACAGGTGACAGGTGACAGGTGACAGGTGACAGCAGACAGGTGACAGGTGACAGGTGACAGGTGACAGGTGACAGGTGACAGGTGACAGGTGACAGGTGACAGTGACAGGTGACAAGTGACAGGTGACAGGTGACAGGTGACAGGTGACAGGTGACAGGTGACAGGCGACAGGTGACAGGTGACAGGTAACAGGTGACAGGTGACAGGTGACAGGTGACAGGTGACAGGTGACAGGTGACAGGTGACAGGTGACAGGTGACAGGTGACAGGTGACAGGTGACAGGTGACAGGTGACAGGTGACAGGTGACAGGTGACAGGTGACAGGTGACAGGTGACAGGTGACAGGTGACAGGTGACAGGTGACAGGTGACAGTTGACAGGTGACAGGTGACAGGTGACAGGTGACAGGTGACAGGTGACAGGTGACAGGTGACAGGTGACAGGTGACAGGTGACAGGTGACAGGTGACAGGTGACAGGTGACAGGTGACAGGTGACAGGTGACAGGTGACAGGTGACAGGTGACAGGTCACAAGTGACAGGTGACAGGTGACAGGTGACAGGTGACAGGTGACAGGTGACAGGTGACAGGTGACAAGTGACAGGTGACAGGTGACAGGTGACAGGTGACAGGTGACAGGTGACAGGTGACAGGTGACAGGTGACAGGTGACAGGTGACAGGTGACAGGTGACAGGTGACAGGTGACAGGTGACAGGTGACGGGTGACAGGTGACAGGTGACAGGTGACAGGTGACAGTGACAGGTGACAGGTGACAGGTGACAGGTGACAGGTGACAGATGACAGGTGACAGGTGACAGGTGACAGGTGACAGGTGACAGGTGACAGGTGACAGGTGACAGTGACAGGTGACAGGTGACAGGTGACAGGTGACAGGTGACAGGTGACAGGTGACAGGTGACAAGTGACAGGTGACAGGTGACAGGTGACAGGTGACAGGTGACAGGTGACAGGCGACAGGTGACAGGTGACAGGTAACAGGTGACAGGTGACAGGTGACAGGTGACAGGTGACAGGTGACAGGTGACAGGTGACAGGTGACAGGTGACAGGTGACAGGTGACAGGTGACAGGTGACAGGTGACAGGTGACAGGTGACAGGTGACAGGTGACAGGTGACAGGTGACAGTTGACAGGTGACAGGTGACAGGTGACAGGTGACAGGTGACAGGTGACAGGTGACAGGTGACAGTGACAGGTGACAGGTGATAGGTGACAGGTGACAGGTGACAGGTGACAAGTGACAAGTGACAGGTGACAGGTGACAAGTGACAGGTGACAGGTGACAGTTCACAAGTGACAGGTGACAGGTCACAGGTGACAGTGACAGGTGACAGGTGACAGGTGACAGGTGACAGGTGACAGGTGACAGGTGACAGGTGACAGGAGGCAGGTGACAGGTGACAGGTGACAGGTGACAGGTGCCAAGTGACAGGTGACAGGTGACAGGTGACAGGTGACAGGTGACAGGTGACAGGTGACAGGTGACAGGTGACAGGTGACAGGTGACAGGTGACAGGTGACAGGTGACAGGTGACAGGTGACAGGTGACAGGTGACAGGTGACAGGTGACAGGTGACAGGCGACAGGTGACAGGTGACAGGTGACAGGTGACAGGTGACAGGTGACAGGTGACAGGTGACAGGTGACAAGTGACAGGTGACAGGTGACAGGTGACAGGTGACAGGTGACAGGTGACAGGCGACAGGTGACAGGTGACAGGTAACAGGTGACAGGTGACAGGTGACAGGTGACAGGTGACAGGTGACAGGTGACAGGTGACAGGTGACAGGTGACAGGTGACAGGTGACAGGTGACAGGTGACAGGTGACAGGTGACAGGTGACAGGTGACAGGTGACAGGTGACAGGTGACAAGTGACAAGTGACAGGTGAAAAGTGACAACTGACAGGTGACAGGTGACAGGTGACAGGTGACAGTGACAGGTGACAGGTGATAGGTGACAGGTGACAGGTGACAGGTGACAAGTGACAAGTGACAGATGACAGGTGACAAGTGACAGGTGACAGGTGACAGTTCACAAGTGACAGGTGACAGGTCACAGGTGACAGGTGACAGTGACAGGTGACAGGTGACAGGTGACAGGTGACAGGTGACAGGTGACAGGTGACAGGTGACAGGTGACAGGTGACAGGAGGCAGGTGACAGGTGACAGGTGACAGGTGACAGGTGCCAAGTGACAGGTGACAGGTGACAGGTGACAGGTGACAGGTGACAGGTGACAGGTGACAGGTGACAGGTGACAGGTGACAGGTGACAGGTGACAGGTGACAGGTGACAGGTGACAGGTGACAGGTGACAGGTGACAGGTGACAGGCGACAGGTGACAGGTGACAGGTGACAGGTGACAGGTGACAGGTGACAGGTGACAGGTGACAGGTGACAGGTGACAGGTGACAGGTGACAGGTGACAGGTGACAGGTGGCAGGTGACAGGTGACAGGTGACAAGTGACAAGTGACAATTGACAGATGACAAGTGACAGGTGACAGGTGACAGGTGACAGGTGACAGGTGACAGGTGACAGGTGACAGGTGACAAGTGACAGGTGACAGGTGACAGGTGATAGGTGACAGGTGACAGGTGACAGGTGACAGGTGACAGGTGACAGGTGACAGGTGACAGGTGACAGGTGACAGGTGACAGGTGACAGGTGACAGGTGACAGGTGACAGGTGAGAAGTGACAAGTGACAGGTGACAGGTGACAAGTGACAAGTGACAGGTGTCAAGTGACAAGTGACAGGTGACAGGTGACAGGTGACAGGTGACAGGTGACAGGTGACAAATGACAGGTGACAGGTGACAGTGACAGGTGACAGGTGACAGGTGACAGGTGACAGGTGACAGATGACAGGTGACAGGTGACAGGTGACAGATGACAGGTGACAGTGACAGGTGACAGGCTGACAGGTGACAGGTGACAGGTGACAGGTGACAGGTGACAGGTGACAGGTGACAGGTGACAGGTGACAGGTGACAGGTGACAGGTGACAGTGACAGGTGACAGGTGACAGGTGACAGGTGACAGGTGACAGGTGACAGGTGACAGGTGACAGGTGACAGGTGACAGGTGACAGGTGACAGGTGACAGGTGACAGGTGACAGATGACAGGTGACAAGTGACAGGTGACAGGTGACAGTGACTGGTGACAGGTGACAGGTGACAAGTGACAGGTGACAGGTGACAGGGACAGGACAGGTGACAGGTGACAGGTGACAGGTGACAGGTGACAGGTGACAGGTGACAGGTGAGACAGGTGACAGGTGACAGGTGACAGGTGACAGGTGACAGGTGACAGGTGACAGGTGACAGGTGACAGGTGACAGGTGACAGGTGACAGGTGACAGGTGACAGGTGACAGGTGACAGGTGACAGGTGACAGGTGACAGGTGACAGGTGACAGGTGACAGGTGACAGGTGACAGGTGACAGGTGACAGGTGACAGGTGACAGGTGACAGGTGACAGGTGACAGGTGACAGGTGACAGGTGACAAGTGACAAGTGACAAGTGACAGGTGACAGGGGACAGGTGACAGGTGACAGGTGACAGGTGACAGGTGACAGTGACAGGTGACAGGTAACAGTTGACAGGTGACAGGTGACAGGTGACAGTGACAGGTGACAGGTAACAGTTGACAGGTGACAGGTGACAAGTGACAGGTGACAGGTGACAGGTGACAGGTGACAGGTGACAGGTGACAGGTGACAGGTGACAGGTGACAGGTGACAGGTGACAGGTGACAGGTGACAGGTGACAGGTGACAGGTGACAGGTGACAAGGTGACAGGTGAC